>NC_086104.1:146661613-146972655 GCF_963921235.1 Mobula hypostoma | reverse complement strand
GGTGGTATCGGAGCACGGTCCCTTTTAAATCATAGAGGTTGTACTTCATTGCATTAAAAACTCTGCCAGATTCAATGAGAAATAAAACTGGGAAAAAAAATATTTTGAGAACTCTGTGCATCAAGCAGCATCTGTGGAGGCAAAAAAAATCTATGTTGACGCTTCTGGTCGAGAGCCAGCATCAGGACTGATAAGGGAGAGGGAATATAGTTCTTTACTAGTGCATTGGCTGTCTCGTCACTAACAATCCAATTCTCTACTTCCCATTCCTGCTCATTATATAGCCATATTGGTAATTGTAACTAAATGAGTTGGTGAGTTTTAATATTTTTGTAAAGTCATTGAGGAGCTTTCATATTGTACAGTATGCATTCTCAGATACATAAGAATCAGTACCATTATTTCAATTGTATCTGTCAGGCACTTCCTAACCAAAGACGGCAGAATAACAGGATTTTTTTCTCTTAAACACAAAGAGATTCTGCAGATGCTGGAAATCCAGAGAAACACATGCTGGACCAAATCAGGAGGAAAGGCAGCATCTGTGGAGTGGAATAAACATTTTGGGCTGAGGTTCTCCATCAGGACTAGAAAGCAAGGGGGAAGAAGACAAAATAAGGAGATAGGGGGAGGAGGTGGGCAAGCTGGAAGGTGGTAGGTGACGCCAGGTGAGGGCGAAGGTGGGAGTGTGGGGGAGGTGGAGATGGCGTAAGAAGCTTGGAGGTGATAGGTGGCAGGGGTAAGGAGCTGAAGAAGGAGGCACCTGATAGGAGAGGATGGTGGACCATGGGAGAAAGGGGAGGAGGTGGGCCACAGAGGGAGGTGGCCTAAAACTGAGGAAACAGGAAATAAACTGAGACCTGAAATAAACTGAAAGAAATATATTAAGTAATGTGGTAATGCTGCTTTCATTCAGCTCTGGTCAGTGGGAGAGATGCCCTTTAGATACTGGTCTATCTCCAGAGAGCAGAAAGGTTAATTGTGATACCATACAGGAGATTGTGCTGGCATTTTAAGTCACTCTGCTGATGTTAACTTGTTCCCTTCACCTTTTAAAATATTTATTATTTATTTAGAGATAGAGCACAGCAATGGGTCCTTCTGAGCTTCCTCTGCCTGGTTGCACCCACGTGACTAATTAACCTACTAATGGGCACGTCTTTAAAATGTGGGAGGAGGTCAGAGCACTTGGAGGAAACACACACGGTCACGGGGAGAAGGTACAGGTGCCTTACAGACAGTGGTGGGAATTGAACTTGGGTTGCTGGCGCTGTAACAGTGTTACGCTAATCGCTATATTACGTTTAGATTCCTCTATGAGAGAACAAGCAATTCAGGTGAGATATAACCACGGGCCATCATGGCAGTGTAACATTCTTTAAAATGCCTGTTACATTATTTCACCAACTCACTCCCACTCTGAACCTTATTCTATCAGTCACCAAGCTGCTTCCCTTAAGGAATGGGCTGATCTTCTATCGATACACCTGCCTTGTGATGCTCGTGTAAGGTTGAAAGGGGAAAATACTGTATCTCTTTTTGGATTGTTCTTAACTCCTCAGCTTATCAACTGACTTCACCCAGAAATTTTATCACTCAGTACAGGTGCACATTCCTTTATCTGAAATTCGGAAATCCAAAAAGCTCCAAAAACCGAAGTTTTTTTCTGCCAACAGCTGACGTCACTCAGGTGTGACGTGGCAGCACTAGCAGAGGCTGCCAGATGTCACTTGTGGCTCAGCGCTCGTACTGGTCACATGTGCATTTGCTGTTCGCTGATATTTTGTGTTCACTGCTGACTTTGTGTTTAATTTCACTGTGAAAATGTCAAAAGGAGCTGCAGATATCCCTATGGATAACAATGAGAAAAAGAGAAGGAAGCATCTATCATTTACAATAACGCAGAAAGGGGAGTTATTCCAGAAGCTTGATTGTAGTGTGTCTGTGTGGTGTCTTACTGAAGAAAATCGGAACTACCACTGTATATGATTTAAATAACAGAAAGACAAGTTACTGAAGTTTTATAGTGACAGTGACAGTGACGTTCTACATTTATTCCAATAAGTCATTTGCCACGTGTTTGATTCAGTTCGTTTGAGGCTGTATATTTTTATGTTTCATTGAATGTTTTTGTTGGAAATAAAATTTCTTCTTGTCATTATTCCCTAAACAATACAGTATAACAACTATTTACATAGCATTTACATTGTATTTGGTATTATAAGTAATCTAGAGATGATTTAAAGTGTATGGGAGGATGTGCGTAGGTTTGGTGCGCTGCTGGGTCTTAAAATCCACTGCACTGGAACAGGTTAAATAAGGGACTTGAGCATACGTGTTTTTTGGTATCGGCGGGGGTGGGGGGGGGTGCTGGAATCCGAAAAATTCTGAATTCCGAAATGCAACTGGCCCCAAGGATTTCGGATAAGGGATTGTGGGCCTATAATATTAATACGCAATATGAGATCTAGCAAATTTACCAAAGGGTCTAGCAAATTTCTACAGATATACAGAGGAGAGCATTCTGACTGGTTCCATCTCCGCTTGGTAGGATAATAAGAGGCTGCGGAAGGTTGTAGACTTGTAGACTCAGCCAACACCATATTGGGCACAACCCTCATCACCATTGACGATACCTTCAAGTGGCAGTTACCATAAAACCATAAGACAGGAGCAGAAATAGGCCATTTGGCCCAGTGAGTCTGCTCCAGCATTCAACCGTGGCTGATCCCTTTCTCCCCCTCCTCAGTCCCACTCCCCGGCCTGCTTCCCGTAGCCTTTGAAGCCATGTCCAATCAAGAACCGATCAAGCTCTGCCTTAAATACACCCGACGACCTGGCCTCCACAACTGCCCGTGGTAACAAATTCCACAAATTCACCACCTTCTGGCTAAAGAAATTTCTCCGCACCTCTGTTTTAAATGGATGCCCCTCTATCTGCGCTGTGCCCTGTTGTCCTAGACTCCCCCACCGTGGGAAACATGCGTTCCAATCGACCATGTCTAGGCCTTTCAATGACATCCTCCCTTAACCTTCAAAACTGCAGTAAGTACAGCCCCAGAGTTATCAAAGTTCATGGTATGATAACCCTTTCATGCCTGGAATCATCCCTGTGAATTTCCTCTGAACACTCTGAAATGCCAGCATGTCTGTTCTTAAATGACAAGCCCAAAACTGTTCACAATACTCAAGGTGAGGCCTCACCAGTGCCTTATAAAGCCTCAGCATCACATCCCTGGTCTTATATTCTTGACCTCTTGAAATGAATCACACTCTTCAGGTGGTTGGCACGTGGAAATTAACACAATCTAAGTCACAGATATGAAACTTCATCTAACTAAGGAAAGTCGCTCTGTGAGTAGCCAGAGCCAGCACAGTGCTTGCAGTCTGGTGACTTACGTTCCATACCAGGTGAGTGATATAAATGCTCACCTTGACACTAAAATACAACCAATACCAGCCTGGAGAGACGGAGTGTATCAACAATGTGAAAAGTACGTAAAAGTTTAGACAATGATGAACTTGGAGTGGGGGGGGGTGGTGGTGGGGTTAGTTGTGGAATAGAGGCAAATGGAATGTTGGCCTTCATTGCTAGGCAGATTGAATTTAAGAGCACGAAGATTATGCTGCAACTGTACAGGGTACTGGTGAGGCCACACTTGGAATAGTGTGCGCAGTTATCACCATTCACTCACATCATGAACTTTTTATTTATTGTGGCACCCTAGCTACATCAATGTGCCCCATTCTTTTGCACAGTCCTGTGTGGGTTAATTAATAGATTAATTACACATGGGTGTAATTGTGGATTCACTGGGCTGGAAGGGCCTATTACTGAGCTGTATCTTTAAATAAAAATCAAATAAAAAGAATTTTACCTGTATTTGGAAATCCTTTGCAGTTTATAAACCTTTTGCAATCTGGAAATATGTTTTAGATTGAAATCCTCTGTGGGTTTTAAATGTGTGATAAGAATTTTTTGTCTAAAATCAAATATATATCATTAGAAATAAAACAAACTCTGTTTAAGCAACACACCTGAAAGCTGCTGGTGAACGCAGCAGGCCAGGCAGCATCTCTAGGAAGAGGTACAGTCGACGCTTCGGGCCGAGACCCTTCGTCAGGACCTTCCTCTTCCTAGAGTTGCTGCCTGGCCTGCTGCGTTCGCCAGCAACTTTTATGTGTGTTGCTTGAAATCCCAGCATCTGCAGATCTCCCCCATTAGTGATAATTTTTCAAAACTCGTTAGATTCTGGACTAGTTCCTGAGGATTGGAGGGTGGCTAATGTAACCCCACTTTTTAAAAAAGGAGGGAGAGAGAAACCGGGGAATTATAGACCGGTTAGCCTAACGTCGGTGGTGGGGAAACTGCTGGAGTCAGTTATCAAAGATGTGATAACAGCACGTTTGGAAAGCGGTGAAATGATCGGACAAAGTCAGCATGGATTTGTGAAAGGAAAATCATGTCTGACGAATCTCATAGAATTTTTTGAGGATGTAACTAGTAGAGTGGATAGGGGAGAACCAGTGGATGTGGTATATTTGGATTTTCAAAAGGCTTTTGACAAGGTCCCACACAGGAGATTAGTGTGCAAACTTAAAGCACACGGTATTGGGGGTAAGGTATTGGTGTGGGTGGAGAATTGGTTAGCAGACAGGAAGCAAAGAGTGGGAATAAACGGGACCTTTTCAGAATGGCAGGCGGTGACTAGTGGGGTACCGCAAGGCTCAGTGCTGGGACCCCAGTTGTTTACAATATATATTAATGACTTGGATGAGGGAATTAAATGCAGCATCTCCAAGTTTGCGGATGACACGAAGCTGGGTGGCAGTGTTAGCAGTGAGGAGGATGCTAAGAGGATGCAGGGTGACTTGGATAGGTTGGGTGAGTGGGCAAACTCATGGCAGATGCAATTTAATGTGGATAAATGTGAAGTTATCCACTTTGGTGGCAAAAATAGGAAAACAGATTATTATCTGAATGGTGGCCGATTAGGAAAAGGGGAGGTGCAACGAGACCTGGGTGTCATTATACACCAGTCATTGAAAGTGGGCATGCAGGTACAGCAGGCGGTGAAAAAGGCGAACGGTATGCTGGCATTTATAGCGAGAGGATTCGAGTACAGGAGCAGGGAGGTACTACTGCAGTTGTACAAGGCCTTGGTGAGACCACACCTGGAGTATTGTGTGCAGTTTTGGTCCCCTAATCTGAGGAAAGACATCTTTGCCATAGAGGGAGTACAAAGAAGGTTCACCAGATTGATTCCTGGGATGGCAGGTCTTCCATATGAAGAAAGACTGGATGAACTGGGCTTGTACTCGTTGGAATTTAGAAGATTGAGGGGGGATCTGATTGAAACGTATAAGATCCTAAAGGGATTGGACAGGCTAGATGCGGGAAGATTGTTCCCGATGTTGGGGAGGTCCAGAACGAGGGGTCACAGTTTGAGGATAGAGGGGAAGCCTTTTAGGACCGAGATTAGGAAAAACTTCTTCACACAGAGAGTGGTGAATCTGTGGAATTCTCTGCCACAGCAAACTGTTGAGGCCAGTTCATTAGCTATGTTTAAAAGGAAGTTAGATATGGCCCTTGTGGCTACAGGGGTCAGGGGGTATGGAGGGAAGGCTGGGTTCTGAGTTGGATGATCAGCCATGATCATAATAAATGGCGGTGCAGGCTCGAAGGGCCGAATGGCCTACTCCTGCACCTATTTTCTATGTTTCTATTTCACGTACATCTGCTCTCACTCCATCCTCCCGCCACCCCACTAGGAATAGGGTTCCCCTGGTCCTCACCTACCACCCCACCAGCCTCCAGGTCCAACATATTATTCTCCGTAACTTCCGCCACCTCCAACGGGATCCCACCACTAAGCACATCTTTCCCTCCCCCCTCCCTGCATTCTGCAGGGATCGCTCCCTACGCAACTCCCTTGTCCATTCGTCCCCCCCATCGCTCCCCACTGATCTCCCTCCTGGCACTTATCCGTGTAAGCAGAACAAGTGCTACACATGCCCTTACACTTCCTCCCTTACCACCATTCAGGGCTCCAAACAGTCCTTCCAGGTGAGGCAACACTTCACCTGTGAGTCGACTGGGGTGATATACTGCGTCCAGTGCTCCCGATGTGGCCTTTTATATATTGGCGAGACCCGACGCAGACTGGGAGACCGCTTTGCTGAACATCTACGCTCTGTCCGCCAGAGAAAGCAGGATCTCCAAGTGGCCACACATTTTAATTCCCATTCTGACATGTCTATCCACGGCCTCCTCTACTGTAAAGATGAAGCCACACTCAGGTTGGAGGAACAACACCTTATATTCCGTCTGGGTAGCCTCCAACCTGATGGCATGAACATTGACTTCTCTAACTTCCACTAAGGCCCCACCTACCCCTTGTACCCCATCTGTTTCTTATTTTTATGCACACATTCTTTCTCTCACTCTCCTTTTTCTCCCTCTGTCCCTCTGAATATACCTCTTGCCCATCCTCTGGGTCCCCCCCACCCCTTGTCTTTCTTCCCAGACCTCCTGTCCCATGATCCTCTCGTATCCCCTTTTGCCTATCACCTGTCCAGCTCTTGGCTCTATCCCTCCCCCTCCTGTCTTCTCCGATCATTTTGGATCTCCCCCTCCCCCTCCAACTTTCAAATCCCTTACTCACTCTTCCTTCAGTTAGTCCTGACGAAGGGTCTCGGCCTGAAACGTTGACTGCACCTCTTCCTACAGATGCTGCCTGGCCTGCTGCGTTCACCAGCAACTTTGATGTGAGTTGCTTGAATTTCCAGCATCTGCAGAATTCCTGTTGTTATCTGCAGATTTCCTCGTGTTTGCATTTTTAAACTGTGCTTAAGCTACTTTGTTAGCTGGAGGTATCTCCTGCTTGAAAGGGAGGGGAAACCTTGCCACAGTGGCTGGACAGGGAAGTAACCTAGTCCTTGAAGAGTGGATGGATATACTTGAACTAGTGAGTTTATCTGTAGATATCTATATTAGAAAAGGTTTAAAATCTTCTCTTAAGTTTAGGGCTTACAGACAAGGAACCCAAAGCCATCACACTCCAAGATCAATCTAACCCTTCCCTTCCACATAGTCAGCCATTTTTCCTTCATCCATTAACAGAGGGGTTCTATGGACCCCAAGTTGGGAACCCTTGCCCTACAGGGAAGGGACCCACAGATACCTATATTGGGTAGGACTTAAAGCCTTCCTTTGAGTTTAGGGTTTTGCGGCCAGTGAACCCAATACCATCACAATACCACAGTCCACAGTCTGAGGTTGCATCATATAACTGCCTGAGCAAAATGGGGAATGATACAGATCAGTGACAAATATTGTTGGAGGTTGCGTTAATATAAATCATTCAGGGTAAGTGCTTTAAGGTAATGATCAGATGATCTTTCTAATGAGGATAGGAATTATATTATTGCAATAATGATTATAGCATGCAAATATTCTACTTCAGGTTATTGGTGAACTCACAGTCCCCTTGGAAGACAACATCGATGAAGCCCATGAGTGCAAGTTAACCAAGTATGCAGAATTAAGATTAGAGTGCAGAGACAGAGGGTGGAAGGTCTCATGCTATCCATTTGAAGTAGGCTGCCGTGGGTTTATTGTGTTCACTTTCCAGAAGTGGCTGCGTGACCTTGGCTTCGCTAGAAGAGAGATCAAGTCAACTAGCAGGGCTGTAGCTGGGGTAGCAGAGAAAGGATCAGCATGGGTATGGACCAAGTATATCCAGAGGGGCAGATAGTCAGACAGTGTATACATATCTTGCAAACCCTTCAGTAGTTGCATAGACACCTGAAGAGCAGACTGTCTGTTGGATGGAAGTGACTTATAGAGGCAGATGCCAAGTTTTTAAGCTCACCAGTGGGAGGTGGTGCTTTAGCACTGCTGGCCCACCACCTCAAGGGAGTCTTGATCATAAGCGGGCCGAAACTCCTGAAGACAGGTGGCAGATCAACTGATGATCCCACTGGTGATAGCACAGGACAGTTAACATCTTAGTCCACGTGTATTTTCTAACTCTGCATGCACCTACTCACTATATTCTATTTAGCAATTGCAAATTGTTTGGTAGCACATGGCTACAGTCTTAAAATAAACATGATTTAAGCCACAGGTTTCAGTCTTCAGCTGTGATTTAGATGCAGACATCTGGGAACATGACATGACATATATGATAGAACTTGCTTGTAAACCAATTACTGACCAAGATCAGCTCATCGAGTCATATAGCGTATTTGAGATAAGAATCAGAATCAGAGTCAGGTTTAATATCACTGGCGTATGTCATGAAATTTGTTGTCTTTGTGGCAGCAGTACAATGCAATTCACAATAATGGAGAAAAAGATGTGAATTACAGTAAGTGTATGTATATAAAATAGTTCAATTAAATAAGTAGTGCAAAAATTGAAATAAAAAAGTAGTGAGGTAGTGTTCATGGGTTCAATGTCCATTCAGAAATTAGATGGCAGAGGGAAAGAAGCTGGTCCTGAAACATTGAGTTGCTTCCTTCAGGCTCCTGTACCTCCTCCCTGGTGGTAGCAATGAGAAGAGGGCATGTCCTGGGTGATGGGGGTCCTTAATGATGGACACCGCCTTTTTGAGGTATCGCTTTATGAAGATGTCCTGGATACTACGGAGGCTAGTGCCCATGATGGAGCTGACTAAGTTCACAATTTTCTGCAGCTTCCTTCGATCAGTAGCCCCCTCCCCCCATACTAGACAGTGAAGCCACCAGTTAGAATGCTGTCCACGGTACATTTGTAGAAATTTGTGAGCATCTTTGTTAACATACCAAACCTCCTCAACCTCCTCATGAAATATAGCCGCAGTCATGCTTTTTTTGTAGCTTCATCAATGTGTTGAACTCAGGATAGATCCTCAGAGATACTGACACCAAGTAACTCAAAATTGCTCACTCTTTCTACATCCGATCCCTCTATGAGGACTGGTATGTGTTCCCTTGGCTCACTGAGGTCACACTGACCATCAGATATCTGTACACACTAAGCCTACACTCATCCCGTTTTACTCTGCCCACATTCTTAACATCTCTCCCCAGGTTCTATCAATCACATGTACAATTGAGGTAATTCACAACAGCCAATTAACCCATGCATGTGATCACAGGGAGAACATGCAAACCCCATTCAGACACTTCCCGAGGTTGGGCATGAACTTAACCTCAAGCATGCTCAAAAGCTTTGACAAACCTCTGGAGATGTGTGGTGGAAAGCGTGCTGACTGGCTGCATTATGGCCTGATATGGAAACACCAATGCCTTTGAACAGAAATCCTACTAAAGGTAGTGGATTCGGCCCAGTATATCAGAGGTAAGGCCCTCCCAGCCTGAGCATATCTATATGAAACGTTGTTGGTGGAAAGCAGCATCCATCAGAGATCCTCACCACCCAGGCCATGCTCTTTTCTTGCTGCTGCTGCCATCAGGTAGAAGATGAAAGAGCCTCAGGACTCGCACCACCAGGTTCAGGAACAGTTACTACTGTCACGTGACCGGCAACAATGAATATAGAATTGAGTCAGGTTTTATAAAAACAATCAAACATTTATTAAACTCTGCTCAATATATTAAAAATAAGAAAATCTTAACCGGAAGTAAACTGCTATGCAGCCATTTAACAAACCGCCACTCAGTACTAGTTCTTAACGCGATAAATGCGAAAACAGTTCTTAAAGTGGTAAATTCAAACACAGTTCTTGGAATGGTAATTTGAAAGTCCGAGAGATTTATACAGTCAATTAGGAGAGACTTTCCTGAAGTAAAGAATTCCTTGAAGTCACGATGTCACTGCCAATCCCAGCCGGATCCTGCCTTGTCCACAGGATTCATGACGACGGAAATAAAGCGGCTTAAAGGCACTGACCTTTCCCTCTGGATACTAGATACTGCACAGCCTTTTCTGCTACTTTTAGGAGAGGCTATTTCATGCAGATCAATCTTACCTGAACAAATTCAATAATGGTCGATTCTCCAAAACTGTCGAATGACTCCTTCAGGTTCCCGTTTTCACTCTCCAATATTACCAAAAAGGTACATCAAAAACCTGGCAGCTATTGGTGAAACTGCCAGCCCAGCACTTCTGTACCTTACAATAGAACGTAAAACTCAGTTTTAAATCAAAACTGCGTCATAAGGCAAATACGCAGCGGAGCGGAGTATCTGGCTGACGTTATAACTGGAAAACTAACTGCGTCACCAGGGGTCTATATTTATATACCTGGTGAGAACAGGTCATCATGTGACCTCACATCAGCGGGAAAATTACATCAGGTGACCTCCAAAAGACCATTACATCACAAGATCACAAGACAAAGGAGCAGAAGTAGGCCATTCGGCCCATCGAGTCTGTTCCGCAGCTCCTCCATGAGCTAAACTATTCACCCATCTAGTTCCAATTTCCGGCTTTTTCCCCATATCCCTTGATACCCTGACTAATTAGATACCTGTCAATCTCCTCCTTAAACACCCTCAATGATCGGGCCTCCACAGCTGTATGTGGCAACGAATTCCACAAATCCACGACCCTCTGGCTAAAAAAATTTCTCCTCATCTCTGTTTTAACTGGGTACCCTCTAATTCTAAGACTATGGCCTCTTGTCCTGGACTCACCCACCAAGGGGAACAACCTTTCCACATCCACTCACAAGACAGTCACAAGATATCCATGAGGTATGTAAGACTACCCCTCAACCATCAGGCTCTTGAACAAAAGGGGTTCACTTCACTCATTTGCCCGTCCATTGAGATGTCCCACAACCAATCATCTCACTTTAAGGACTCTTTATCTCATGTTCTCGTTATTTATTGCTATTTATTTATATTTGCATTTACACAGTTTGTTGTCTTCTGCAATCTAATTGATCTTTCATTGATCCGGTCATAGTTACTATTCTATTGATTTGCCAAGTATGCCCACAGGAAAATGAATCCCAGGGGTGACATTTCTGAACTCTGATTATAAAATGTACTTTGAACTTTGAAACTGGGTCGCTGGTGCTTTGAGGCTGCAGCTCTGCTTGCTGTGCCTCTATGCCACCATTCTGGAGACGACTGGGAAATCTCCAGTGTCCCTCCCTGTCCCTCTGTGTGTCAGATGCAACAATATAAGGAAGAGCAACAAGCGATCCTCTGGGGGGATCTCAGTGGGCTGAGCAGCATCTGAGGGGTGGTGGGGAGAAGGGGAATCGCCGATGTTTCAGGTCAAAATCATCCATCAGGACGGATGTAAGAAGAGGCAGACTTGAGGTGTGTTCCCCAAAGCTCACCAGTCCACTCCTTAACACCAATTATGCCAATGCTACTCACACAGCTGAACCTGGTCACAGCAAATAGGAGGCCTGATGTGGTGAGACTGACAGAACAATTGCTGGCGCTAGTTATCGCTATGGAAACCAGGTACTTCGGTTAGGACCTCTCAAGAATGTAACCGGCCTCCCCTCCATGGACTTTGTCTACATTTCCCACTGCCCCAGGAATGTAGCTAACATAATCAAAGACCATTCCCACCCTGAACACTTCTTCTCCCCTCTTTCATTTTTTCAAACGTATGAACATATGCATCACTAGTGTAAGGGGGTTTCGACTTTTATGTTACTGCGGAGGCTAATTAAAATGGCGTCTTTGTTATGTTAATCTGGGGAATGCGGCTTTGTTGTGTTAAACGCTGAGAAAGTTTGCGCAAACAGTTTGTTTTTTAGCTTAAGTGTGGGATAAGAGAGCGCTATTAACCGATTGGGATAGTTGTTATGGTTTTGGTGTATTTGAAGATACTGTAGGCGCGGGGTTTTGGGGCAGAAGGCGGGAGAGTGAGACAGAGGATGGACCAGGTGCTGTGAGTCCGCTAACGGGGTCGGACCCCGAGCGGGGCGTTCGGCGAGGAAACGGAGACGGACTCGTGTGGAGCGTCTGGTCGACCACCGTTGTTGGTCCCAGGCGGTCGGTCGAGGTGGTCCGAGGGGGTCGCAGGGTGAAGAAGTAGGTCCTTGAGCTCCAATGGTTTTTGTGCACGAAGAGATTGAACTTTGATAAGTGTGGCGCCTTTCATTTTCCTTTTATATTTTATTCTCTTTTAAATATATAGTTCCAGTAATATCTATAAACTGTAAATCATTTAATTGCATCTGGTGTATTGTCTGTTATTTGGGCGGGGTGGGGTACCTCACACAGCATCCACACAAACGAATTACCCAGTTTGGCGGGGCCGAGGCTGTTTCCCTAGACGACAGCGAGCCGAGCGACCCTGAGGGTGGTCGGGTTGGGAGGCTACATTGTGTGGGCTTTGTCCGGGATTGAGTCTGCTGGTATGCTGTGTGGGTACCCTGTTTAAATCTGTAATGTGTGCCTCTGTGGGTTATTTGCTGGTGATTGCTGTATACGTGGTGGGTGAGGTCTTTGTTCGAGTTCGGGCTGGCATTGACGAGTTGGAGATGGCACTCGGAGCTGCCCATGCGGTTGGGAGAGCGAGGGAAGAGTGGTCTGATTTGTAGGTAGGGTCTGCGAATAACTGTTCTAGCTCTGGCAGGCTCCGCCTGGCACTTGGGATAGTGTCCACCCCAAGAGGGGCGGAGGCGTGTGAGACGTGGGCAGAGCGGATCTCGCAGTTGTTAGATGAGTGGCAGTGCTCGGTTGAGGGAGAGCGACAGGGATTGGTTGAAAGTTTGAGTAGGCGGGCTGGTGACGGTGTTAGAGCTGTCAGGTTCACTTACACCGTAGTGATAGCTGTCAGTTATTTGAAAGAAGGGGGAAAGTTTTCAGTGTGTCTTCTCTGGCGAGGAGGGCGGCTAAGTTGCTTGCAGTGCCAGGGGGATCATTTCAGGGGATCAGTTGTTCAGCTGATCAGAGAGGTGTCGGGAAACTTAGTGGAGGCCCAGTGGGGGAACGGCTTGGGGTCTCTGGGGAAGCACTTTCCCAGCAATGTACCAATGAACTTCCGAAAGGAAAAGACCCTATTCCTGAAGGTTTAGAGGGGCCACGCCCCAGGGTGTCGCTATGGATAGAGGGAAGCGATGCTAAAGCTATCCTCGACCCCGGCGCACAGATCAAGTTGTTGTACAGTTCGTTTTACAACCGGTGTCTGAAGCATTTATCCTTGACAACCGCAAGGGCACCGGAGACTTTGGTTACTAGTGGCAGTAGTTATCCAGAAGACGATGATTGGTTAATGACCCTGGAGTTCATGGAGGCATTTTCTGGGCACCCAGCGTGTCGAGTTGCTTCTGAGGACGTGTGTAGCAGCCTTGAGCCGGTACCGAATTTAAACGAGACCCAGCGGTGGTACGGCTTGGGGAAAGTAGCTGAGAGTGAGACCCTCTTAGTAGATGCTCCGAACCACCACGAGGGAGGGGAGTTGACCGCTGAAGACACCTCAGTGAGAGAGAGGTCGCGGCAACTGGACCCTGGCGGCGTGGAAGATGAAGGCAGTGTGTGTAGGGATGATGCGATGTGGTTTAATGTGCTGCATCTGAGGGGTGGATGTTGCCAGATCCTGAGGAGTGCGGCTGTTGAGCCGAAGACGGCCGTTACTAGTTCCCTAGGATTCTTCCGATCCGAAAAGATGCCCAAGGGCATATCCGGAGCCCCTGCATCCTTCCCGCGGGGCATGAGGAAGACCATGGGGGAAGTGGAGGTGTGTGGAGTTTTGACGTACGTGGATGACCGCCTAGAGCTTGGATTCGCCTGGGGGGACTATGAGGCGAGGCGAGTGGCTGAGCCCGGGCGACCGAAGCGAAGTGTCAAATGTGGAGGAGTTTTTGGCCGGAGGAGTTTGGTGCAATGTGAGGAAAATGACCCGACATACCTGTTGAACTTCATGGTGGTTGGGACAGACGGTGATGGACCGGGGGATGGAAACCCAGGTCGTCAATCTGAATGAGACACAGGGAAGAGAGGGGATTTGCACCACACTGCGGTCATGTACTGATGAATTAATCCAGCGAGAAGAAACAATGACCCACCTTCGAAGGGATCAGCAGAAACTCAAGACGTCGATTCAGAACAGATTGGAAGACTTGCAAGGTGGGGAAGATCAAGGAAGTGTTCTGACTAAGGTCAACAGAAAACCGAGAGCCCAGGGAGGGGAGTTTGACTACACTCCCGAGGAGGTAAAGAAATGGAGGACAGATCTCGGAAAAGGGAGGCGGACGCTTGAAAGGACCCTGAAGGTGACTATCGCGAGTTTAAATGAAGTGGAAACACTGGAAGTTGTCCTGGAAGACGCCCTCAGGAAGAAACAACTGGAGGCTGAACATTCTTTAACTGCTGCTTTTCAGGTCAGGGAGGAAGAAGCTGGTGGGGTAACTGCGTCTCAGATGGAGATGGCCAGGAACCCCGAGTCAGAACTGTGGAGGCTGTGGTGAGAGTTGAAGGAGTCCCCGAAGAAGCTGACGTCTCGACTGCAGGAGGCTGAAGGGGTACCCCGGCTAAATGTTTCAGTTTGGAGAAACTTACACAGCAGCTACCGATCGAGGGAATGAGGAAGGATACGGATTCGAAGGATGATGTGCTGCACCTGTGGTACATGCTGCCTTTCGCTAACTTCCCCGGGATTGAGGAAGAGACCTTTGGCCCTTCTCCCACTGAGTCAGGAGTAGTGGGGAGGGCTAGCTGTGGGCAGACTGAGTTATGGCGGGATCAGGAAGCAGGAGAGGCGAGGCCCCGGACACGGGACAGGGGGCTCCGAGCTGTAGTGGTGGCCTGAGTGAGAGAGGAGTTGGCAAGCAGGCCCGTGGTATCCCTAGTAGTGTCTGAGCCTTTTGGGTTTAGGTGAGGGGGTACGGAGGTCTCAGAGGGTTAAGAAGCTCCCAGATAGGTTGGCCTATGTAGAGCCCGTGGGACGGGAGTAAGGTCCACTGTTTGGAGAGCACTGTCACTGTGCGTGTCTGTGTATGTGTGTGTTGTGTGTCTGCAGGACTGGTTGGCAAGTTATTCAGAAGTCATGAGGACATGACTTTATTTGGTGGGGCGAGAGTGTAAGGGGGTTTCGACTTTTATGTTACTGCGGAGGCTAATTAAAATGGCGTCTTTGTTATGTTAATCTGGGGAATGCGGCTTTTGTTGTGTTAAACGCTGAGAAAGTTTGCGCTAGCAGCTTGTTGTGGTTTAGAGGGTGATAAGAAATACTTTATTAACCAAATGGGATAGTTGTTATGGTTTTGGTGTATTTGAAGATACTGTATGCGCGGGGTTTTGGGGGAGAAGGCGGGAGAGCGAGACAGAGGATGGACCAGGTGCTGTGAGTCCGCTAACGGGGTCGGACCCCGAGCGGGACATTCGGCGAGGAAACGGAGACGGACTCGTGTGGAGCGTCTGGTCGACCGCCGTTGCTGGTCCCAGGCGGCCGATCGAGGTGGTCCGAGGGGGTCGCAGGGTGAAGAAGAAGGCCCTTGAGCTCCAACGGTTTTTGTGCACGAAGAGATTGAACTTTGATAAGTGTGGCGCCTGTTATTTTCCTTTTATATTTTATTCTCTTTTAAATATATAGTTCCAGTAATATCTATAAACTGTATATCATTTTTATTGCATCTGGTGTATTGTCTGTTATTTGGGCGGGGTGGGGTACCTCACACAGCATCCACACAAACGAATTACCCAGTTTGGCGGGCCGAGGCTGTTTCCGTAGACGACAGCGAGCCGAGCCCTGAGGGTGGCCAGGGGGGGCTACACTTGGTTTGAGGACAGCTTCTATCTCAGAGCTTTAAAAAAATATATATATATATTTATTTTTATTCAGAGACAGAGCACCAGAACAGGCCCTCCCGGGCCATCGAGACGGTGCTGCCCAATTATACCCATGTTGTGTTCTATATTGAGGGGGCATGCAGAGCACACCAAGATTCCAGCCTGCAGGATATTCAACTGAACTTTATCAGTAACACTGCTTGTACAGTATGTGATCTCCTCCCATGTGAGAGTGGTAACTGAGTCACATAGGAATAACGCTATAATTTACCATAACATATCCCCTTCTCGAAGAAAAGAAAAACTATGTGTGTATTTCTTGTCTATTGAACTGCATTTAAATTATAGTCAGTGAAATTGAGCGATTTGGTTCACTTTATCCGTAGCACTTAACTTATGCTCCTTACATAACATAAAAAAGAATTGCCAACATTAGAACTGTCTTTCTCTTTGTTTAATGGTCTCTCACTCTCCTTGCCTTTCTCCTTTTTTCACCTTTTTTTTAAGAACAGTGTCATTTTGTGAAATATTTTCAACATTAGAACACTCTTTTTAAAACAACATCGGATCCAACAGAGGTCAGGGTAGACTACCTGAACACTCTGGCAAAGTGAGAGAATTATTCTTTCGTCACTTGCCATAATCTATTAGGCTATGGAGCATTGTATATCTCTGTGTTGGGACAGATACACAACCTGATCTGGTATAGGTTCCTGGAAGCGTTGGAGTGGTTGGAGATTCTTGAACAGGTGCAACCGGAGGAAACTCATGGTCACAAGGAGAACATACAAACTCCTTACAAGCAGCGGCAGAATTGGGTCTGGGTCACTGGCACTGTAAAAGTATTACCGCCACGGTATCATGCCACCCCTCTAAGAATTATAAGACTCTCAAACATTCCTCTTATATGATAAAGGTGAACTCTTGGCCTCATAATCAACCTTTTTATGGTTCTTGCACCTTATCTGCCTGCCTGCACGGCACTTTCTCTGAAACTGTTACAATATATTCTGCATTCTGTTATTGTTCTCCCTTTACTACCTCAATGTACTTATAATCAGTATAGGTGGCTTGTAAGATGAAGTTTTTCACTGTTCTTCTGACATTATCATCATCGTCATCATTAATTGCCGCATCGGATGATGTAGGTGATCATGGTCTACCCATAACCATGACTGTTCCTGACAACTTTTTCTACAGAAGTGGTTTGCTATTGCCGCCTTCTGGGCAGAGTCTTTACAGACGGGTGACCCCAGCCATTATCAATACCCTTCAGAAATTGTCTGCTTGGCGTCCGTGGTTGCAGAACCAGGACTTGTGATATGCACCAGCTGCTCATACGACCGTCCACCTTCTGCTCCCATGGTTTCATGTGACCCTGATCGAGGCAGGAGGGTGCTAAGCAGGTGCTTCCAGGAGTGATCTGCAGGCTGGCAGAAGGAAGGAAAGCCTCACACTTCGTTTGGTAGAGAATTATTTCCATCCCATTACCCAGTTCTTCTGTACGTGTGATATTAATAAACCATGTCCAATCATTGATCATTGTGGTCTTCCCTTCCCTGACCTAAACCCCAGTAGTCCATCCTATAACTGTCCAGGCCTGACTCACCACCCACACTTTCCCAGTGACCCCAGCGCTAAACTTCTTCCCACCCCCTTTGGCCTTTGCCCTGTGGATTTCCAGATGGCCTCCTCTGTTGCACTGCCACTCTTGGGCTCTGTGGGCACAAAGGTTTGCAGCAATGGCTCACGTAAGAACATTTCTTGATCTGTTGTGCACTGTGTATTTAAATCATCTTTCTGGAGGTCAGCGTATCTCTAGACACAGATTTCCTTTCACTATATGGTTGGAACAATGATACAGCTGATAGAGCTGCTACCTCACTACTCGAGATCCAGGTTCAGTCCTGACCTCGGACACTCTCTCTGTGGAGTTTGCAGGTTCTCCTGGTAACCTTGGGGTTGGACACTTTAGTATCCAACCAGATTTCAAGGATGTGTGGGTTGGTAGGTTAAATGACCATTGCAAATTGCCCTGAGGATCTATGTGAGTGGTGGAATCTGGCAAGAGTTGGTGAGAACTTGGGGAGAATAAGAAATGAAATTATTGTAGGATCCGTGTAAGTATTGGTGTGATGGGGTGGAGATTCATCTCTACCAGAGGAGGTGTAAGGCACTCCTTCCCTCCGCTAGCCTGCAGGTTACCCTCAGGCAAGGTGTAGCACCTGCTTAGCCCCCTCTCCCCTTGATCAGGGTCACATGAAACAATGAGAGCAGAAGGTAGATGGCGTATGAGCAGCTGGTGCGTATCACAAGACCTGGTTTTGCGCGCTCTGATACGAGGCGGACAATCTCTGAAGAGTATTGATAATGACTGGGGTCACCCATCTTGGAAAAACTCTGCACAGAAGAAGGCAATGGCAAAACTCTTCTGCAGAAAAGTTTTCCAAGAATAATCATAGTTATGGATAAACCATGATTACCCATGCCATACGATATGCCATAAAATGATGATGATGAGTGGTAAGTGGGTGGTTGATGGCTGGAACAGACTCAATGGGGCTGAAAGGCCTGTTTCTTTGCGGTATCTCGATATAACTTTATTTGTTCAGCTATTTAAGGCCTAAATCCCTTTCTGAAGCCTCTACCTTATGTTCCCATGGTAATATTCACTGAGCCTAATAAATGCAGAATCCAAATCCACAGATTTTCCCACCTGTCCTTCTATAGGGCTCTTCCTTCTAAAACCCTCCCTGTAACATTCTCTTTCTGGCTGATACCTTCCTGAAGACAGCATCCCTTGCCTTCTGTTCAGCTAACCTCAGTGCTTCACCCAAGGGGCGTCCTCAACAAGATGTGATTGGACAAATGGATAAATGAGATTCTGCCTTTGTGTTCATCATAGTCAGTGTCACATTTCTGATTGATAAGAATATGGGGGAAAACAAACAGTCAATGTGGACTACTTGGCAAGCTCTACTAATTATCCAACATGTGTATAATGGCATCTTTGTTGTATCTTTCAGTGTAACACTCTGCATAAAACAATAAAAATGTTATTAACTAGTTATTAAGTAGAGTCCAAAATTTGCCAAGAAGTTACATTTGTCCCAATATTGACATGAGCATTTTATAAGCTGTTACCATTTATAGAGTTTGCATTGATTAGTGGGATATTCATTTGATTGGTAGTTAAGCTTCATAGCAATTTTCCAGGCCTTGACACTACCCAGGAGCAAATCCGAGAGTCTGCAGGCCATGCTCGTTCTCTGTATTTGTTCTGTGGCTACAGCCAGTCTTTGCATCTCTGTCGAGGTGTGGATGCCAGAGAGGAGCATGGTTAGAGACCGAGCTTCAGGCTAAAGGTCATAGACACAAGAGATCCTGCAGATGCTGGAGGCCTTGAGCAACACAGGCAGCATGCTGGAGGAAATTTGCAGCCCAGGTAGCGTCTATGGTGGGAAATGAACAATTGATGTTTCAGGTTGAGGCACATCATTGGGACTGGGAAAGAAGATGGAAGAAGATAGAGTAAGATGGAAGGAGGGGCGAGGTGGGCGAGTGGCGGAGAGGGAGAATAATGTAAGAAGCTGAGAGGAGATAGGTGGAGGAATTTAAGGGTTGAAGAAAAAGGGTTCAAGGGGCAGAGGGGAATCTGAGATACGAGAGGCCTATGAAGAGTAGAGGTGGAAGAAAAGAGACAGTAGGTCCTCTTCATGATTCTATCTTCATCAACACTTTAACTCTTTCACCTATCTCCTTCCTCTACCTTCTTATTCTAGCTTCTGTCGCTCTCCCTTTTCAGTCCTGATGGAGGGTTTAGGCCTGAATTATTAACTGCTCATTTCCCTCCATAGATGCTCTCTGGCCTGCTAAGTTCCTCCAGCATCTTGTGTGTTACTCAGGAAGCAGGACTTAAGGACGTACTCCTGAAACAACTTGATGGTCTATGGACATGACCCAGATCATTCTCTCTTCTCACTGCTGCCATTAGAAAACACCCAGTCCATCACAGGTAAAGTCCTCCCCAACACTGAGCACATCTGCAAGAAATCCTGCTGCAGGAAAGCAGAATCCATCATCAGGGATGCCACTACCTAGGACATGCTCTCTTCTCACTGCTACGATCAGGAATAAGGTACAGGAGCCCCAGGGCTCACACAATCAGGTCAGGAACAGTTAGTACCCCGCAACCATCAAGCTCTTGAACAAAAGGGAATAACTTCACTCGCCTCATCATCGAAATGTTCCCACAACCTGTGGACTCACTTTCAAGGACTCTTAATCTCATGTTTTTGATATTTATTGCTTATTTATTTAATATTAATTTTCCTATTTTTTGTATTTGCAGTTTGTTGTCCCTTGCACAGTGATTAAACACCCGAGATTGTGGGTCTTTCATTTATTCTGTTATGGTTATTATTCTATAGCATAATTAAGTGTGCTCACAAAACAATGAATCCCAAAGTCGTATATATGACATATAAGTACTTTGATAATAAATTTACTTCAAATAAATTTACTTTATCTTGCTGGTGTTATGCAGTCATAAAAGTATACAGTGTGGAAACAGGCTTTTTGCCCCACTGATTTACACTAAATCAATATGCATTTACACTAATTGTATTTTTGATGTATATGGGACATGTAAAGTTAACTTTATTATTCTGATGGTTTTTTCTTTGTTGGAGGTATTGTTTAGTAGGTACGTCTGGGATCGTGCTTACAACCCCATCAGTTGCACACTGCTGCTTGTACAGCACAACGAGCATCCCCCTCCCGCCTGAGAACCATTGGGCCTTACAGCAGGCAATTGGGAGTTCCGGGTGCCAGCTGCCCCTGTCCGCACTCCCAAAGATCATCGATAGCCACTGGCAGCTGCTGAAGCAGAATTGCAAGAAGGACAGAAAGCCATGTGAGTGTAGTTTATTTATTAATTTACAGTATTTATTTTACTTATTGAGATTCAGCACGGAATAGGCCCTTCCCGCCCTTCGAGCGATGCTGCCCAGCAATCCCCTGATTTAACCCTAGCCTAATCACAGGACAATTTACAATCACCAATTAACCTACCAACCAGTACGTCTTTGGACTGTGGGAGGAAACCAGAGCACCTGGAAGAAACTCACATGGCCACATGGAGAACGTACAAACTCCTTACAGGCAGTAGCGGGAATTGAACCCAGATCACCTGCACAGTAAAGCGATGTGCCAACCACTATGCTACCATACCATCCCAATCATCTTATACACCTTAATCAAGTACCTCTCATCCTATTCACTTCAAAGAGAAAATCCCTAGCTTGATCACTCTCTCCTCATAACACATGTTCTCTAAACCATCCTCTCTAACATAGCCAGTTCAGGTCACCACTACCTGCAGGTTCCCCTCCAAGTACAGTCGGCCCTCCGTATCCGCGGATTCAACCAACTGCAGATCGAAAATATCAACCGCAGATCTTGGATCGCGATGGTTGCGTCTGTACTGATTATGTACAGACTTTTTTTTCTTGTCATTATCACAAGATCACAAGACAAAGGAGCAGAAGTAGGCCATTCGGCCCATCGAGTCTGCTCTGCCACTCCACCATGAGCTATACTATTCTCCCATCTAGTTCCAATTTCCGGCTTTCTCCCCATATCCCTCGATACTCTGACTAATTACATACCTATCAATCTTCTCCTTAAACACCCTCAATGATCGGGCCTCCACAGCTGTATGTGGCAACGAATTCCATAGATCCACGACCCTCTGGCTAAAAAAATTTCTTCTCGTCTCTGTTTTAAATGGGTACCCTCTAATTCTAAGACTGTGCCCTCTTGTCCTGGACTCACCCACGAAGGGAAACAGCCTTTCCACATCTACTCTGTCCAACCGTTTCAACATTCAAAATGTTTCTATGAGATCCCCTCTCATTCTTCTATACTCTAATGAATACAGTCCAAGAGCCGACAAACGCTCCTCATATGTTAGCCCCTGCATTCCAGGAATCATCCTTGTAAATCTTCTCTGAACTCTCTCCAACATCAGTACATCCTTTCTAAGATAGGGGGCCCGAAACTGCACACAGTATTCCAGATGAGGTCTCACCAGTGCCCCATAGAGCCTCATCAACACCTCCTTACTCTTATACACTATTCCTCTTGAAATGAATGCCAACATAGCATTCGCTTTCCTTACTGCTGATCCAACCTGGTGGTTAACCTTTAGGGTATCCTGCACAAGGATCCCAAGTCCCTTTGCACTTCCAATTTTTGAATTTTCTTCCCATCTAAATAATAATCTGCCCAATTATTTCTTCTTCGAAAATGTACAACCTTACATTTCTCAACATTGTATCTCATCTGCCATTTCTTTGCCCACTCTCCTAAACTGACCAAGTCTCTCTGCAACCTTTCCGTTTCTTCAACACTTCCTACTCCTCCACCTATCTTGGTGTCATCCGCAAACTTAGCCACACAACCATCTAATCCATAATCTAAATCATTGATATACATCGTAAAAAGAAGCAGCCCCAACACCGACCCCTGCAGAACACCACTAGTAACCAGCAACCAATCAGAATAGGATCCCTTTATTCCCACCCTTTGCTTTCCACCTATCAGCCAATGCTCCACCCATTCCAATATCTTTCCTGTATTATTCCTGAAACAATACAGTATAACAACTATTTACATAGCATTTACAAACGTACATTGTATTAGGTATTATAAGTAATCTAGAGATGATTTAAAGTATACGGGAGGATGTGCGTAGGTTATATGCAAATACTACGCCATTTTATATAAGGGACTTGAGGATCTACGGATTTTGGTATCTGCAGGGGGTCCTGGAACCAATCCCCCACGGATACCGAGGGACAACTGTACTGTAAAGCATTGTGCTAACCACTGCGCTACCATACTGTGTGTAGTAGGTTCAGGAGTCAGTGAAGGGTGGTGCAATTGACATTTTTCCGAATTCTGTCATGCAAAGCACTTTCTGAAACCAACTACCCAATTAAGGCACTCTACCAGAGGCCCTTATAAACACAGTTGAACCCATCAATCAGAGCCCACTGAAATTGGGCATTCAGGTAGTCACTTGCAGCAGTTATCATTGTAATGAAGTCACCTGGATTTAATGAATGTTCTTTGCAACTGCTGAAATAATTCATTATTCCTTCCTGGTGCTTCCCACTGCTTCACATCTCCGGCCTTCCAGTCAGTCTCAGCAATACCAAGCGATGAGTGCAAGATCTACCAATCCTGCCTTATTCTGAAAATGCTAATGCAGTGCTTAATAAAATTCTCATCCACTGTTCTGTGAAATCCATGCATCGATGTCCAATCTGCCTAATGGAAGCAGTTAGTGCAGTCATGAGGTTGGTTTGTCAGAAGCTCCTTTTGATGGATCACTGAATCTTGCATACTCTACTTTGTGGCTAATCATCTTTTTGTCCTCACTGTGTAAGATTCGATTGGAAAGGAGCAGAATTTGTAGCATTAAAGATCTGAATTTTTAGTGCTGTCTATCTCAATGCTTCTTAGTAATCACCTTCACCTTTGCCAATTACCCCATCTTAGACCTTTCCTTTCCTGCTACTTTATCTTAGATCTTCCCACCTTCTGCCATCTCTGTTCTTGCTTGAGAAGGAGGCCATTGACCCTGAAGAGTTAAATATGATTCTCTTTCCATAGCTGCTGAGAAACTTGATGAATATTTCCAGTGTTTTCTCTGGTCAGTTCAGATGCTTAGTACATCACATACAACCACCACGATAGTTTGGAGAGAATCTTAAATTATGTCCACTCATATTAACCCTTTCCACCTTGGTCAAAGTCTCTGGTTATCCTCTCAATCTATGCTTCTTATCATCTTGTTCACCTCTCATCCTGCTTTGCTGGTTGACAGAGGTTATTTTTTCACACAGAGAGTGTGTAAAAAATGGAATGCACTGCTGGGGTTGGTGGTTAAGGCGGATAAGTTGTAGACATTTAAGAGACTCTTAGATAGGCACACAGATGAAAGAAAAAATGTGAACTATGTGGGAGGGAATTATTAGATTAATCTTGGGTTAAGTTAATAAAGTTGGCATAACATCATGGACTGAAAGGCCTGTATTGCACTGTATTGTGCTACGTTCTGTTGGCCAGAAAAAAAGCGACAGTCGGTGAACAGGAATAAACGCTGCCATTTTGTGAACTGTTGAACTGATTCTTGCTCTGGGATCATTTAATCAGAGCAATAGAACATCGGTGCAAGGAGTTTCTGTACATGATCTGCTAAACATGAGATCATTCTCAAGTAAGAAGTTGTTTATTGTATAAAACGACAGTTTTGCAGAAGTAATTCCATCATATGGAAACAGTGTCTGGGTGGCCTGATTTGTCTGGTTTGAACCAGTCAGAGCTGAAGAGAACAAAAGTCGTCATCTAAGGAATGAAGCTGAAGGCAAAGGCCTTCGGCAGTACTGCTTGTAGCCTTGGGCTACATCAAATAAGAACTGACATGGGTCAGTCAAATGACCTCAAGCCAATGAGATAGAAACACAACATTTGAACTAATAAAAAGTGTTTAAAAGCAAGCAGCTTTGAATGCAAAGTGGTGACAACATGTCCGCATGGAAATGTGGGGAGAATGGGGGGATTAGTTTAGTGATAGTTCAAATGGATTCTTGATGGTCAGCACAAACTTGATGGCCTGCAAGGCTTGTTTCCGTATTGTATGACACAATGACTCTCAAAGGGAAGAGTCCATCCCTCCTCTAAAATCTATGCAACTTAAACCTAGCTTGACCATGGATTTTCAACTGAATCGTTAACTCTGCTTCTCTTTCCACAGATGACGCCTGACCTGCTGATTATTCCCAGCATTCTCGGTTCTCTGTTTTTATTTCAGAGTTCCAGAATCTGCAGGTTTTGGTGTCCAAGTAACTCACTGAGCAAGCATTCCAGTGTGAGGTAAGAGAAGAGAAATCCCTGCAGCTATTGGATATTTTCATCAATCAGCCCTTGTGGAAATGGGGGGGGGCAGCTTTTCCACAAAATTGGAGGCACTTTGCAGTGGGAAAGCTGGCTAATTTTTTTCTGCAGACAGTTGTAAAGTTAGCCAGCTCCATCATGGGCACTAGTGCCCATAGTATCCAGGTAATCTTCAAGGAACAATGCCTCAGGAAGGCAGCATCCATCATTAAGGATATCCATCACCCAGGAAGTGCCCTTTTCTCACTGCTACCATCAGGAAAGAAGTACAGAAGTCTGAAGGCACACTCTCAGTGACTCGGGAACAGCTTCTTCCCCTCTGCCATCCGAATTCTGAATTGATATTGAACCCATGAACACCACCTCAGTACTTTTTTATTTCTCATTTTTCCTGTACTACTTATTTAATCTAACCGTAATTACTCACTGTAATTTACATTTTTTTCTCTTTATTATCATGTATTGCATTGGGCTGCCGCAGCAAAGTCAACAAATTTCATGATATACGGCGGCGATATTAAACCTGATTCTGATTCTACTTCTGCTTCCAATCTGGGGTTGTTATCCCTTTCAATGGTGAAACAGTCATAGAGGCATACAGCATGGAAACCTGTCCTTCAGTGCAACTCATGCACAGCAACCAAGATGTCCATCCAAGCTAGTTCCATTTGCCTGGATTTAACCCACATCCCTCTAAATCACGGATTCCCAATCTTTTTTGTGCCATGGGCCCCAGGTTGCAAATCCCTGCTCCGAACATTTCCCCGTCCGTGCAGCTGTCTAAATATATTTCAAAGGTTGTTACCATACTTACCTCAACCATTTCCTGTGGCAACTTGTTCGATATATGCACCACCATCTGTGTGAACAAGTTGCCCCTCAGGTCCCTTTTAAATACTCCCCCTCACACCTTAAACCTGTATGCTCTGGGATTTGATTCCCTTTCCCTATGACAAAGGCTGTGCCTCATGACTGCATGCAACTTGAGAGGTCACCCCTCAGTCCCCTACGCTCCAAGGAATAGAGTCCTCATCTGCCCAACCTCTCCTGTGACTCAGGCCATTGGGTCAGCCAGCATATCTCGGCAGCAAGAAATAACAAAAAAAGCATTTTGAAGAACCGTTTTGGACTGAACAATGTATCCTTGTGCTGGAGTCATTGTAAGGGTTTGCATACACCTGTCTTTGTTGCGTTGTCACTGCTGTCAACTCCTGGGCATCTCTCAGTGACAGCCGCTGCTTTGTAAAGGTAACATGAATATAAAAAGCCTACAGCTTCTGTCTAAGTCAGTCACCTAATCAAGCAGAAAACATTACTTTCTGCTTGTTATTCTGTTGCATTCAATTATTTTGGCTCCTTTGATGATTGCAAGATATTAATGGGGAAGGTGATGGGTAGAGCGGATAGAGTTGCTCAGATTGTTGTCCACCTGAGAAAGAATTAACCGGGAAGGCTTTTGATGATCATTCGTGTTCCAGTTTTATCATCCAGATATATATAGGTTGAGTACTCTTCACTATCACACTTTTCAGGACACCACCTAGATACCAAACTCTTCACCTTCACAGCATGGTAGAAGCCTATATCATCTGGGATTCTCTGTGTGGAGATCTTCCTGAACTACTGTAGACCTTCTGGTGAAGGTGCTCTCACAGTGTTGCTGCAGAGGGACTACCAGGAGGAGGAGGAGAAGATGGTGGCGAGACGCAGCGCGCGTGTCCTCTTCGGTGATGATATCTGTTATCTGTCAATTAAGATGCCGTGCACAATTCTGATTTGATGGAGGCAGACGTGAGAGCACGGAGGAACATCTGGTGAAACTTCTGAAATGCCTGTTTCACTGCCGCATCTACTGTGTGATCTGAAATCTCTGGACAGGAAGGCCCTGAATCCTCGACTTTGCCTCTTGCTTGGCGGCTGGGGTGGGGTCGAAGCGCTCGGCACAGATGCTGCTCGGTGCTCGGTGTCAGAGGGCTGGTTGGAGGCTCGAAGTTTTCGGACGGACTCAGAGTCGGACTGTGGTCGGGTGCTTCCAGGATGCTGCATCGGCAAGTTTGCGGCGCTGGAAGCTCGTGGCAGGGAGAGTTTCTCCCTTCTACCGTCTGCGTGAGATGTTGGGGCTATTAGGACTTTGAGACTTTTTTTTACCGTGCCCATGGTCTGCTCTTATCAAATTACGGTATTGCTTTGCACTGTTGTAACTATATGTTATAATTATGTGGTTTTTGTCAGTTTTAGTCTTGGTCTGTCTTGTGTTTCTGTGATATCATACTGGAGGAACATTGTATCCCTTTTTAATGCATGTACTTCTAAATGACAATAAATGAGGACTGAGTGTCCTCATAATCTAATCTAATCTAATCTAAACCAGCGATGATGAAGGACCAGTGATATATTTCCACCGGGCTAATTCCTGGGATGAGAGTTTGCCTCATCAAGAGAAGCTAGGCAGCTAGTTGGGATCTATTATCCTTGTTCAGCTGTCACTCCCTGATGTTCCAAACCCATTCCACCATCTGCAAGGCACAAGTCAGGGATGTGATGGAACACTGTCCATTTGCCTGGATAAGTGCAACTCCAGCAGGACACAAGAAGCTAAATACTCTCCAGCCTGCTTGATTATCGCTGAAGCCGGTGTGCTCCACCGGGGGCAGTGTGGTACGACATCCAGGCTGCAGTCAGTGCTGCTCCCAGTGTTCACTCAGCAGAAGACAAGCTGCATTGTGGTGGACTGCAGATTTCCGTGGCATTCACGAACTCAGCACCTGGACCATATATTTTTTTACATGGCTGTATTTTACTTACATATGCTTGCTATCTTGTATGTGCCATGTGTGCTTTGTACTGTGTGTGACTGTTGGTATTGTGTTTTGCATCTTGGCCCCAGAGTAACACTGTCTCATCCAGTGGTATTCATATATGGTTGAATGGCAATTAAACTGGGATTAAATTGAATTGAGTTGAATATCATCCTGTCCACCACCCTCAGCCTTTATTCCCTCTTCCACTTGAGCATCACGCCTGCAGAGATCATCGTATATAAAATACAGGACACTAAACCATTATGTCCCAAGCCCTTGAGTTCTACATCCAACTACCACAAAGATGGATGGAGCACGGCAGCTCTAGCAGCCTCCCCTGGAGGTTGTACACCATTCTGAAAAGGAACTAACTCTTCTGGAAAAAGAAAGCATTCTTCTAGGGTGCACCACAACCTGGTATGGAAGTTGTCCTGTCCAAGACTGAAAGAAGCTGCAGAAGATCGTGAACACGGCGCAGCACATCACACAAACCAATCTTCCATCCTTGGACTCACTTTACACCGCACGCTGTCGGAGCAGTGCTGCCAGGATAATCAAGGACACGACCCACCCAGCCAACACACTTTTCGTCCCTCTTCCCTCTGGGAGAAGGCTCAGGATCTTGAAACTCATACGGCCAGATTTGGGAACAGCTTCTTTCCAACTGTGATAAGACTACTGAACGGACCTTGACCCGGATCTGGGCTGTACCCTCCAAGTATCCGGACCTGCCTCTCGGTTTTTTTGCACTACCTTACTTTCCATTTTTCTATTTTCTATTTATGATTTATAATTTAAATTTTTAATATTTACTATCTATTTTATCCAGGGAGCAGGAAGCGTAGAATCAAATATCGCTGTGATGATTGTATGTTCTAGTATCAATTGTTTGGTGACAATGAAGTATAAAGTATAAAGTATATCACTTGTTTATCACTACTGTCATGCCATTGACTCCATTGCTACCATGTCCTTCTATTTTTAGGTAAGGGAATTAAAACTGTGCATAGTACAGCAGGTGTAGCTTCACCAACACCCTGTGCAATGTAACAAAATGTCTCCCAACTTAATCTCTGATTCCCTCACAATAATAGGTGGGTTGCTGGGTCTTGCAGCTCATTGGCCTGGAAAGGCCTGTTTCGTGCTGTATCAAAGATTTAAAGATTCAAAGTTCATTTATTATTATCAAAGTATGTATGCAGTATACAACCCTGAGATACATCTTCCCCACAGACAGCCACGGAACAATGGAACCTGTTCAAAGAAAAACATCAACCCCCCCCCATGCACAAAACAAATCGTGCAAATGGCATCAAAAAATATCAAGCGGAAACCAGAGAATATAAAACAAGAAATCAAAAGATCTCCAACAAAAATAAAATAAAGGCCGACCTTCCATTTGACTTAACCTCTTGTACAAACAATTTGCTTAAGAACCCAGTGAGACAACAATAGCTGTGGGGCAAAAGGAATTAGGGTTGAAATCTTGCAGCGAGGCCCAAAGTGGCAACGATTTCTTCCACCTTCACAGATGGCGCTCGGCTCGCTAAGTTCCTCCCAGCAGATTGTTTGTAGGTCCAGATTCCAGCATGCACCGCAGAGAGCATTCTAACTGGCTGTGTCACCGTTTGGTATGGGACGGGGGTGGGGGACACTGCAGAGGATCGAAATAAGTTGCAGAAAGTTGTAAACTTTCAGCTCCATCATGAGATCTGGCCTTCCCAGCATCCAAGACGTTTTCAAGGAGCGATGCCTTAAAAAGGTGGTATCCATCATTAAGGACCCCCAACATCCAGGTCATACCCTTTTCTCATCGCTACCATCAGGGAGGAGGTACAGGAGGCTGAAGACGTACACTCAAGAATTTAAGAGCAGCTTCTCCACCTCTGCTATCAGATTTCTGAATAGCTATTGAACGCATGAACAGAACCTCACTACTTTTTTTTTCCATAATAGAACATAGAAAGCCTACAGCACAATACAGGCCCTTCAGCCCACAAAGCTGTGCCACAAATGTTCTTACAATATATATCTCTTGTCTATATATATATTTCTTACTGTGATATACAGTTTTTATTATCATACATTGCAATGTACCGCTGCTGTGTAACAACAAATTTCACAACGTACGCAGTGATATTAAACCTGATTCTGATTACTGTAGGATTAGTGTAGATGGGTGATTGTTGCACAGTCCAGACTCAGTGGGCTGAAGGGCCTGTTTCTGTGCTGTATTCCTCAATGACTCTGTTGCTGTGCAGATTTCCCCAGGGTGCTCTGGTTTACTCCTGCCTACCGAAGATGTGCAGGCTGCTAGATTAACTGTCCACTGTAAATTGCCAAAAGTATAGGTGAGGGGTGAAATTTGGGGAGAGTCAACAGACCTGTGGGTGGGATAATCAGCATAGAATTGATGGGATAAAAGAATGTTTCCATGTTTCCTGTCTTGACAGTCTTAAAAATACATTAGCTTCTAATGCAGCATGCACATTGATGATTTTGTGATGTTTCATTTGCACATGACCTGGCTGGTGGCGTAGTGGCATCAGTGCCGGACTTCGGGACGAAAGGTCCCGAGTTCGAATTCAGCGGGCTCCCCTGCACGCTTCCCATGTGTGCTGGGTTTCGAGCTGATGATTGCTTGGGAAACTCACCCGGCAGAAAGCAATGGCAAACCACTGCTATAACTCACCTCTTATGCGGTTCCCTACTATGTCAGAGAGGCGTGGAGGGAATTCGTCTGCTAACTGGAGAAACTCCAGATGCGACGTACTTTTCCTTTCCATTTGCACACGCTATGAATCGAACTTCCTACCCTCCATTGCTTTGCAGAGTGCTCAACCATCATGATGAAATCAAGTGCAGACAGTTCCCTGGCAGCCCAGTGCGATCACTATTCCGAAGAGTGATGGTGCTATGGTTAAGTTACAGGACAAGGGCCAGGACTAGCAATCCAGGAACTGGAGTTCAAATCCATCATGTCAGGAGTAAATTTTTTAAATTAATCAATCAATGTATTTTATTGATTGATTGATTGACTGAGATACCGAGCAGCTCTTCTGACACTTTGAACCCCACTGCCCAGCAATCCCCCGATTTAACCCAATTTAATCATGGGATAATTTACAATGACCAATTAACAGACCAGTACGTCTTTTGACTGTGGGAGGAAACCCATGCAGCCACAGGGAAATAGTAAAAATTCGAAACAGACGAGCGGGAATTGAACCCGGTTTGCTAGTACTGTAAACTGTTGTGCTAACTGCTGCACTACCATGCTGCCCATGTATTGTAATTGTACAATAATGCTGTCATGGTTAAAATTTATAATTAATATATTTTGTTAAAAAAAAGAGGGATGGCTGTTGAGTAGGTGCACTTGCCATTCCAAAGAGATCAGCGTGAGGCGATAGCAGCGTCTTCAGCTTTCACCACAGGCTTCCAATCATTGCATTTTGCCTTTCTTTGACTTTCTTCCCAAGTAAAAAGCCACATAAAAATATATGCTGGCTTGATACTCTGCACATAACAAATGCTCTATTCGGTGTTTAAATAAGAACAATTATTAATCTGGTGGGGGTTGATAAATAATCTGAGTCATTAAGGATGACAGCAGCAATAATCTGGGGAGATGCTTGCTTTAGAACTGTGCAGGTCTGTCATTCCACACACATAGCCTAAGACCTGCTGGGAGCTTCTCGCAGGAGCTCTGATACTTAAACTGCCCAGATGCATCTTGCTCTGTTGCAGAGAGAGTCTGAAACATTACAGATGCCTGAGGGGCTTTGAGTTAAATGCATGAGCTTATTATTACCTGTATTCTGTGCTCACTTTGTATTGTCAGGAGGGCAGTTAGATCTGCCACTATAGGTATGTGTTGATGTGCTCCATTTACTACTAAAACTTTGACAAATTCTAAGTGGCCTATTCCTGCTTCTATATTCTTATGGACTTTTTTCTCCCCTCTGGATGTTGGTTCAATTGTTTCAGGTTAATGATGAAAATATTGTCCAGTGTTTCCATTCCCAGAAACATCTGCTGGGTAATCTATAAGATGATCGATAAACAGAAGGAAAATCAAATAAAACTGCAGAAGTTGCAAACCCGAAATAAAATCAAAAAATGCTGGGAGTATTCGGCAGGACAGGAAGAGTTTGTGGAAGGAAAATTAATTGTGTTTCTCTTTATGCAGATCCTTCCTAACTTGGTGAGTGTTTCCAAGATTTACTGTCTTTTTAATTTCTGAGGAAGACCATCTTGATATCCTCAACCCTGGTCATACACATTTTGAAATTTTACACTTCTTCATTCCCCTCACTCCCATTGATTACCCCATAAACGTTCCCTTCATTTCTAAGGCACGCACACATCCAAGGTGTGGGTATTGACTGCCTGTTGTGACCCCTGATCTAAGCAACCACTTTTCACCTCTGAATGCAGACAATGTGTATCAATGAGTGTTTAGAGTGGAAGTAGAGAGTATATTTCCATTAATAGGAGAACCTAGGATCCAAGGGCACAAACTCAGAACACAAGGATATCTCTTTAAAACTGAGATGAGGAGAAATTTAATCAGACAGAGGGTGTTAACTTTGTGGAATTTGTTTTCACCAACCGCTGTAGGAGTCAAGTCATTAGGTTCATTCAGGGCAGAGATTGTCATGTTCTTGAATGATAAGTGGGGTTATGGATTACGGAGGGAATGCAGGATAATGACCTGTGCTCAAGAACAGAAAAGCCTACAAAAAGTAGTAGATACAGCATAGTTCAAGACAGGGAAAGCCTTCCCCACCATTGAGCACATCTGCAAAGAGCACTGCCACAGGAAAGCAGCATCCATCATCAAGGACTCACATGATCCAGGCCATGCTCTCTTCTTGCTTCTGCCATTAGGAAGGAGGTACAGGAGCAATAGGCCCCACACCACCAGGTTCATGAACAATTATTACCTTCCAATCCTTCAGGCTCCTGAATCAGCATGGATAACTTCACTCACCTCAACACTGAACTGGCCTCACTTTCAAGGATTCTACAAGCCCATGTTCTTAATCTTATTTATTTATTATTATTTGTACTTTTTTTGAATTTTCACAATTTATCTTTTTTTGCACATTGGTTGGTTGTCCTTGTGTGTAGTTTTTATCATTGATTCTATTGTATTCCATTGTTCTACTGTGAATGCTTGCAAGAAAATGAATCTTGGTAGTATATGGTGACATACAGAATCTTTGATAACAGAATTGATTTGAACTTTGAACTTTGAATGGAGTTGAGAAGAGAAAACAAGATCAGTCATGGCCGAAATGAGGAGCAGCTTCATTGGGCTAAATTGCCCAATCCTGCTCCAATCGAAAACGGTTTTATGGACTTTGACAATGAGAGTTATCACGTTTATGTCAAATTCTGTATAGTCTTATAGATTTTCCATAAACCATTACTGGGAATGGAAGCACTGGATGATTTTTCTGTCCTTAACCCGAAACAGTTGAATTAACTAATGTGCCACACTTTATGAAAAAAAACTAAGGACATAAGAATATAGAATCAGGAGATGCCGCTTTGAATTTGAATCAGATTTATTATCACTGGCATATGACATGAAGTGCAGTAGAATGCAAAACAGAGCTTCTTCCCCTTGCCATCAGATTTCTGAACAGTCCATGTATCCATGAGCACTACCTCACTATTCCTCTTTTGCATTATTTATTTATTTGTTGTAACATATAGTAATTTAATAGTATTAGTAGCTTTAATCTTCAGACAGATGGTGATGTGGGACCTATGGCTCCTGTACTTCCTTCCCGATGGCAGCTCATCAAGGAGAAGGAAAACTCTGATCTCAGACCTCCGCTGCCTTGTGGCCATGGCTGCTCATGGAGAAGGCTTTGGGAGTAAACCCTGAGGAGAAATCGCCAGATGGATTCCCTAAGGCAGTCCTACATTGAGCTCAACGCTGGCTGACAACTCCTGTGACGCCAGGGGTGCCAATCTATATTGGTCTCTGCCATCCCTTAGGATTCTTCAGCTGCATGGAGAAGGGGATCCTGCTGAATGGGCAACAGCTTGCTCTCCATATCATACTGCCCTGGCTTGTGTGCCACATTCTGGTCGCCTCACTATAGGAAGGATGTGGAAGCATTGGAAAGGGAACAGAGGAGATTTACCAGGATGCTGCTTGGTTTAGAGAGTATGCATTATGATCAGAGATTAAGGGAGCTAGGGCTTTACTCTTTAGAGAGAAGGAGGATGAGAGGAGACATGATAGAGGTGTACAAGATATTAAGAGGAGTAGATAGAGTGGATAGCCAGCACCTCTTCCCCAGGGCACCACTGCTCAATACAAGAGGACATGGCTTTAAGGTAAGGGGTGGGAAGTTCAAGGGGGATATTAGAGGAAGGTTTTTTACTCATAGAGTGGTTGGTGCGTGGAATGCACTGCCTGAGTCAGTGGTGGAGGCAGATACACTAGTGAAGTTTAAGAGACTACTAGACAGGTATATGGAGGAATTTAAGGTGAGGGGTTATATGGGAGGCAGGGTTTGAGGATCGGCACAACATTGTGGGCCGAAGGGCCTGTAATGTGCTGTACTATTCTATGTTCTATGTTCTAGACAGCTGAGATGCAACATTTATGTCAACCCCAAATAATGGAGGGATCCAAGTAATTTTTATGTCTTTGCATTGAGCTGCTGCTGCAAAACAACAAATTATATGATATATGTCAGTGATAATAAAGCTAATTGTGATTCTGAAATATGTAAGCTACAAGATGAAGAGTGCAAGACAAGGGAATAATGGTATTCATGGTTTCATGGATTGTTCAGAAATCTGGTGCCACAGGCGAAGAAGCTGTTCCTAAATCACAGTTTGGGTCGTCATGCTCCTGTGTATCCTCCCTGATGGCAGAAATGAAAAGTGAGCATGTCTTAGATACTGTGGTTTCTTAATGAGGGATGCCGTTTTGAAGCACAGAGTCTTAAAGATGTCTGTGGTGAGGGCTGTGTTCATGATGGAGCTGACTGAATCTACAATCCTGTGCATTTGAAGTCTCCAGACCAACCATTGATGCAACTGGTCAGAATTCTCTCCTCCATGCATCTATAGTGATTTGTAGGGGTCTCTGTTGACATATAGAAACTTCTCCAACTCTAACCAAAGCAGGAGTAAAGAAGTTGGCCCCACAAATGTGCTCCACCGTTCGGCGATCTGCCCCAGGCTTCACCTCCTCTCCAGTGTCAGCTCCCCACAGTCTTCAATTCTCCAATCTTCCAAAAACCTATCTACTTCCTCGTCAACTACACCTAACAATCAAGTCTCCACAACCCCCACAAGTTGAGAATGCCAGAGATTCACCACCAGGGATCTGGACAGACAGAAATTATTAACATACAACAAGCACACAATGCTGCTGCCACTCCACTGTTCAGGCAGCATCTGTGGATGGAGAGAAATGAACTATTGATGTTTTGGACCAAGACCCTTCCTCAGGACTGGAGATTATTTCCTGCATTTGGGAATGAACTGCTGAAGTATTTTATGATTATTGTGGGTGCAATATTTTCCTGGTAAGTAAATACAAAATCATGCTACCCTGCAGGTCACCCTTGGGAAAGGTGTAGCACTTGTTAACCCCCCTCCCCCACCTCACCCAATCAGGGTCACGTGAAGCCATGGAAGGGAGTGGTGGATGGTCGTATGAACAGTTGGCGCATATCACAAGTTCGGGTTGTGCGGCCACTGACTCCAGGCAGACAATCTCTGATGAGTATTGATATTGGCTGGGGTCACCCATCTTGTAAAGACAATGCCCAGAAGAAGGCAATGGCAAACCGCTTCTGTAGGAAAATTTGACAAGAACAAGCATGGTCATGGGACCATGATTGACTACATCATACAATATGGCACATAACGATGGTGATGGCTGTGACCACCTCTATCACTGTTTGACTTCCCACCACCTCCTCCCTCTCCACACCCAGGCTGCAGCAAGCAGTCCACTCAGCAGAGGATGTCAGCTGCCAGCATTTAAAGACCTGCTCATCGCCAAAGCGAAGAAAAGAACTGCAAAAATTACTGCTGACTCCATCCACTTTAGCAGTCATCTATTCACCAAATTGCCATCAGGGAGATGATAAAAGTCCACCAAGACTACACATTTCTCTGAAGGTTCTTTCCTGTAGCTATCCAGCTTCCAAAGAAAACTCACTCAGGTGTAATATCCTCACTGCCCTTGCACAACATCCGTTAAATGGTCTTTCCTGCTCTCCTTGTTTTATTGACAATTATTGAGTCATTTCATATGTTCACATTTATACAAGATTGATTATTGAAATTTGCACATGTGACTGTTCTATTAATTATTGATTGCTCATGGCTTTTTTCATAATTGTTGGTTGCTATTGTGTTGTCTGTTATGGTATTGTCCTGTGTTTTATGCTTGGCACCGAGCCACAATCAATTCTGGTCAGTTTCACATTCTGACAATAAAGTGATTCTGATAAAGACCAATGCAGTTTTAATGATCCAAACCTGTTGGATCTATATTTGATGAAGAATCTCGGCCCGACTCATTGATTCTTTATTCTTCTCCATAGATGCTGCCTAATCTGTTGAGTTCCTCCAGCATTTTGTGTGTGTTGCTCTGGATCGAAATTTGCTCAGTTGTCAACCAGAAGATGCCCCCTTTATTCTGACTCTTTGCTTCCTGCCAGTCAGCCAATCTTCTATCCAGGATGGTTACTGTAGTACCATAGGCTCATAACTTATTTAGCAGCCTCATGTTCAGCACCTTGCCAAAGGCCTTCTGAAAATCCAAATAAAAAAACATCTACTGACTCTTCTTTGTTTACCCTCCTATTATTTCTTCTAAGAATTCCAGCAGATATGTCAGGCAAGATTTGCTCCTAAAGAAACCATGCTGACTATGGCCTATTTTGTCAAGTGCCTCCAACCTCTAATGGACTCCAACATCTTACCAGCCACTGAAGTCAGGCTAGCTGGCCTATTATTCCCTGTTTTTTGCCTCCTGTAACATTAACTAGAACAATTACATGTAACCTACACTTACATAGAAACATAGGAAATAGGAATGGACCGTTGGACCAGCTCCACCAATCAACACAATCAATTGAATACTTTAGTATTGTATTCCCGCCTTCCCACAGTATCACTTGACCTCTTCAGCCCAAAGAAATATTATCTACTTCCTACTGGTATATAATGCCTTTAGGACAGGTAATCAATTGCCTATAATTTCTATAATTCCTCTTTAAAAATAGCAGGATAAAAACAGGTTTTAGATAATGTTTCTTGGCTCAGAATATCAACTGCTTCTTTCTCCACAGATGCTGCCTGACCTGCTGAGACCTTCAGCAGTTTTGGATTTTATTTCAGGTTTACAACTTTCTGCAACATTTTATCCTCTCAGAATTCCATCTGTTCAGCCCATTCTGGCACTGAAGCCTCCACATAACCCTCTTTATCTCATCTCAACACATCTTTGAGTCTTTTCTCCGTTTTATGATTATTGAGCTTCTCTTTAATTCTTAGTTCATAGCTCCTTGAAAGTGGCTACACAGATTGATAAGGTTATTAAGACCATAAGATACAGGAGCAGAATTAGGCCATTTGGCCCATTGAGTCTGCTCTGCCATTTTATCATAGCTGATCCAATTTTCCTCCCAGCCCCAATTTCCTGTCTTCTTCCCGTATCAGTTCATGCCCTAACCAATCAAAAATCTGTCAACCTCCGTCTTAAATATACGTACATAAAGCTTTGACCTCCACAGCTGGCTGTGGCATATGAAATCCACAGATTCACCACTCTCTTGCTAAAGAAATTCCTCTTCATCTCCATTCAATAAAACTTGCTTTTATTAGTCAAGGCATTGAGTTCAAAAGCCAAAAAATTATGTTGCAACTTTATAGAGCTCTGGTTAAGCCAAATACGGAGTATTGCATATAGTTCTTCTTGCCCCACGATAGGAAGGATGTTGCGGATTTGGAGAGGGTGCAGAAGAGGTTTACCAGGATGCTGCCTGGTTTAGAGGGCAGGTGCTATCATGAGAGGCTGAACAAACCTGTTTTTCTTTCTCCCTCTGGAGCAGCGGAGGCTGAGGAGAGATCTGATAAAGATTTATAAGATTATGAGAGGCATAGATAGTGTAGTCAGGGAGTATCTGTTTCCCAAGGTAGAAATGTCTAATACCAGAGAGAATGCACTGAAGCTGAGGGGGGTAGGTTTTTTACTCAGAGAGTGGTGGATGCTTGGAATGTGCTGCCTTATATGGTGGTAGAGGCAAATACGTTAGAGGCTTTTAAGAAGCGTTTAGATAGGCACATGGATGCGAGGAGGACCTAGGCATATGGACCTGTGTAGGCAGTAGGGATTAGTTTTGGGGTTTTTTAAATTTTCATTTTTCAGTTGTTTCAGCATAACATTGTGGGCTGAAGGGTCTGTTCCTGTACTGTACTGCACTGTACTGTTCTATATTCTATGTTCTATCGCTGCTACTCAGCTCCTTTGCCGTAGTGAGTTCCACATTCAGATCATTTGCTACATAATGAGGTTGCTCCTGAGTTAATTGGATCAATACTGATAATAACAAATGCTGCAACAATAAATTGTGCTTATTAAATTAACAAGGGACATCAAAACTAACTTGCAAAGAGCAAAGGCATTCTGCAAACCTGTTTTGATATGGTTTTGTTTATTTTGTCAATTAATATAGCTATGAACTTGAGGTATAATGTGAAGAAAACTTCAAAATAATCTTTGCCACAGCCATGTTCAGATCTGGACAACTGAGTACGGGGGAATGTGACAGGATCAGAGAGGGTGCAGCAGAAATTTATTTCAAGAGCTTATTCAGGAGAAGAATGTCCGGGAGGAAGTTGTTATCTCAATGAATATGGGTGCCTGGATGGAAATTTCACTAAGTGGTCCATACAGGATAATCAGGAAAGGGCTATTATTGAAAAACTCAGAGGTAAATGAGTAACATCAAATTGTCTGGAAAAGTGTACATTTTAAATGACAAATGTTTCACTTCAGGAGTAGTAGATGTCTGAAATTTTACATGAAACTCTCGGAATTTTACATGAAACTCTCGGCATATTTAAAATATACAATGAACCTCCAATATTTCAGCACAGTCGAGACCTTGGAGTTGTTGCATGAGTAGATTTTGTCACCTATTGGATGTTACTGGTTCATCCCCGAAACATTTTTATTTCTTGATTTCATTTTATAAGTTACTCAGTGGTGTAATAAATTTTCCGGTGAACTCAGAGAGATGAGTGGGAGACAGAAACTGGCAAGTTTCAGCTTGTAAATTTCAGCTTGCACATTCCAGGCACACAGCTGAGACCTCTGCCTTTGACTGCACACCTACCCACATGTCTGGCCTACACCTCAACCCCCAATATTGCTCAGCCCCAACCCCAGCTCTGACCACACCACAGTCCATACTCCAACCTCCCATGAATGTAGATCATGGGTAGCCATAAAGCCATGACCTCCAGTGGGCAGCCCAACCTTCAAGCAAGATTCTCAGCCACTCTGAGTGAAAACTGTGATAAAAAATTCAGATCATCAGTCGCTGGCCTGCTCATGGGATACTAATGAGTGAAGCCCGTGACTGAGCTACTAGAATTTCCAAACAGATACAAGAGCTGGTGGTAGACCTGAGGAGAGCTAAGGTACCGGTGACCCCTGTTTCCATCCAGGTGGTCAGTGTGGACATGGTGGAGGATTACAAATACTTGGGGATACGAATTGTCAATAAACTGGACTGATCAAAGAACACTTAGGCTGTCTACAAGAAGGGTCAGAGCCGTCTCTATTTCCTGAGGAGACTGAGGTCCTTTAACATCTGCCGGACGATGCTGAGGATGTTCTACGAGTCTGTGGTGGCCAGTGAGATCATGTTTGCTTTTGTGTGCTGGGGCAGAAGGCTAAGGGTAGCAGACACCAACAGAATCAACAAACTCATTCGTAAGGCCAGTGATGTTGTGGGGATGGAACTGGACTCTCTGACGGTGGTGTCTGAAAAGAGGATGCTGTCCAAGTTGCATACCATCTTGGACAATGTCTCCCATCCACTACATAATGTACTGGTTGGGCACAGGAGTACATTCAGCCAGAGACTCATTCCACCGAGATGCAACACAGAGCGTCATAGGAAGTCATTCCTGCCTGTGGCCATCAAACTTTTCAACTCCTCCCTTGGAGGGTCAGACACCCTGAGCCAATAGGCTGGTCCTGGTCTTATTTCCTGGCATAATTTACATATTACTATTTAATTATTTATGGTGCAACTGTAACGAAAACCAATTTCCCCCGGGATCAATAAAGTATGACTATGACTATGACTATGAGATGATTGGACTTTTGTTGAAGCTAATGAGCACTTAATTATCACGGGCTGGGACCCCAGCCCAGAGACAATGGGCAGAGTGTTCTCTTTGCTCTAAATTTCTATGATCCTGCAACATATGCAACTTGGGTATTGATTTATAATTGCCACAAGTACTGAGATACAGTGAAAGCCTTTCTTTGGATGCTGTTCATATAGATCTTTCATGAGCCCCGCGGGCGTCTGCTGATGTCGTAGAATGTTTGGCTTCTCGGTTTCTTGAGTGCCTGTATTTACTAATTGTGTGAGCTGTTAAGCCCAGGTGCTTTCTGTTTGATCTCCTCAAATTAATCATGACTCGCACATATTGCCTGCATGCTATGATTATTCAAAGGGGACTCTCGTTCTGCTCTATTACCGGAGTCCTACTGTGTGTTTGGGAGTATGATTTGCCTCGCGGTGTCGCTCGGTCGTGCTTCCAATGCTTCGCTGGTATTCCCATGCCTAACCTCTTGGTTCTGTTTCTTCATGGGGATTCTGCCATTCCTCCACTCCCGGGCCGAGTCATTGCCGAAGCTTACCGCGGCAAAGTCTGCCGCGCTCTGCACCTGCGCTGAGTCGGTGCCAGCGACCAACGTGACAGAGGGAGCCTGCTGCTCCTCTGCATTTGAGTCCAGTCCTGCGAGTGCGCATCGTGACATAGATCATTCCGTATGTAAGCGCATTGGGGTAGCACGTAAGGACAAAAAACACAGAATGCGGAATATAGTGCTACATTTACATAGTAGGCCCAGTGGAGGCAAACAAGTAAGGTGCAAGAGCCACTAGGGGGTAAATTGGGAGATCAAGCTTTAACTTTTATCATATCAGAGAACCGTAGAAGAGTCTTATAGAGGCAGTCCCTGAGCCTGGTGGCTTAGATGCACATCAGGTCAATGTGGTCCATGAAACAATGTGTTCATCCGTGAAGAAACATTTCTTTTATGTATTTATTTTGATATTCAGCAAGGAACAGGCCCTTCCGGCCTAACAAGTCATGGCAACCAGCAATCCACCTATATAACCCTATCTTCATCACAGGACAAGCTTCCTTAAAGTTGCTTTGGCCGGGGGTGATAATAGGGACAAGCTCCCACTACCTAGTAAATGGTTCCAATGGCGTGTGCCTCAAATAGCTTCTGACAACCATGTCCAGCTCCTGGCCTTACATGTGGCTTAGCTACTAAGCCCAGTGGAACCATTTCCACTGACAAGAGAAGGGGCAAAGACAGGTTACTGATGCCTTAAAACCTGTCACTTTGGGCAAATGGGGATTGTCAACCAGCTCATCTAGGAGAAGGAAAACTCTGATCTCAAACCTCTGCTGCCTTGGGGATATACCCACTCATGAGGAAGGCTTCGGGCGTAAATCCTGAGGGGGAAAATTCTGGACCTGGAGTCCCTAAGGCTGTCCTACATTGAGTTCAATGCTGGCTGGCGACACCTGAAATGCAGATAGTGCCAAGCTTTATCGATTTTTGCTGTTCCTTTGGGCTCATCAGTTGTGTGGAGAGGCGGAGCCTACTACATGGGCAACAACTTGCTGTCTATATTGTACTGCCCAGGCTTGCCTATCTAGACAGCTAGGGTGCAATATCCATGATTGACCCAAACTGATGGAGGCCTCACTCACTCACAATTACAGGACCAATTAACCTGCTAACCTCTATGTCTTTGGAAAGTGGGTGGAAACTGGAGCACCTGGGGGAAACCCACGCAGTCACAGGGGGAATGTAGAACTCCTTATAGAACTGGACTTTTGAGCTACGATACCCTGAGCTGTAATAACATTCTGCTAACTGCTATGCCACGGCGGTGTCCCCTGTAAGTAAGGCCATCTAAGAATTTACACCATTTTATTCCAGCCCATAAAGAAGTATTAAGAAGTGAACGTTAGAGATGGACTGTAATCCCCACTTTATTTTTCCCTCTCTGTCTTTGATTAAGCAAGGAAGATAAAACAAAAAGGAAGCTTCACAATTAATCACATCTGTCAATCAAAGTAAGAGTTTAAAGCCTGGTTTTCTGATTTAATTACCATTGCTTTCACTCACAGTGGCTGAGAGTCTCGCTCGACTGTTGGCCTGACCATTAGAGATAATGGCTTGTCTGCTAAAACCGGATAGCAGGTAGCTGATAGAGCGATAATCAATATTAATTATTTCTATCGCCCAGGTGGGCTTAATCTCCACGGTCATTTGTTAGACCTTGCGCCAGTTTGAGTGTTGGGTGACACCTCGCAATCAAACTATTTTGTCTTGACAGGAGACAATTTGTAACCCATTTATTGCTCGCATATGAGTTGATCTAACAAATTCCAACACAGGAAAAGAAACAATGTGGTAAACTGCTTTTACAGAAGGTATTAAAGATTACTGTGTCTTAATGTGTTGTGAATATATCAAGGAAAACTTCTAATGGTTACTGGAGAAGATGAATAAGTCATGTCTATTATACTGTGCTCCTGTTAGAGTCAATCCTGATTTGTGTAAGTATGAACTATAGAAATTCACTTCCATTTTCTGGGAGGATAATTTCCATTTTAAGTATAGTGGGACTTAATTAAAGCTTCATCGTGGGACTTAATTTAGAGACCTAGAGAGCCTCACTCTGTGTAATTAACTCAAACAGAATGAAGCTCTCCAGTGTACCTGGGGTCCAGAGAGGAAGTTAACTCATCAGACACTCAGTGGCCACTTTATTAGGTACATCTGTACACCTGCCTGTTAATGCAAATATTTAATCAGCCAATCATGTGGCAGCATCTCAATGCATAAAAGCAGACATGGTCAAGAGGTTCAGTTGCAAACGTGAGAAAATCTGCAGATGCTGGAAATCCACAGCAACACACACTTAATGTTGGAGGAAGTCGGCAGGCTGGGCAGCATCTGTCGAAGACAGTAAACAGTTGACGTTTCAGGCCGAGACCTTTCTTCCGGACTGCAAAGGTAGAGTCAGAATGTGGGGGAGGGGAGGAGGAAGTACAAGGTGGTAGGAGGTGGGTGATAGGTGAAACCAGGAAGGGGGTGGGGTTAAGGAAGGAGCTAGGAAGTTGATTGGTGAAAGAGCTAAATGGAAGGTGAGAGAGGGAAACAGGAATAGGAAATGGTAATGGGGTGGGGAGCATTTCTGTAAGTTCATGAAGATGGGAGGAGAAGATGGTGGCGCGATGCAGCGCGTGCGGCCGGTCTGAATGATATCGTATGTGTTAACTAGGATGCCGTGCACAATTCTGATTTGATGGAGACAGCCGTGAGAAGCACAGAGGAACACCTGGAGAAACTTCTGAAATGCCCGCTTCGCTGCCGCTGCTACTGTGCGATTGAGAATCTCCGGAGGGGAAGGCCCCAAATCTTCGGCTTTGCCTATTGCCTGTTGCCGGGGCTGGCGTTGAAGCGCTCAGCAGAGATGGTGCTCAGTGCTCGGTGTTGGAGGGCTGGTCGGAGGCTCGGAGTTTTCGGACAGACTCAAGAGTCAGCTGTGGTCGGGTGCTTCCAGGATGCTGCATCGGCAAGTTTGCAGCGCTGGAAGCTCATGGCAGGAAGAGTTTTTTCTCTTCCTTTTACCATCTGCGTGAGATGATGGGACTTTTGAGAGACTTTGAGATTTTTTTACCGTGCCATGGTCCGTTCTTCATCAAATTACGGTATTGCTTTGCACTGTTGTAACTATATGTTATAATCATGTGGTTTATGTCAGTTTTCCAGTCAGTTTGTCTTGTGTTTCTGTAATATCATTCTGGAGAAACATTGTATCATTTCTTAATGCATGCATTACTAAATGACAATAAAAGAGGACTGTGTGTCCTCATAATTTAATCTAATCTAAAAATCGATGTTCAGACCAAATGTCTATTTCCCCATTGGGAGGTGATTACTATGGATCAGTGATGATATCTCTTCCTCATAGACAATCATCAAAGAGGCAACTCAACGATATATGCTTAGCCCATTACTCTGCTTTCTCTATACTCATGACTGTGAGCTCAAACACCATCTATAAATTGACAAATAATGCCACTGTTGTTAGTGAAATTTCAAAAGATGATGAGAAGATGTACATGAGTGAGATATTCAGCTGATGAGAGAGATGTCGCAATAGCAACCTTGCACTCAATGTCAGTAAGACCAAGGAATTAATTGTGGACTTCAGGAAGGGGAACCCATGAGAACACACACCAACTCTCTTTGCAGGGTCAGCGGTGGAGAGGGTGAGCAGCTTCGAGATCCTAGGTTTCAAATTTCAGGCAAACTATCCTGGGCTCAACACATTGATGCAATCATGAAAAAGGCACACAATCAGCTCTACTTCGTTAAGAGTCTGAAGGGATATGGTACATCACCAAAGATTGTTACAAATTTCTACAGATGCATGGGGGAGAGCATTCCAACTGGTTGCATCATAGCTTGGTACAGAGGCTCCAATGTGTAGAATTGCAAGTTGTCTGTAGAGAGGTGTAGATGCTGCCAGTTCCATCATGGGCATGTCATCACTGCTACCATCAGAGAGGAGGTATAGGCGCTTGAAGACCCACACTGAATGATTTAGAATCAGCTTCTTCCCCTCTGCCATCAGATTTCTGAATGGTTCATGAACAGTACCTGCTTTGAGGGAAGATTTAAGGAAGAATCTAATACACCAGAGAGAAATAGAGAAGTTGAAGCTTAAGGAAGTCAATTCCTGTCATTGGGGCTTTAGAACCAGGAGGTTCTGCTGCCAATGGGAAGGTGAACAAAATCTTTCTACTAGTTTCTAGAGTAAGCATTGAAACTTGTGAAGTGGGAGAAAGTTATCAAAATGGAGCAGGGAAATACCATGGAGAGATCAGAGCTATTGATTTATTTTGTAAGTTATGGTAACTTTATACTATTATTTGGAACTGCGGCTACAAAACAACAAATTTCATGTCATACAAGACAGATGCTGAAGAGGGTTATAGACTCAGCCATCTCCATTATGGGCACAACCCTACCCCATCATCAAGGCTATCCTCAGGAAGGTGACATCCTTTTTGTTTAGGGTGATGGTAAAGTATTGGTAGCTCTGGCTGAGGCACTTTATGTTGCAGTGTTCACCGAGCTTGGCAGTTAGCTCACAGACATTTCATCACCTGTCTAGGTGATATCCTCAGTGCACAGTTGTTGGTGTTTCTCTCTGGAAGTACTCATGTTTATATAGGCTCCTATTTGCTTATCTCAGTCCTGATTGGCTACCCCTTCAGTTGACCTTTGAATTCTATTGGCTCGTGTTTCTTTAGCTCTTAGGGGTTCGTAGATGACCTCTATTTCAATATTTTTTTATGGATTTATCAGAAGAGAACCACGTTTCTTAAAATTCTCGTGTCTGCTTTGTGTTTGCCTGCACCAGAAGCCCCGTGGTTGTCCAGTTAGGGAAGTTTTACTTCTTGGTCTTCATGTACCGAGATTAGCAAGCTTGGAACATGTAGAAATATAAGTCATCTATGAATCCCTAAGAGCCAGTGAAACGCCAGAGTATATTCTGCTCACTTTTGCATCGACTCTCCCAGATTTCACCACTCAACAATACACCAGGAGAAGTTTATAGTGGGCAATTAAGGCACAACAGCGGCTACATTTCATTAGGTGTTTGAGGAGACTTGGTATGACACCAAAAACATCCACAGATTTTTACAGATGTACCATGGAGAGCATTCTAACTGGTTGCATCACAGTTCGGTATGGACGGGGTGACAACACAGCATTGGATAAAGCTGCAGAAGGTTGCAAACTCAGCCGGCTCCAGTATGGGTAATAGGCTCCCCAGCACCGAGGACATCTTCAAAAGCAATGCCTCAAAAAGGCAACATTCATCATTAAGGACTCCCAACACCCAGCGCATGCCATCTTCTCATTGCTACCATCAAAGAGGAGGTACAGCAGCCTGAGAATACACACTCAACGTTTTAGGAACAGCTTCTTCACCTCCGCCATCAGATTTCTGAATGGACCTCAATGAATCCATGAATGCTACCTCAATATCTTCTTTTTTTTTGCTCTTTTTGCATTACTTATTTAATTTAATATTTTAAATATATTTCTTATTGTAAATTACTTTCTTATTATTATGTATTGCAATATACTACTGCCGCATAACAACAAATTTCACAGCATGTCAGAATCAGAACCACTTGATTGCCAGTGTGAGAAACATCCCAGAACTGATTATGGTTTAGTGACAAGCATAAAACACAGGACAATACCACAACAGGCAACACAATAGCAATCAACAATTTACGAGACAATAGTACAAACAGCCATGAACAATCAATAATTAGTAGAATGGTGACATGAGCAATTGTTAATAATCAAACTTAAATAAATATGAACAAATGAACAAACTCAATAATTATCAACAGAACAAGGAGAGCAGGAAAGACCGTTTACTGTATGTTAGGCAGGGACAGTTATGGTATTAACTTAAGTGAGTTTTGTTGAGAAGCTGGATAGCTACAGGAAAGAAGTTTAGGTCGTCTTGGTGGTGATGGCCTTGTAGCGTCTCCCTGATGGCAATTTGGTGAATAGAAGACTGCTAGGGTGGGTGGTGTCAACAATAATTTTTACTGCTCTCTTCTTCACTCTGGTGATGAACAGGTCTTTACATGCCAGTGATAGGAAACCTCATTTTGATTTTATCAATCCATCTCTTTTGGAAGGCGGGAGGAAACTTCAGTGCCAGGAGAAAATGCAAGAGGCACTACCACAAGAAAACAACAGCTATCATCAAAGAGATGTCATGAACAGAGCAAACACAAAAAGAGAAATAATGTATGAGATCATGAAAAGGCAACACAACTTAATTGGACGTGATTAGAAAAGAGGAGTTAGAAAGCACGGCAATTATGGGAATGATTGAAGGGAAGAAAGCAAGAGGAAGACAAAGACAAATGATGATAGAGTCAGCAACCAGAGAACTGGAAATGAATACCAATGAATTGATCCACTTGACCCGAAACAGGAGTGTGTGGGCCATGGCAGTCAAAGCTCAAACTGGGTGTGCACCTGATGATGAAGATGATGAGCCAACTTCACTTGCCCCATCACTGAACTATTCCACAACCTATGGACTCACTTTCAAGGACTCTTCATCTTATATTCTCAATAGTTATTGCTTATTTACTTATTTATGTATTATTATTATTTTCTCTTTTGTATTTGCACAGCTTGATGTCTTTAGCACACTGGTTGTTTGTACTCTTGGGTGCATTCTTTCATTGATTCTATCGTGTTCCTTGGATTTACTGTGAATGCCCGCAAGAAAATGAATCTCAGGGTTGTATCTATGTACTTTGATAACAAAGTTACTTGAATTTTGGAACTTTGAATGTGATGTTTCTTTCTGGGCCGGCTGGTGGCGCAACGACATCGGCGCTGGACCCGAGAGCGGAGGTTCCCAGGTTCAAAACCAGTCGGGTCCGCTCCTGAGTACGCCTTCCATCCACTCCACTGGGTTGAGTGTCGAGATCGCAACTCGACCTCGTAAAATAAAACGGGAAAAAATACTGCGAAAATGTCTGTGTGGGGAGTGGCGCACTACACAGTCTCTCTCTCGCTCTGTGCCTTGTAAAAGCCATGAAAAAGACATCATCACGGACACATGCACACACACGCACAGACACGCACGTACGCAGGCACACGCCAAAAAAAATGAATGTGATGTTTCTGATACTATGTGCTGCGATGCAAGCAAAAATTCCTTAAACCTGTGCATACGTGTATTTCTGCATATGACAATAATTTCAACCTTGACTGAAACACAGGGAGAAAATTCAGAAATCAGAGGTGCAAAGGGACTTGGGAAACCTCATGCAGGGTTCCCTAAGTGCTGACTTGCAGGTTCAGTCAGTGGTAAGGAAGTCAAGTGCAAGGTTAGCATTCATTTCAAAAGGACTAGAATATAAATTCAAGGTTAACATATGAGGAACGTTTGACCGCTCTTGGACTGTATTCCTTGGAGTTTAGAAGAATGAGGGAAGACCTCATAGAAACATTTCGAATGTTAAAAGGCATGGACAGAGTGGATGTGGCAAAGTTGTTTCCCATGAAGGGGGAGTCTAGTACGAGAGGGCATGACTTAAGGATTGAAGGGCGCCCATTCAGAACAGAAATGAGAAGAAATTTTTTTAGTCAGAGGGTGGTGAATCTATGGAATTTGTTGCCACGGGCAGCAGTGGAGGCCAAGTCATTGGGTGTATTTAAGGCAGAGATTGATAGGCATCTGAGTAGCCAGTGCATCAAAGTTTATGGTGATAAGGCGGGGGAGTGGGACTAAATAGGAGAAAATGGATCAGCTCATGATAAAATGGCGGAGCAGACTCAATGGGCCGAATGGCCTACTTCTGCTCCTTTGTCTTATGGTCTTATAAAGGTAAGGATGTTATGCTGAGGCTTCATAAGGTATTGGTCAGAAATCACTTGTGAGTAGATTTGGGTCCATTATCTAAGAAAGGATGTGCTGGCATTGGAGAGGCTTTAGGTGAGGTTCCAGAGAATGATACCGGGAATGAAAGGGTTAATACATGAGGCACATTTGATGGCTCTGTCTGTACTCACTGGAGTTTAGAAGAATGGGCTGGTGGGTGGGAGGTGGGGGGGTGGAATGCGAATTTCACTGAAACCCAGGCCCACCAGGCTCAGGGACAGCTTCTCTCTCCTGCTGTTGTAAGAACATTAAACGTTTCCCTGGTACAATAAGATGGACACTTGAACTCACACTCAATCTCGTGGTGACATTGCCCCTGACCGTCTACTTGCACCGCACTTTCTCTGCAACAGCATTTTGCACTGTTATTGGTTTTACCTTGTACTACCTCAGTGCACTGCTGGTAATGAATTGATCTGTCTGGATGATAATGCGAGACGGGTTTTTCACTGTGCCACGGTCATATGACAATAATAAGCCACTTTACCAATCTATCCTGCATCTGCCCTGTCAAGCCCTAGGAAAATCTTGTCGGTTTCAGTGGCACAGTGGTGTTCACAATAAGGCAGCTGTCTCACTGTTCTGACAACCCCAGTGGAACCTGACCTCTGGTGCTGTTTACACAGCACACTTTAGATTTCAAAGCAGTTGCGTAAGTGGTTAAGGCTGTACGCGGTTCCCTCTTGTGGTTTCTGCCACAGCCATTCATTTTGAATGTGTTTGGTGCCGCCAAGTTTACTACACACAGAAGCTGTAAAGTATGACTTATTTCATCACCCTTTAGAGGATGGAAAATGAATGCAGTGTAATTAAACGTCGAGTTAACATTCCTCGGTTTATTTAGCATTTACTGTTAATCAAGTAATGTTCCCTTGGCTTCATCGTACAAACCATTTAAAATTGGAATTAATCAGCATTACCATCCCTGGCTGATGTTCTGAACTTCAATGCGCGTAACCTTCCCGCTGCCGTACTGCGCTCTGAAAGAACGGATGCCATTGTGCGCCTTCCCACTTTGGAATGAGTAGAAGTTGTCTTTGGTTTATTCAACATGTACGCTTTCATGTCCACGGTTAAAATAAAAAAAAATCCCAGCAGATTGTTGCAATTGTTTGCTTATAATACTCAGTAACTCCTCCATTCCTTGCAGTATGAAGCTCGTTCATCAAAATTATGTGCTCTACGCCAAGGCTCCCTGCTGAAATGAAAGCTATTTGTCAGCAGACAAACCTAGCCTGACAAATGTCTTTGAACCCCGTGAACCACTCCTCATTCCTTGGCTTTTCTTATTTGGGAAAAAGAAAGTATTAAAATCCCAAAGAGCTGGTTTCATGCTGGAGAGTGCCTCATCTACCTGCTCTCTCCTGACAGGCAAGGGAACATAAAGGACATAACACAGGAAATAGAAACAGGGGAAAGCTATTTCACCCCTCATGTCTGTTGGACCACTATGCCTAGACTTTTATCTTTCCTTCTCCTTTGACTCCCTCAATATCTAAAAAAAAAGATTGATTTCTGTCATAGAATTATACTGTATGACATACAGGTTGCCCAACTGACCTATTCTCATTTTTCTACATTTGGCCCATGTCCCTCAAAATGTTTCCTACCCATATAACCGGTCAAATGTATTTTAAATGTTGTGATTATACCTGCCTTTACAACTTCCTCTGGGAGATTTTCTGTTTATTTATTTATTTATTGAGATACAACATGGAATAGACCTTTCTGGCCCTTCAAACCACACTGCCCAGCAATCCCCCGAATTTAATGCAAGCCTAATCAGGGGACAATTTACAATTTTAATTTTACAATTTGTAAATTGAACAAGTTATAATGCCCAAATAAACCGACCAAATGGTATGCCTTTGGACTGTGGAAACCCACGTGGTCACGGGGAGAACGTACAAACTCCTTACAGGCAACGGTGGGAATTGAACCTGAGTCGCTGGTACTGTAATGCGTTGTGCTAACCACTACGCTATTGTGCCACCCCAATATGCACCACCCTTGTGTGAAAGGTTGCCTCTCCGGACCCCTGTAAATCTTTCCCCTCTCTTCTTTAGCCTTTAACTTTTGTGTCTTGAGCATGTTCAAGGTCAAAGCCCTCTTGGATACCAAAATCTAAAGATTCACCACTGTCTGAGTGAAGAAGTTTCCTACCATTTCTGTACTGAATAGCTGACCTCTTATTTTGAGATTGGGACCCTTGGTTCAAGACACCCTGGCCAGATGAAACATCAATTCTACATTTACCTGTCAAGTCCCATAAGTATTTTGCAAGTGATACTACAAACAGGACATTTGCCTCTCAGCTCCCATGACCCAGCTTTGAACCTGATCTCTGGTGCTGTCTATTTGGAGTTTGCATGTTCTTCCCTTGAGAGCTCTGGGTTCCTCCTACATCCCCGAGGGCCATTGTACATTGCCACCGGTATTATTGGGTAATTGGGGCCATCAGAGAGATGGGAGGTAGCAGAGTGACGTTAATGTGAGAGAAAAGGTTGTAGGAAAAATAAGTTGGGAATGGAAGCCCTCGAGGGGTTAAATGGTCTCCTCTCAAGGAAATCTGAGAGATTACATCTCACATTTCTAAACATAATGGAGTATATGTGCAGACTGCCTAGTCTGTCCTCATGAAACAAAATTCAAAAATTTACAGTAAATTTGATTATCAGAGTACATATCCAAACCTAAGATTCATTTTTTATGCCTGTCATGTCAAGAATCAACCTATCCCTCAGAAGCTTTTCCAAGGATTTCCCTACCAATCACCAGCCTGTAATAAATTGGTTTATCCCTTCTGCTACATTCATTGTCCTCTAGTCACGAGGTGACTCACCTCAATGAATCAACACTTAAAAATTCAGAGCTCATCCTTCCACAACACATACAAACCTCTGAAGGAATTCAACAGGTCAGGCGGCATTGATGGGAGGGTATTAAACAGTGAATGTTTCGGGCTGAGACCTTTTATCATGAGGGCAAACAAAGAGGTATTTTTATTATTTAGCAGGTAGTTGACTAGTTGCTATCCTTTATAGTAGACTGATTTTTTTTTACTTACCAGAGAAGAGAACTTGCATTTTGAAAGACTGAGGGAAATAAAGGCCTTTTTTAAAACCCGTCATAACTGGCTGTTATGGGATTTGACCACAAGACAACAAAGCATTGTCATTACATACATCTTTAGGCAGAGGGAAAAACCTGTACACCATATTCTGAAAGCAACTGGTAGCATGGCAAACACTCCTGGCTCAAACATCAGCCTTCCATCTTAGTGTTTTTCCCTTAAATATAATTTTTGAAGCTCGTTTGATGATTCATCGAATCAAAGGAATTAAATGCTTCATTATAGGAAGATGGTTGAGGTGTTGGAGAGGGCGCAGAGGAAGGTCACCAGGATGCTGACTGGTTTAGAGAGCACATGGTATCATGAGAGATTGTTCCAAACATGGGTTGTTTTTCTTTGGAGTGACGGTAGCTGAGGGGAGATCAGATACAAGTTTATAAGATTATGAGAGGCATAGATAGAGTAGTTAGAGAGCATCTTTTTCCCAGGATAGAAATATCTAATACCAGAGGGCAAACAACAGGAATTCTGCAGATGCTGGAAATTCAAGCAACACACATAAAAGTTGCTGGTGAACGCAGCAGGCCAGGCAGCATCCCCAGGAAGAGGCGCAGTCGACGCCCCAGGCTGAGACCCTTCGTCAGGTCCTGGGGATGCTGCCTGGCCTAATACCAGAGGGCATGCGTTGAAGGCGAGAAGCGGGTAGGTTCAAGGAGGGTGTGAGGGGTAAATTTTTTTACTCAGAGAGTGGTGCATGCCTGGAGTGCACTGTCTGGCATGGTGGTAGAGGAAAATACAAGACAGGCTTTTAAGAGACATTTAGGTAGACACATGAATATGAGGAAGATGGAGGGATATGGATATTGTGTAGGTATGATGACTAGATTTTGGGTTTTTTAAAATTTACTTTTTAGCTGGTTTGGTACAAGTCTATGGGCGGACACGTGCAGTACTGTTCCCATGTTCTATGTTCTATTCGGGCCAGGGGGAGTTTACAAATTCAATGTTCTGCTGAATTACTAGCTGTCACTGGAAGTCATGGGAGGAGGAATTGAAATACAACCAGAGTTCCCAATCCTGAGTAGTGTCAATCAAACCCTGCTTTAGGGAGCTTGCTTTGGAAGTGCTGCCCAGTGTGTAAGAGGAACACAGTTCACCAAGATCGTTTACTGCTGTGGTAATTGCTTGATGCATCGTTAGCACAGCTAATGTTACAACGCCTCAACACGGTCCGACACAATTCATAGGACTGCCTTGTAACACTGTAGATGGAAGTTATATAAACACAGTGTCAGGATAGGAGATAATAGGATAGGTGGCCTGAAGTTAGCAGAGAGGTAGCTTAATAAGAGAGAGAGAGAGAGAGAGAGACAGACAGACAGACAGAGACAGAGATAGCGAGACAGAGAGGGAGATATTTAGAGATGATTAAGGAATATTCCAGACTATTCCAGAGTACGGGAAAGAATCAGCTACCAAATGTCAATTCCAAGAAGCCACAAATGGGGTAAAAAGTGTCTAATTTCAGGAAAAATAAGGAAACAAAAAATCTTGGAAACTCACTTCTCTGGAACCATGGAACATCACAGTAGAGTTACAAAATACACATGGACTAAGATGTTAACTGTCCTATGCTATCACCAGTGGGATCATCAGTTGACCTGCCACCTGTCTTCAAGAGTTTCAGCCCGCTTATGATCAAGACTCCCTCGAGGTGGTGGGCCAGCAGTGCTAAAGCACCACCTCCCACTGGTGAGCTTAACATAAACTGTTGCAAAAACAGCACACAGGAGGAGCCCATATCTCCTGGTTGGACATAGGGTTGGAGGGTACAGAGGTCGGAAGAGGAGTGACCTTGGAGGGATAAAGAAAAGAGGATGAGAATGTTCAAACTGAGATGTTATGAGACGTAACAGGATGAAATCCCTGCTGGAGGCAGTGGAAAGCATAAGACCCAAGCATGCCCTAACTCACACAATATTATAGCAAAAACATCATTTAACTGGAGACATGTACACCCCAGTCCACAAGTGTTGAGTGTGGAAAAACTGGGAGGCAACCAGCAAGTAAATCATGCTAATCATCAGTTTAGGATACTGAATACTTGAAGAATGCTAAAACTGTCACTTATAATGAGTCTCTTTTTCATTTTATACCTTGGGCACATTAACTGGTATTCAGTTAAGTTAGCTATCAATACTCAGATGGCTAATCGTTGGTTAGAATGGTGAAATTGTCAACAAAGTCTGCACTGTGCCAGCTCTGACTTCAAGGAATAATCGGGAGAAAGTCTTCATCCAAAGAAGTCTGTTTTAAGGAGATGCTGGCTAATCAGTTTTGCTCACCTGTTACAGAAGCCAAAATTGTCAAGGACTCAGTCTAGTTCAACTAACCTCTCAGGCACAATATCTAAAGCAACATAAACAAAACACTGGAGGAACTCAGCAGGACAGGCAGCATCTATAGAAATTAAAAAAAAAACAGTTGGCATTTCGGCCCAAAACATCAGCTGTTTGTTCATTTCCATAGATGTTACCTGGCCTACTGAGCTCTTCCAGCAACTGCAAAATTTTTCATGTTTATGATAAGCAAAATATCTATTTATGTAATCTGTGTACCAGCTTTCTTGCATCGTTACCCTTTAGTACAGAAGACTTGGAGATCCTCCCTCGAATCTCCATGATAAAAGCATTTTCAGCTGTATGAGTCTTTCATGGGCCTGATTTTATGGGGCACTAAAGTGTGATGAATGACTGGTGGAGTGTAAAATGTTTTATTGTTACAGTGTAATTTTTCACTCACCTTCGTGACTCAAGGACAATATAATGTTAGAAACCTAAACCCAGAATCATTTGCACTTCCTTTTGAAGGCAATTTAATGGCTCCATTATTGGAGGCAAAGCCATTACTTGTCAAGGCCTTGAGCTCTGGAATTCTCTCTCTAAACCATTCAGCCCCACTCCCTTGCTTTAAGACATTCCTTTAACCAATATTTTGCCCTTCACTGAACCTTATTACATGGTTTGCTGTCAAATAATGTTTAAAAACCAGGAAAGGTGTTCTATCAATCAGATGCAGTTGTTTCGTTTGTGGGAATAAAAGGAACATTACAAATGAGAATTGGAGGAGGGGACAGTATTAGTGCTGCACACCCAGCCTGCCCAATCAGGCTGCACACTTTGGCACTAACTCCGAGAAAAGACAAAAAAGAAGAAAAGAGGTGACAGATTCCAGTTAAAACTCGGAAGTTCTTCCTTAATTTCCTACAAAGAAAAGCATAGATTACAGACTATAAGTAGAAACTACAGATTGGTAAATCAGAGGCGATGAAAGTAGACAGATTCAAATTCTAGGGCATTAATATTGTGGATGGCCTGTCCTGGGCCAGTACATTGATGTGATCACAATGGCAGTACCTTCACTTTCTTGGAAGCATAAGGAGATTTTGCATGACACCAATTACTCCAACTTATTATGTACACAGTTGTAAGTATCCTGACTGACTGCGTCATAATCTGGTTTGGCAATTCCAACACACAGGAACACAAGAGGCTACAGAGGTATTGGACACAGCCTTCCCCACCATTGACACCATCTATGGGTGATGCTGCCTCAAAAAAGCAGCATCCATCATCGAGGTTCCTACCATCTGGGTCATGCCCTCTTCTCAATACTACCTTCAGGCAGGAGGTAGAGGAGCCTGAAATCTCACACCTCCCGGTTCAGGAACAGCTATCTCCCTACAACCATCAGGTTCCTGAACTGACTGACACAGTCCTAAACCCCACCTCAGCAATTCAGCCCTATAAACCGCCTCTTGCACTACCATGGGATTGTCTGATCATGATGTTATTTTGCACTGAACTTTGCTTTAGCACAGTCCTTTTTCACAGTATGATATAATTTTATGTAAAATTTATTTATAATCTATATTCTGTATGTTGTGCTCACTTACACGCCGTTGATGCTGTAGCAAGCAAATGTTTCATTCTTCTTCTCTTATGTCTTTCTCTTCTTTTCATGGTGGTTGGGGCTCTGTTGGAGCCCATGATCTACAGATCAATCTACGGTTGACTGCAATGTGTGGCCTGGTGCCTCGATAGCTCCAGGAGCAGCCTGGAAGATGTGCAACTTCAGGGAGTCCATAGACTCCTCACCAATTTTGCTGACTGAAGACACAAACACGGGGAAATCTGCAGATGCTGGAATTTCAAGCAACACACATAAAAATTGCTGGTGAACGCAGCAGGCCAGGAGGTATCAAAAGGAAGAGGTACAGTCGACGTTTCGGGCCAAGACCCTTCGTCAGGACTAACTGAAAGAAGAGATAGTAAGAGATTTGAAAGTGGGAGGGGGAGGGGGAGATCTGAAATGATAGGAGAAGACAGGAAGGGGAGGGATGAAGCTAAGAGCTGGAACTTCCGTTAAAGCCCCACCTCCCCTTTGTACCCCATCCGTTATTTACTTATTATTATTATAGAGATATATTTTTTCTCTCTTTTTCTCCCTCTGTCCCTCTCACTATACTCCTTGCCCATCCTCTGGGATTCCACCCTCCCCTTTCTTTCTCCCCGAACCTCCTGTCCCATGATCCTCTCATATTCCTTTTGCCAATCACCTGTCCAGCTCTTGGCTCTATCCCTCCCCCTCCTGTCTTCTCCTATCATTTTGGATCTCCCCCTCCGCCTCCAACGTTCAAATCCCTTACTATCTCTTCTTTCAGTTAGTCCTGACGAAGAGTCTCGACCCGAAACGTCAACTGTACCTCTTCCTATAGATGCTGCCTGGCCTGCTGCGTTCACCAGCAACTTTTATGTTTGTTGCTGACTGAAGAGTTGTGGGAAACTGAAATATTGAGGCAGCTAGCTGTGCGTGCTACTGTTGGAAGATGGGCCCTGTACCCAAGCATTCCCTCTCCGTCTCTCTCTATTGATGGTGAATGAGAGCCTGTCGGCCCTTGAGTCAGGGGTCTCAGAGAAGCGACATGTAAGATTGTAACATCGGAACAGTGAAGTTGTTGATCTCCTGCTCTCGTTGTTGCAGGAGCGACCTCTCCCTCACTCGTTGGTGAGAGACAACCTGTCTAAAATGCCAAAATTTTGGGTTATGGACCGTAGGTTTTGATGATTTTTTTGGGGGGGGGGCTTTGCTATTGCTTGCATGGTGAACGGTAGGGTTGTGGCACTTCTGCTGGTGCAAGTGGGGGAAGAGGGAGGGGAGGGGGAGGGTCAATTTTCTGCTGCTGCTTGTGTGTGAGATGGGGGAGGAGGGCTTTGTTGTTCTGATGGTTATATCATTCATCCTTTGGGGCTACTTGTTTTGTGGATGACTGTGAAGAGCAAGAATTTCAGGTTGTATATTGTATACATTCTCTGATATTAAATTGAACCTTTTGAACCAGTACCTGATGGTACTTCTGCACATGACAATAAACCCATTGGCCTTACTTCACTTGAACTATAAAACTTTATACCATTTAGGCCAACAAATGGCTGCTGGCTTACTCAAAAACGCAGATGTACTTGATGCTGAGATACATCCTAGGATGAGCTGGGACTCATCATCAGTGGTGTGTAACCTGGGGTCATCGGGTTGTTTTGGGTCTGTCAACATCAGACACCATCGCCCAGGTGACCCAGCCTGTGTTGGTCGGGCCCTGGCTTATGTCCCAACAGCATTGGTCCATGGGTCACCCCCCTTGATCCAGCCTCTGAATAACTGAGCATTCCCAACAGTAAGTATCCCAATGCTTTTAGGAATGTCCTCCTGAAGGATCACAACCTTGTCATTAGGTTTGGAGGCTTGCATGCTGCAATGACCCGGAGAGCTATGCGGGCTGGAGTCAGGGCCTTGTGCTTTGGCTCTTGGTAGGGTCACCAATGCCAAACAGGTCAAAGGGTAAAGACCACAATAAGAGTGGTCCACCGGTCCTCCAGGCTCAGGGATTCAGCTTAGGGCTAACAGTCCTGACTGTAAAACAAAATATTTACAGAAACAGCAATGAGGAATCCTTCTACATCTGAGTGTAACACTATTCCTGATTCTACACCTGGGACTTGCATGATTGACAGTAGTGAGAACCAAGAGGAAGCTATTGAACATGATGAAGGAAGTCTGGAAAACTGTCAGAGATGAAGGACCTTCATGGGGGCCCTAAATGCCAGTGGCGTAACAGGCAGTAAGCAAGTTTAGGAATATCCACCCCATCGAACTCCTCTCACCAGATTAGCTGTTGCTAGTGCTCTGCTGCCGCCATTATCTCAGACATCAAGGACAATGTTGTGTCCTACCACGCACAAACAGCAGCAAAGTATCAACCTCCCCCCACTTGTTCCAGCAGAAAGTAACAGACCCCCAACACCCACCAAGCAATAGCAAGCCCCCAGCAACCATGACCTTCAGTCCATCAAAAACGACCGTTCATCCCAACACTTCGACATTCCACAGGCTCTCCCTCACGAGGGAGAAAGAGCTATCGCTCCCGCCACAGCGAGAAGCGAGACCAACAGCCCGCTGTTTCGATGTTACAATCTGCAGCATCACTTATTTCAAGTTCACCCGACTCGAGAATCAGTAGCTAACGGGAGGGGGAAGGGGGATGGATCATTTGAGTGCAGAGGCCTCCATCAGCCACACTTGCTGTCTCGATGTTCCGATTCCTTGCAACGCTTCAGTCAGTGACATCGGTGAGGAATTGGGTCATCCACAGGGCCGTATAAAGCCATGCCCTGAAGCCACACGTCTTCCAAGCCACTCCTGGAGATCCCAAAGCGCAGGCCGCCCAGTGAGTTCTGAAGAGCAAGAACCCACCGTCCGTGAAGAATGTAGTTTGAGTGCAGCTGTAGATCACGGATGCTGACATGTCCCCAACCACCTCGGGGACCTCTATCTTTTTGCATTTTCCTTTATTCATACTGTTTTAAATTTCCCACTAATCATGAAATTAATCATAGAAACATAGAAACATAGAAAATAGGTGCAGGAGTAGGCCATTCGGCCCTTTGAGCCTGCATCGCCATTTATTATGATCATGGCTGATCATCCAACTCAGAACCCCGCCCCAGCCTTCCCTCCATACCCCCTGATCCCCGTAGCCACAAGGGCCATATCTAACTCCCTCTTAAATATAGCCAATGAACTGGCCTCAACAGTTTCCTGTGGCAGAGAATTCCACAGATTCACCACTCTCTGTGTGAAGAAGTTTTTCCTAATCTTGGTCCTAAAAGGCTTCCCCTCTATCCTCAAACTGTGACCCCTCGTTCTGGACTTCCCCAACATCGGGAACAATCTTCCTGCATCTAGCCTGTCCAATCCCTTTAGGATCTTATACGTTTCAATCAGATCCCCCCTCAATCTTCTAAATTCCAACGAGTACAAGCCCAATTCATCCAGTCTTTCTTCATATGAAAGTCCCGCCATCCCAGGAATCAATCTGGTGAACCTTCTTTGTACTCCCTCTATGGCAAGGATGTCTTTCCTCAGATTAGGGGACCAAAACTGCACACAATACTCCAGGTGTGGTCTCACCAAGGCCTTGTACAACTGCAGTAGAACGTCCCTGCTCCTGTACTCGAATCCTCTCGCTATACTAAAAGATATTTGGTACCAAAGTAGTCATTAACCATATAGAGAATTGGCTTTATTGTGTACATCACTGGGTTAAAGGAGTCTATGACAAGCATTACAGAATGTAATTCTTCCCAAGAGATAGCTCTAACCAATTTTTGTTTTAAGAACTACATTGAATTGCCATTAAGTCTAAACCGTTAATAACGATTAGGTAACATTGCAAACACAGGGGAAAAGAAAGTTCAGTAATATAATGCTACATGATATTTTGAAACGTCTAATATAAAATTAATTCTCTTCGTGACTTTTACGCATGAGGTAGCATGGGAGAGTGGAATGGTTATTGGATTAGGAAGCCCAAAAGACTTGACTAATGATCCACAGACTTGCTCAAATCCCAACACGGTGGTGGGAGAATGTAAATTTAGTTAATTGAATAAATCTGTAATTTGGAGGAAATCTGCTATTCATGATGGTGACCTTGAAATGAGTGAACTGTTGTAAAACTCCATAATATTGTCTAGGGAAGGAAAGCTATCCTTGATGGATCTGCCAGAGCATTATTTATAACAGAGTTCAAAGTTCAAAGTAAATTTTATTATCAGAGTACATATATGTTACCACATACAAACCGGAGATTGCTTTTCCCACCAGCATGCTCAGCATATCTATAGAATAATACCTATAACACGATCAATGAACGAACAAGAGCATAGACGACAACACACTGTTGAAATGCAACTATAAATAAATAGTAATAAATAACAAGAGCATGAAACAACAAGAATAAGAGTCCTTAAAGTGAGATCATTGGTTGTGGGAGCATCTCAACAGATGAGTGCGTTTATCCTCTTTTGTTCAAGAACCTGGTGGTTGAGGGGTGGTATTTGCTCTTGAACCTGGTGGTGCGAGTCCTGAGGCTTCTTGATGACAGCAGTGAGGAAAGAGCGTTGCCTGGGTGGTGAGGATCTTTGATGATAGATGCTGCTTTCTTACATCAGCGTTTCATGTAGGTGTCCATGGTTGGGAGGGCTTTACCTGTGATGTACCGAACTGAATCCATGACCTTTTGTAGGATTTTCTATTCGAAGGCATTGGTGTTCCCTTACCAGGCCATAATGCAGCCAGTCAGCGCACTTTCCACTACACGCCTCTTGAAGTTTGTCAAGGGTTTTGATGTCATGTTGAATCTCCGCAGCCTTCTAAGGAAGTAGAGGCTATTGTGTTTTCTTTGCAATTACGTTTATGTGATAGGTTTAGGACAGGTCCTCTGAGACAGAAGTACCCGCGATTTAAAGTTACTGACTCTCTCCACCTCCAATGAGGATTTGCTCACGAACCTCTTGTTTTCTTCTCCAGAAGTCTACAATTAGTTCCTTGGTCTTGCTGACATTGAATGAGAAGTTGTTGTTAAGATGCCAGTCAGTAATAATAAATGATAGTATTCAATAAATTATTTGTTTAGAAATCCAGCACAGAACAGGCATTTCTGGCCCAACGAGCCGCACCACCCAGCAACCCACCCATTTAACACTAGCCTAATCACAGGACAATTTACAACCAGCAATTAACCCACTACGCCACGTGTCTTTGGAATGTGGGAGGAGACTGGAGCATCTGGAGGAAACCCATGCACTTGCAGGAAGGATGTGCGAACATCTTACAGACAGCGTTGGGATTGAAGTTCGGACTCTGGCTGCCATAGCGTCATGCTACCATGGCACCCTATGGTAGACTTCAAACCGAAGTACCAGAGTAAGCCATTCAGTTCAAGATTAGACCATAAGATATAGGAGTAGAACTAGGCTATTTGCCCAATTGAGTCTGCTCCGCCAATTCATCATGACTGATCCAATACACTCTCGGCCCCAATCTCCTGTCTTCGCCCCATATCCCTTCATGCCCTGAATAATCAAGAATCTATCAACCTCTGCCTTAGATATACCCAGTGACTTGGTCTCCACAGCTGCACGTTGCAATGAATACCACAGATTCACTCTCCAGCTAAAGAAATTCCTCCTCATCTCTGTTCTAAATGGCCATCGCTCTATTCTGAGGCTGTGTCTTCAGGTCCCCACCATATGAAATATCCTCTCCAAATCTACTCCATCAAGGCCTTTCAATGTTTCATATGTTTCATTGAAATCCCTCTTCATTCTTCTGGATTCCAGTGAGTACAGGCCCAGAGCCTTCAAATTCTCCTCATGTGGTAAGTAGTATATATGAGCCTAAGACTTTTGCACAGTACTGTACAGAGCAAGTTATCGTGGATAATTAATGTACCACCCTGCACACCTTTGGGATGTGGAAAGGAAAGGGAGCACCCACGTGAAACCAAAAAGGAGAAAGTGCTTAACACAAGAGATCCAGGGTAATACACAAAATATTGGAGGAATTCAACATGTCAGGCAGCACCTTTTGAGAGGAATAAAGAGCCAACGTTTCAGGCCAAGACCCCTCATCAGGACTGGAAAGGAAAGGGGAAAAAGGTGGGGGTGGGGAGAGGGAAGAACTACAAGGTAGAATATGATAGGTGAGGAAGAAAGTAGGTGCGTAGGAGAGGGGGGAATGAGGGGAGGGAACAATATTGAATTGCTATCCAAACCAAAATGTCACTAAAGATTAGGTAACATTGCAAAGGTGGGCAAAAAATTATCAGTAATATAATGTTGCGTGATTTCACTCAGAAATATTTTAAAGCACTTGATAGAAAATTATTTCTCTCAGGAACTTTTGCATGTGAGATAGCGTAGGATAGTTGAATGGTTATTGGATTAGGAAGTTCAAATGGATCTCCATTTCCAGTCCATCAGTTCTACACTGGCTCATAAAACAATTTGATCTCCTCACCAGTTGTCTCTGTGGCCTACTCTCCCCCACCACTCCCTTACATAAAAGGGGTAATTTACAGTGGCAGATTGTGAGGTGGGGAAGGAGCGGGTTACACAGAATTGATGAGGGAATAGCATTTACATTTACTTTGCTAGCCTCATTGTGTTGGCCGTAAACACAAACATATTTCACTGTATGATTCGAAGTGCTTGTGACAAATATAAGTGAATCTTTAATCTTAAAAACACTCTCATCAATGGGATTTATGTATTTTTTTTATTGAGATATAGTGCAGAATAGGCCCTTCCAGCTGGGCTGCCTAGCAATCTCCTGATTTAATCCAAGCCTAATCACGGGACAATTTACAATGACCAATTAACCTGCCAACCGGTACGTCTTTGGACTGTGGGAAGAAACCAGAGCACCAGGTGGAAATCCACTCAGTCATAAGGAGAAAGTACAACCTCCTTGCAGACAGCAGTGGGAATTGAACCTGGGTTACCTGTACTGTGAGGGGTGATGCTAACCACTATGCCACCATGTCACTCCCACAGTGCTGATGTGGGAGGGTATTTGGACACCAAGAGGAAACCTTCGTGGTTACTGGGAGAACATGCAAACTCCACACTGTAGTAGATTCCAGGCAGTATGCGATGTCAGGACTGAACCTAGGACACTGGCAGTGCAAAGCAGCAGACACTCCCTCACAAGAGGAGGCAGAGTTGCAAAATTACTAACAGAAGAGAAAACAAGATTGAACGCTGGAAATATGAGATACCCCATACTGATTTAGAGTCATTGTCATAGTGCTCTACAACACAGAAGCAGGCCCTTTGGCCCGTCTAATCCATGCTGACCTCCTCTTCTGCCAAGACCCATCTACTTTCACCCAGACCATATCCTTGCAAATCTCTCCCACCCAAAAACTATTCAAACTTCTTGTAAATGTTACGATTAAACCCACAGCAACCACTTCCACTGGCAACTCGTTCTACACCCGCACTGTCATCTGAGTGAAGTTGCTCCCCCTCAGATTCCTCTTAAATATTCCCGCTTTCACCCTAAACCTATGGACCCCTACTTCTATTCTCAACCACAATGAGGAATAAGGGGCTGCATGCATTCATCCTATCTACTCCCCTCATAATTCTGTATACTTGCACAAGATCTCCCCTCATTCTGCTGCACACCAGGGAATAAATTCCTCACCTATTCAATCTTTCCCTATATCTCAAGCCCTCAAGTTCCACAACAACCTGCACTCTTTCAAGTTTATTGACGTCTTTCCTGTAGGCAGGTGACCAGAAATGCACAAAATACTCTAAGTTCAGTCTCACCAAAATCTTGTACAACTTTAGCATAACATACCAACTTCTGTACCCAATGCCCTGTTTTATTAAGGCCAATGTGTCAAAGGCTGTCTTTTGTGTATAGTTTGAATGATGTAAATAAGATTGAAAGAGTATAGAGAACATTTACAAGGATGTTGCCTGGTCTGGAGGACCTGAGTTATAAGCAAAGATTAAATAGGTTAGGACACTTTTCCTTGGAACATAGTATTTTAATGGAGGTTTACAAAATTATGAGGAGTATAGATAGTGGAAAAAGCCTGCTTGCATTTACCTTGAGGCTGAGTGGGACTACTAGTAGTCATGGGTCAAGGGTGAAAGGTGAAAAGTTTAGGGGAACTTGAGGGGAAGCTTCTTGACTCACAGAGTCATGAGAGCATGGAGTGAACTGACAGCCCAGGTTGTGCATGCGAGCTCAATTTCAATGTTTAGGGTTAGTTTGGATAGGTACATGGATGGTAGTGATATCGAGGGCTATGATCCTGGTGCAAGTCGATGGGAATAGGCAGTTTAAATGATTTGGCATGGACTAGATGGGCTGAAGGGCCTGTTTCTGTGTTGTACTTTTCTATGACCCTGTGAAGAAGTAATAGGCCTAGCTGTAAGATAATGTGCGGTACCTTATATGACAAGAGTCCTTGATGATTATGGTTTGGGCCTAAATGCTGGAGTATCTGAAGCAAGGATTGAGACACGATATCAAACTGTATCGAGAACTGAGCACAAAACAAATGCTAGACAACATCACCAGTAGGCTTACGATTATGGACCAAACTTCAGTTCCAGTGCTTTTTAAATACTCAATTCTTCGCGCCCGAAACATAATTGCCAATTACGGGATGGCCCTGAGTCTTTAAGGGGGCCGAGCTAGCTATCCATACTCCAGGGAGTTAGAGTGTCTAAACTCCGTAAGCTGGTATGGTTGGGGACATCTCGTAACAGGACTCCCTCCCCTATGGCTGACTCCTGACAGCCCTGGCTGTTCGGAAAGTCTGTGATGGGAGTTGTGAATGAGAGCCAATCCAAGATGTCTCTTTCAGGCACCCAGCACCCTTCCTTGGGTCCAAATCGTTCCCAGTCCACGAGGTATGTCTGAACACCCCAAACAGTATGCAAGTCCCAGAGTCTTCTCACCGTGAAGACCTGTTCCCCATCGATAAACGTGGGTGATGGCAGAGCTGATGGTGGTGGGCTAAGGGGCTGCTGCAGACTGGTTTTAATTTAGAGATGAGGAAGGTGGGATCAATCTTTGGAGTCTTGGGTAGCTGCAGGATGTAAGCTACTGGGTTTACTTTGTTCAGGACTTTGAAGGGTCCAATGAACTTGGGTGCCAACTTTCTAGCCTCTGCCTAGAGAGGCAAATCATGAGTGGGCAGCCAGACCTGTTGCCTAGGCTGCAAAGCAGGTCCCTGTCTTCTCCTGTGGTTCGCCTCGGCTTCCACCTACTGGGCAAAGGCCAGCGAAATACCTCTCGCCCTACTCCATGTTTGCTTGCAGAGTTGGATGAGATCTTTGGCTACAGCGACCGCAACCTTGGCCTCCTGTTCCGCAAGGAGAGGCGGAAGATAATCAAACTGGCACTCAAACGGTGACATCCTGTGCGCTGAAATCTGTTAAGTGTTGTGGGTGACCTCGGCCTACACCAATGGTCGCAACACTCATCAGGTCTTTCTGGTTCTTTGACCCCGGTTGACACGCCAGGATGAAATTAAAGCGGTTAAAGAACAAAGGCCACCTGGCCTGCCTGAAATTCAGCGTCTTGAATATAAGCCAGGTTCTTGTGGTCTGTCCAAACTATAAAAGGGTTCTTGACCCCCCCCCCTCTAGCCAGTGACGCCATTCCTTCAAAGTGAACTTAATTACAAGAAGCTCCTGATTCCCGATGTCACAGTTTCTCTAAGCTGGGGATAGCCGGCTGAAGAGGAATGCACGTGGGTGCAATTTACCGTCCGAAGGTCATCGTTGAGATAACGCTGCACTTGCTCCAACCTCCACGATGAGGGGAAGGACCGGGTTAGGTGAAACCAAGATGGGAGCCGATGTGAACCGCTGTTTAAGCTCTGCAAAAGCAGACTCTGCTTCAGTGGTCCAGACAAAAGGGGTCGTGGATTTCTTGGTTAGCACTGTCAGCCAAGGCTAGGGCATCCTTTAGTTTGTTCTGGAGTCTGTGACCAAAGCTCCTGGTTCCAACGACTCTTGCGTCAAAGTTTGGAACTCTGTAGCGTAGTTGGCCCCTGATGCAGCTTCATCAGACGTCCGAGGCTCTGTTTGCACTGGCAGGCTGGCAGGATGATAATAAAACCTTCCTCGTGGTGGTCAGGAACTCCTCCAGATCCACACAAATCTCCAACCTTCGTGGCCAAGGCGAGGGTCCTCCGGGTCAGCAGAGAGATCATGAAAGCCACTTTTTTTGCGCTCTGAAGGGAACTGGGATGGCTGGAGTTCAAATATCACTGAACATTGAATGAGGAAGCCGCGACAAAAACCCGGGTCACCGTTGGATCTCTCCTGGATTGGAAGATGTACTGGCTCCACAGAGTGACTGACAGCTTCGCCCGAACGGCTCTGGCATCCTCCTTGCTTTAGCTCTTATACAGCAGCCTGGAGATCATTATCTCCAGGTTCTGTCTGGAAATCCTCTCACTGTGGCTGGCCACAGTGTCCGAGAGACTCCGATACCCTGCAGGATCAACGCTGGCTCAATTGTACTGTGACGTGAGTCCTTGATGAGGATGATTTGGACCCAAATGCTGGACTATCTGAAGCAAGGAACGAGATACAGTATCAAACTGGATCAAGAACCGAGCACAAAACAATGTCACTGGTAGGCTTACCACTGAGCACTGATCTTAAGTTCAGGTGCTCTTTAAATACTCAACTTTTGGCTTGCAAACCATGGTTGCCAACCAGTGGCTTCATCCTGAACACTTAAAGCAGCTCTGCCAGCTATCCGTACTCTGGAGAGTTAGAGTGTCTAAACCCTGGAAGCTGACACGTTTGGGGGCATTTTGTAACACCTTAATCTGACACTAAGTTCAGTTCAGGAGCAGAAAGACAGAAAAGTTGGAGTAGACTTGGGCTGGAAAACTAATTTCATTCCAATTTACCCTGGTGCAGTCTGAAACTTCCTGCATGTCTTTACCAAGTAAATTCTTCTGTAGAATCTGCCACCCGAGGTGCTATTAAGAGTTGCTTCAAGCAGTGAGAGTAGCGCTTCTTGTCTTTGTAGTGTTGTTCTTAAATATCTCAGGTTAATTCGGTCATGTGAGTTTCAATTAATTGGAAGAAGTGCTTTGACAGAGGGAACTTGAACAGTGGGTAGTCTCATTGGCTCTCATTGATGGATGAAACGTTAATTCCACTGAAGAGTCAATAAATAGGAGCTGTTAATGTTCCTGGTTCATTTGCTGAATGCTGGAATTGAATTACTGTTGTACTGCAGCACAGGCATCAGTTGTATCTGGGATGTGAACGCCTGGCGCAAGTAATTGGGAGCAGCATGCTTTTGTTAACGTAGGGAACATGTCTCTGCCAATAGTATTATTGGCATCGAAGCCTGGGCCAGGATTCTGAGCTGGTGCCCTGCTGGGGTACCAGCAAATGTGGTTGCTGGCTGTGGTGGAACCCAGATGTTTGGTGGGTCTTACCATGGGTGCAAAGCAGTAAATATCTATCTAATCTATCTATCGAGATACAGCGTGGAATAAGTACTTCCTCCCCTTCAAGCTGCACCATCCAGCAACCTCCGATTTAATCCCAGTCTAGTCACAGGAATATTTACCAATTAACCTACCAACCGGTACGTCTTTAGACTGTGAAAGGAAACCCACACATTCACGGGAACAACGTATGAACTCTTTACAGACAGTAGTGGAATACGCGCTGAAGAAGGTCACCCTTGTTGTGTCAAGAAAGTCGTGGGTTCAATTTCAAAGTCAAATCAAATTACCATATACTACCCTGAGATTCGCTTTTAGTGGGCATTCTCAGCAGCTACAAAGAAGTACAATAGAATTAATGAAAAACTACACGCAAAGGTGGACAAACAACCAATGTACAATAGAAGACAAATCGTGCAAATACAATATATAAATAATACATACGCACATACATATACAGATATCTACATAAACACATATATACATACACAGATACATACGCAAATACATACATACACACATATACGTTCATACATACATACCACACATACACATATACGTATGTACATACATACACACATACATGCACGGATACATACATACACACATATATAGATACACATACATACACACATACATAATACTGATAATATGAGTTGTAGAGTCTCTCAAAGTGAGTCCATTGGTTGTGGAACCAGTTCAGTGTTGAGGTGAGTAACCACTGTAACTAAACAAAGGAGGAGCTATCAGATGAATCAATGGGTCTAAAGACATTCCTAGGGCCTGATGACATGATACCTAGGCTACTAAAAGAGGTAAGAATGAGTTCTGGGGACACAAGAGATCTAGCAGATTACGGAAACCTTGAGCAACACATACAAAATGTTGGAGGAACTCAGGTCAGGCAGCACCTATGGAGGAAAATGAAAAGTCAATGATCATCCTGCTGAAGGATTGTTTGCCCTGATGAAGGGTCTCAGTCTGAAACATCGAGTTTTTATTTCCCTTCAGAGGTGCTGTCTGACCTGCTGAGCTTCTCCAGTATTTTGTGTGTGTTGTTGAAGAAACTCTGAATTTTCAAATCTGCCGTCGTTGAGGTAAGTCACCCACCTGGTGGTTAGAGGACCGTGAACGTAGTGCAGGGATAAGCCAAGTGGTTACAGGCTGGTGAGTATAATATCTGTGGTAGGGAATTCATTGGAAAAGTTTCTGATGGACATGATTAATCTGCATTTGAGCAGCAGGGATTAAAAACAAATATATTCAGCATGTCTTATGAAAGAGAGATCCTCTCTGACTAATCGGATTGAAATTATACAGAAAAGTAATAAAGTGTGCTGATGAGAATGATGTAGTCTACTTGAACTTCTGTAAGACTTTGGAGAAGGTCCCGCTTGGGAAATTGGTCCAAAAGCTTGGGATCCAGAGCAATCTGACAAACTGGAAACAACATTTACTCACTGGATTAGATGGCATGCGTGATAAGGGCAGGTTATACAAACTAGGGATGTTTTCTCTGGACAGACGGAGGCTGAGGGGAGACCTAACTGAATTAATTATGTAAGGTAAAGGTAAAGTAGATAGATTAATTCATTCACCTTTTTCCATGAATGAGTTCTCTAATAGTATAGGGCATGTAATTAAGATGCGGTGGGGGGGGCAGAATTCTAAGGAGATATACAGGGGAATATTTTTTACTCACAGAATGGTGGATGCCTGGAATGCTCTGCCAGGAACGATAGAGCAAGCGGATACAAAAGTGATTTTTAAAAGGCACTCAGGTGGGCACATGAATATGCAGAGATTGGAAGAACGTGGACCATGTGCAGGTAGAAGTGATTTGGTGTCATTAGTTTAATTAGCTTAAGGGCCTGTTTCTGTGCTGTACTGTTCTACGTTTATATTTTGAATTGGTTTGGTAATAGGAAGACTGATTATGGAAGTTTGTTTGAAGGCGGCAGGAGAAGATGGCGACGTGACGCAGCGCGTGCAGGCTCTCCGGTGAAATGATATCGTATTTGATAAATAGGGGCCGTGCACAATTCTGATTTGATGGAGACAGCCGTGAGAAGCATGGAGGGATATCTGGAGAAACTTCTGAAATGCTCAGTTTGCTGCCGCTGCTACTGTGCAGTCAAGAATCTCCGGAGGGAAGGCCCCAAATCCTCGCTTTGCCTGCTGCTGCCGGCCAGGGCTGGGGTCGAAGCGCTCGGCAGAGATGGTGCTCGGTGCTCGGTGTCGGAGGGCTGGTCGGAGGCTCTAAGTTTTCGGACAACTCAGAGTCAGATTGTGGTCAGGCATGGCAGGGAAAGTTTTCTTCCTTCTCCCGTCTGCGTGAGATGTGGGACTTTCGAGAGACTTTGAACTTTTCTTACCATGCCCATCGCCTGTTCTTCATCAAATTACGGTATTGCTTGCACTGTTGTAACTATATGTTATAATTATGTGGTTTTTGTCAGTTTTTCAGTCTTGGGCTGTCTTGAGTTTCTGTGATATCACACTGGAGGAATATTGTATCATTTTTTAATGCATGCATTACTAAATGACAATAAAAGAGGACTGCGTGTCCTCATAATCTAAATAATGAGCACAGCAATGGCAAATGGAATTTAATCCTGAAATGTTTGAGGTGATGTACTGTGGAAGGATCAGAAAGGCCAAGGTTTACACAATGGAGGTTATGGACCTAGGAAATACTGTGAAATAGAGGGACCTTGATCCCTGAAGAAAAATATCCTTGATGATCAACATGGTCAAGGTGGGCCGAAGGGCCTGTTTCTCTGTTGTAGGATCCTATAAAAATGCAGAACATGCGCTCCCCCTCCCTTCTAAAAATGGATTGTTGCTACACAAGCAAGTACTGCAAATGCCGAAAGAAAAAATAAGGTCATGTGGGAGGGAAAGGTTAGATTGATCTTAGAGTAGATTAAAACGTCGACACATTATGGGCTGAAGGAGCTGTTCTATGTCCACACTGCAAAAGGAAAAGCTCCTCAGAACGCTTCAACACCCACTGAACATTCAAAATTTCCATCAGTGATCGGGGTGTCTCACTGAACCCTTTTCCTTGGGATCTGGGAACCTAATCTTTGGATATATTGAGAGGGTGTAAGAGGCTTTTCTCCCAGTAACAACCTCAGAGGAAGCACCGAGCAATGTCTGGAAAGTGGGATCAAAATAAACATAATAAAGGCAGCATTAGAACCTAGAACACAGAACACTACAGCACAGTACAGACCCTTTGGCCCACAATATTGTGCTGACCTTTTAACCTACTAACATCAAGCTAACCCCTGCCTCCCACATTGCCCTCCATTTTCCTAATATCAATGTGCTTATCTAAGGGTTTCCTGAAGATACTTATTTACTTAACAATACGGCATGGGTAGGCCCTTCCAGTCCTTTGAGCCACGGCACCCTAACAACCTCCAATAAACCCGATTAACCTGAACCTAATCACAGCACAATTCATAATGACCAATTGTCATAATGACCAACAAACTCATTCGTAAGGCCAGTGATGTTGTGGGGATGGAACTGGACTCTCTGACAGTGGTGTCTGAAAAGAGGATGCTGTCCAAGTTGCATGCCATCTTGGACAATGTCTCCCATCCACTACATAATGTACTGGGTGGGTACAGGAGTACATTCAGCCAGAGACTCATTCCACCGAGATGCAGCACAGAGCGTCATAGGAAGTCATTCCTGCCTGTGGCCATCAAACTTTACAACTCCTCCCTTGGAGGGTCAGACACTCTGAGCCAACAGGCTGGTCCTGGACTTATTTCCTGGCATAATTTACATATTACTATTTAACTATTTATGGTTTTATTACTATTTATTATTTATGGTGCAACTGTAACGAAAACCAATTTGCCCCGGGATCAATAAAGTATGACTATGACTATGACTATTAACCTACCTGGTACGTCTCCGGTTTTGGCTTTACCAAAGCACATGCACTTCACGGGGAGGATATACAGAGATCCCTTACAGGGCGGCACCAGAATTGAACTCTGAAGTCTGAGATGCCCAGAGCTGTAATAGCTAACCATTATGCTAAACCGCTATGCTAAGGTGGCACCCTGACAGAACATTCCACACACTCAACACTCTCTGTCTGAAGAATTTGCCTCTGACATCCCCGTCCACCGCCCCACCCCCTCACCCCTATACTTTATGCACCCTGGTATTAGCCATTTCTGCCCTGGAGAAGGTTTCTGGCATTCCACTTGGCCTTCACCTCTTATCATGTAGGGCTGGAATTATCAAACGCCTTTAGATGTGAAGCAAAGGGCAAACCCAACAAACCAGGATGACCCAAAGACAGGCTTTTCATGAAATTTCACACAAAATATTCAATCCACAATTCCAAATGTCATCCTGTATAAATAATGAGTAGCGGTAGAAAAATTATACCATTAAAAGCAAGTCAAACAATCGCCAGAGCAGGCCACATCAATAAATATGGCTTTGGCTGATACTATGCTCTGTAGACTTTCCCATTTAAATCCCACAATGCACTGCACGCAGGATATTCAGAGCAGTCAAGTGCATGGTGCCCTTTGACCGGTCGGAAGGCAAGTAACGTTTTAATATGATTTTACCTGTTGGTCTTCCTGGTGGCGTGTAAAAAAATCTCAATGTTGATACAAAAACATTACGAAATAAGAATGGGTCATTGGGCCCAGCAAGCCTGCCCTGCCATCCAATATGATCATGGCAGATCTGCCCCAGGCCTCAACTCCCATTTTGTGTCAGTTCCCCAAAGCCCTCAGTTCCTTGATGTTCCAGATTTCTCAAGCTTCTCTTCAAATACTCACTGTGATCCAGCCTCCACAGCCAGTGCAGTGGAAAGTTACAGAAACTCACCACCTTCTGTGAGAAGAAATTCCTACACTTCTCAGTTTTATATGACCAAGCCAAGATTCACAATTCAAGTTTATTTATCACATCAAAAAAAACAGTGAAATGCGTCACTTGTGTTAACAACCAACACAGCCAAGGAATAAGCAGAAACAATAGATTTACCTGGACAGGCAGACCCATTCTGGTGTCAACATAATATGTCTGTTTCTACCTCCTACCCAAGATCCACAAACCTGACTGTCCAGGTACACCCATTGTTTCTGCTTGTTCCTGCCCCACTGAACTCATATCTGCATATTTCAACTCAGTTTTATCCCCGTCAGTCCCTTCCTACCTACATCTGTGACACTTCACACACTCTTGATCTTTTCAATGATTTCATGCTCCCCGGCCCCAAGCATCGTATTCTCACTATGGACGTCCAGCCCCAATACACCTCCAACCCTACCAAGAAGACCTCAAAGCTCTCCACTTCTTTCAGGACACCAAACCCAACCAGTTCCCCTTCAACACCAGTCTCCTCCATCTGGCAGAACTTGTCCTCACTTTCAATAATTTCTCCTTTGACTCCTCCCACTTCCTTCAAACCATAGGTGTAGCCAAGGGCAATCACATGGGTCACAGCTATACCTGCCTTTTTGTCAGCTATTTATTTTCCAAGCCTACACTAGTGTCACTCCCCATCTTTTCCTGCGCGACATTGATGACTGCATTGGTGCTACTTCCTGCACCCCTGCAGAGCTCGTGGACTTCTTTAACTTTGCCTCCAACTTCCACCCTGCCCTCAAATTTACCTGGTCCATTTCCAACACTTCCCTTCCCTTTCTCAATCTCTGGAGACAGCTTATTTACTGATGTCTATTATAAACCCACCGACTCTCACAGCAACCCGGACTATAGCTTTTCCTACCCTGTTACTTGTAAAAACGCCATCCTCTTCTCTCGATTCCTTCGTCTCCACAGCATCTGCTCTCATGATGAGGCTTTTCATTCCAGAACGAAGGAGATGTCCTCCTTCAAAGGAAGGGATTTCTCTTCCTTCACCATCAATGCTGCCCTCAAATGCACCTCTTCCATTTTGCTCACATCTGCTCCCACCCCACCCTCCCACCAGGGGTATGGTTCCTCTTGTTCTCACCTACCACTTCACCAGCCTCTGCATCTAGCACATTATTCTCCATTAATCCACCATCTCCAATGGGATCCCACCACCAAGTGCATCTTTCCCTCTCCCCACTTTCTGCTTTCCACGGGGATCGCTCCTTAAGCAACTCCCTTGCCCCTCCTGGCACTTATCCTTGCAAGCGGAACTACTCCTACATCTCCTTCCTCATTACCATTCAGAGCCCCAAACAGTTCTTCCAGGTGAGGTGACACTTCACCTGTGAGTCTGGTGGGGTCATTTACTGCATCCGGCGCTCCTGGTGTGGCCTCCTGTGTATCGGTGAGACCAGGCGTAGAATGGGAGGCCGCTTTGGTGACCACCTATTTTCCATCCTCCAGAATAGGCAGGATCTCCCAATAGCCACCCATTTTAATTTCCCTTCCCATTCCATTCCAACATGTCAGTCCTTGGCTTCCCCTATTGTCATGAGGCCATACTCAGGTTGGAAGAGGAACACCTGATATTCTGTCTAGGTAGCCTCCAACCTGATAGCATGAACACTGACCTCTCAAACCCCCGGTAATGTGCCCCCACCCCTTCACCATTTCCTTCTCTGACCTCATCTTACCTGCCCATCAACTCCCTCTGGTGCTCCTCCCCCTTTTCTTTCTTCCATGGCCTTCTGTCCTTTCTTATCAGATTCTGGCTTCTCCATCTCTGTATCTCCTTCACCAATCACTTTCCAGCTCTTTACTCCCCCCCCCTCCCAGTTTCACCCATGTTTCTTCCTCCTGTCTCCCCACCTAACTCTACTTCTCGTTTTTCTCTCCAGTCCCGATGAAAGGTCTCAGCCCAAAACATCAGCTAAACTCTTTTCCATAGATGCGGCCTGACCTGCAGAGTTCCTCCAGCATTTTGTGTGTGTTGCTTGGATTTCCAGCATCTGCAGATATTTTCTTGTTTGTGATTGGACTAGCATTCTCAAAATGGCTGCCAGAACAACACAGAACACAACAAACAACAAAACAATAACAGCAAAATAATCGCAAGCACGAGGAAATCTGCAGTTGCTGGAATTTCAAGCAACACACATAAAGGTTGCTGGTGAACGCAGCAGGCCAGGCAGCACCTCTAGGAAGAGGTACAGTTGACATTTCGGGCTGAGACCTTTTGTCAGGACTAACTGAAAGAAGAGCTAGTAAGAGATTTGAAAGTGGGAGGGGGAGGGGGAGATCCAAAATGATAGGAGGAGACAGGAGGGGGAGGAATGGAACCAAGAGCTGAACAGTTGATTGGCAATTGAATTGTTGAACAGCAAAATAATCCTCAGTTCCTCCCTCCTATCCAAACAGATACATAGTCACCAAACCCCAAAGAGTCCATATTCTTTGTCCTCCATTAGAATGGATTCAAATGCAGACTCTTTAACCATGTCTGCTCATTTGAGACTGCCACCAGAGGAGGCATCTGAATAGCTACCCTGTTATGTTCCTATAGGATCGATGAGATCACCTCTCATTTCCCTAAACTCTAAAATAAAAAGAACTATAGGGCCAAATTCTAAAGTTCAAAGAAAATTTATTATCAAAGTGCATATATGTCAACATCTACTACCCTGAGATTTATATTCTATAGAATCTATAGAATAGTAACTATTACATAATCAATGAAAGATCACCCAATTAGGGCATTCAGCCAGAATGCAGAAGACCACAAACTGTGCAAATAGAAATATTAATAAATGAGCAATATATACTGAGGACATGAGATGAAGAGTCCTTGAAAGTGAGTCCAATGGTTGTGGGAATATTTCAATGATGGGGCAATTGAAGTTGAGTGAAGTAATTCCCTTTTGTTCAAGAGCCTGATGGTTGAGGGGTAATAACTGTTCCTGAACCTGATGGCATCACCTTCTTCCTGATGGCAGCAGTGAGAAGAGGGAATGTCCTGGGTTGTCGGGTTCCCTGACGTTGGATGCGGCTTTCCCATGTCAGTATTTCATGTAGATGTGACCAATCATTGGCAGGGCTTAACCCATGATGGCCTGGCCAAATCTACCACTTTTTGTAAGACTTGGGGGATTACAATTGTTCAGGAAAAGACAAGGTTCTCATTCCAAGAATTAATCTAGTGAATCTCTTCAGATTCTCTCCAGCGTTAGTACATCCTGTGAAACAAGACACAGGCATGCAGATATTGGGCCTTTAAGAACCCCAACAGATGTGCAGACCCAGATGGTTGGCCAACGGGCCTTTACTTCTAGACTTCCGATTCGACTTTTTTTTAACACGTTACCCATGTTAAAACATATGAGGACCAGGTTTACAACTAAAGTTCACTGGGTCATTCTGAGCGCTGGAGGTGTAAGAAATTCAGATTCTGTCTTTTATTTCTTTACTGTCTTTAGCACATCCACATCAAAGAGTTAAAATGTGACCAATGAGGGTGTAGTATTCTGCAATGTGCTTAGAATATCTTTTACATGAAGATAAAGAAATGTGTCTCGGGTAGCTTGATGATTTGTCCACATGTTGTTAATTAAGCAATAGTTCAGTTCACTCAAGGCTGAAACATGGGTTAATTTTCCATTCGACCCACAATATTTCTAAATTGGATAATTTCTCATTCCATTTCAGCCTTTCCCTTACATTAACAATACTAACAATGCGGTCTAGTCTGTGTGGGGAAACATACTGGCTCTTTTAATTGGTGGAATTGCACTGAATTGGGCTCTTTTATTCAGTTCATAATGTGGATGCTGTAATTAAGCACAGTGTGACAAAGTAGACTGTATTTGTTGAGTCAGTTACAGCGAGACTTGAAATTTCTCACCCCCCACAGCTGGGGGAGATCCTCGCCTTTTCAATAGGTATGCCAGGGGACGTGCTCAACAGATAAAATACACTCGCATAAAAAAAAATCCATATTCCCTGTGACAGGCCATTCAGCCCATCAGGTGTATGTGGGACCTCAGAGTACTCCCCAGCTAAATTTCCCTGTGACTTACTCTTGCCACATTCCCATTCAGTTTCCCAGTTTCATCTGCACAACAGGAGCAATTGGCAGTGGTCAAGTAACCTACCAACTATAAATCAGAGCAACACACACAAAATGCCGGAGGAAGTCGGCAGGTCAGGCAGCATTTACGGAAAAGAGTAAACCGCTGACGTTTCAGGCTGAGGCCCCTCTTCAGGATTGAGAGGGAAGGGAGGAGATGGCTGAATCTTAAGGTGGGGGAGGGGAAAGAGGTTAGCTGGAAGGTGACAGGTGAAGCCAGGTGGGTGAGAAAGGTCAAGGACTGGAGAAGAAAGAATCTGATAGGAGAGTGGAAAATAGGAGAAAGGGAAGGAGGAGGGGACCATGGGGGAAGTAACAGGTGAGAAGAAGTAAAATATCAAAGTGGGGAACAGAGGAAGTGGATGGAGGGGATTTTGTTCATCGGAAGGCGAAATTGATATTCATGTCATGGAGTTGGAGGGTACCCAGACCGAATATAAGGTGTTACTCGTCCGCCCTGAGGGCGGCCTCACCTCAGCACAAGAGGAGGCCATGGACTGACACTTTGGAATGAGAATGGAATCAGAATTAAAATATTTAGCCATCAGGAAGTCTCACTTGTGGAGGATGGTGCAGAGGTGCTCGACCAAGAGGCCCCCCAATTTATGTAGCGGAACCACATCGGGAGCACGGGACACAAAAGACGACCGTAGCAGACCTGGAGGTGAAGTGTTGCCTCACCTGGATGGACTGTTTTGAGCCCTCAATAGAGATGGAAACAGAGCACCTGGAGGATATCCACCCAGAGAGAACTATGGGGCTCCATATAGACAGGACTGGAATTAGGATTGATCCTGGTACATGAAACTGTGAGGCCGCGGCTTTATCAACTGCACCCCTGTTCCACCCACTCAAAATGCTTGCAGCTACCATTTCAAATAGAAGTGAAGTCGAGTTCATAAGCATCTACCAGAATTCCCTAATTCAGAAGAGAACAGCATAGGTCTGAACATCACCAAGAGTCTGTCCTGGTCCACCTACAGCCAAGCAATGTCACCAATGCAGATTGTGAGGCCAAGAGTCCATCTTATACAAAATATATATTTGTGGGTCTTAAAGCAGTGGGATAGAAGCTGTCCTTGAGACAGGTGGCACATGCTTTCAAGCTTTTATGTCTTCTGCCCAATAGGAGAAGAGAGAAAGGAGAATTTATGGGGTGAGTGGAATCTTTGATTATGTTGGATGATTTACTGAGGCAGCAAAGGGTACAGATAGAGTCCATGGAAGGGAGGCTGGTTCCTGTGATGTGCTGAGCTTTATTGTTCATCTACACTACACCTGTTGGTAGCTTTTACTTTTATTTATTTATTTATTGGGATATAGCATGGAGTAAATCCTTCTGGCCCTCTGAGCCACGCTGCCCAGCAACCATCCAATTTAACGTTAGCCTAATCACGGGACAAGTGACAATGACCAATTTACCTAGCAACCGGTATGTCTTTGTGGGAGGAAACCAGAGCACCCTGTTGGAAGAAAGTATAAACTCCTTACAGGCAGCGTCGGGAATTGAGCACGGTCACCTGTACCGTAAAGCATTGTGCTAACCACTGTGCCCCATTATTCTGCATTGCTACTGCTTTACCTTATTCCAGCTCATTGCACTGTGTCATGATTTGATCTGTATGAACCGTATGCAAGACAAACTTTTCAATGCATGTCAGTACATGCTGAGAGGATAATCAAGGACACGACCCACCCAACCAACACACTTTTCGTCCCTCTTCCCTCCAGGAGAAGGCTCAGGAGCTTGAAGACTCGTACGGCCAGATTTGGGAACAGCTTCTTTCCAACTGTGATAAGACTGCTGAACGGATCCTGACCCGGATCTGGGCCGTACCTTCCAAATATCCAGACCTGCCTCTCAGTTTTTTTGCAGTACCTTACTTTCCATTTTTCTATTTTCTATTTATGATTTATAATTTAAATTTTTAAAAAATATTTACTATCGATTTGTAATCCAGGGAGCGGGAAGTGCAGAATCAAATATCGCTGTGATGATTGTACATTCTAGTATCAATTGTTTGGCGACAATAAAGTATAAAGTATAAGTATAAGTATAAAAGTACATGTGATAATAATAAACCATCACCAGTACCAATAAATCAGAATTATTCACAGCACTTTATGGAAGGGCAGTATAGAGTCCAAGTCAACAGATAAAATGCTGGAGGAACTCGATAGTTTAGGCAGCATCAATAGAGGAAAATGGACAACCAATGATTTGGGTAAAGACCCTTCATCACCAGTCCAGAGAAAGGCTTTTGACACAAAACATCGACCATTCATTTTCTCCACCCACTGAGTTCTTCCAGCTTCTTGATGATGCTGCAGATTCCAACATCCGCCTTTTCTTGTGACTCTGTGGTGGCCAAGTCACCGTATTAACTATCAAGAGACCTTGACTCCCGATTCTGAGGCAGAAGTTCAAATCCTACGCTGGCACTAAGACACGTTATTATCAATTCAGTAAATATTCTCTGAATTAAAGAAACTGGTGTTGTGAAATTAAATTCCAAACCCAGAGTGGAAATAAATTGGCCGCACTGATGCTGAAGAAACCTTCTATCCTTAACTGATCTCCCCCATGTTATCTCAGGCCTAGAATGAAGTGGTGGACTCACTCTGAGATGTTTAGAAAGCCACCCTGGTTTAAGTGGCAATAAATCCTGCATTTCCAGTAGTGCCTTCATTTAACTATCACAAAAAACAGCCTCCACACTATTGACTCTGTCTACACTTCCTGCTGCCTCAGGAATGTTATCAACATAACCAAGGATCTTTTCTACACCGGAAATTCTTTCTTCTCCCCTTTTCTATCAGGCAAAAGATGCAAAAGCTTGAGACCATATACCACCTGGCTCAAGAATAGCTTCTATCCTGCTGATTGAAGAGATCTCTAATATGATATAGATTAACTCTATCAATTTCCCCTCCCCCTCCCCTCTTCTATTCCCCACTCTGCCCTTTTACCTCTCCTCACTGGCCTATCACCTCCCCCTAGGAACCCCTTCCCCTACCCTTTCTCCTATGGTCCACGCTCCTCTCCTATCAGATTCTTTCTTTTCCATCCCTTGACCCTTTCCAACCCATCTGGCTTCACCTATCACCTTATAGCTAGCCTCCTTCCCCTCCCCTCATCTTTATATTCTGGCATCTTCTCCCTTCCTTCCAGTCCTGAACAAAGGTCTCGGCCCAAAACGTCAGCTGTTTATTCAGTTCTATGGATGCTGCCTGACCTGCTGAGTTCCTCCAGCATTTTGTGTGTGCTGCCAGAGATTAACTCTTGTTCTTTTATTCTACCTCAATCACTTGATTTGTCTACCCACAATGCGCCTCCCTATATTTTGCATCCTGTTTTCCTTTTTTACTTCCCTGTCGTACCTCTTCATGGAATGATCTGTCTGGATGGCATACAGCAAATCTTGTCACTGTATCCTGCCAATAATAAGCCAATTACAATTACACATCCCATGAATGCTTGAGGAAGTATTTCTCTGCGAAATGGCATAGTTTCCCTGCGGCATTTGGGCCGCAATAATTGGCACTGAATAAGCAATTGCATCTAGTGAAGTCCAACAAGAGGCAAGGAGTGGGTGAGTCATGCTTGAGACGACCGGAAGCAGGTCAAAGAGTCAATAGCAATCTGAAGAAAAATCCCAATTAAAAGCCTCATTAGAAGATCAAAACCTCTGGTGATGGATACCCTTTGCTAGCGCACTGGCCTCGATTTTGCCTTGGAACTGAAATCACACCTCCTCCCTCAACTCTGACCATGTTGCCACATCTGACTAATGAAGCAAGGAAACTTATATTGTTTATGTAATTGCCCAGACAGGGCAGGGAACTCCAGCAATTATTGTCCATTCATAGCTCTCTTCATAGTTCTGAAGAAGCTAAGGAATTTAATACAGGCACATGCAAGGTTTGCACTTCGGTAGGCCTTACATAGTGAATGGTAGGGCACTGATGAGTTCAGTTAAACAAAGCGATCTGGGAATACGGGTACATAATTTATTGAAAGTGGCGACACAAGTAGATAGGGTCATAAAGAAAGCTTTTGGCACATTTGCCTTCATAAATGAAAGTATTGAGTACAGGAGATGGGATGTTATGTTGAAGTTGTATAAGATATTGTTGAGGTCTAATTTGGAATATTGTGTGCCGTATTGGTCACCTACCTACAGTAAAGATGTAAATAAAGTTGAAAGAATACAGAGAAAACTTACAAGGATGTTGCCAAGTCTGTAGGACCTGTGCCTATGGAAAGATTGAATAGGCTAGGTCTTTATTCCTTGGAATATAGACTGAGAGAAGATTTAACACAATTATGAGGGGTATAGATAGGGTAAATATCAGCAGGTTTTCCCCTTCGAAGTTGGGTGAAACTACAACTAGAGGTCATGGGTTAAGGGTGAAAGTTGAAAAGTTTAAAGGGAACATGAGGGGAAACTTCTTTAGTCAGAGGATCGTGAGAGTGTGGAATGAGATGCCAGCACAAGTTGTGACTGCAAGATTGATTTCTACATTTAAAAAAAGTACAGATAGGTACATGGATGGCAGGGGTATGGAGGGCTATGTTCCGGGTGCAGGTCCTTGGGAGTAGGGGGTCTAAATGGCTCGGCACAGACTAGATGGACTAAAGGGCCCATTTCTGACTCTAAGGGACAACCGTGTTAGGTTGGCATCACATAGATGGGAAGACGGTAGATCTACTTCCCTGAATGGTGTAGGTTACAACAGTCTAATTACCATTTGCTTATTCAAGGAGTGGAAACTCCACTTATAATAGGTTACTAAGCTTATTTATTTTTTATTTAGAGATACAGCGTGGTAGCAGGCACCTCCAGCCACCCAAATACAACCCTGTGACCAATGAATCTACATCTTTGAAACGTGGGAGGAAACAGGACCGTCCAGAGGCAACCCACGACAGAATGTAGAGGGAACTGATCCCAGGTCGCTGGGGCTGTACTAGCATTACGCTAATCATTACACAACTGTGCTGTCCTCAAGAATAATTCTTAATTTCAGTTTTTATTTTATAATTTAAACATAAATTCCTCTGCTACCACAATGGGCTTTGAATCACTTTTCTGCTCCACTGCTCTGCGAATGTAACCACTATACTGTCAAGCCCCATACTTGACAGTGGGAATAAACCAAATTAAAGGAAATGTAATACCATCTAATCAATTAATGTCAGGAAAAGCTACTGAACATATTACTTGACATGTGAAATAATTTGTTTCCACATTCTCTCAGTTAATCATCTCCTCCCATACGATAAAAATAGTGATTCCTGCCAACATAGCTTTGTGCAATACTTAACAAATTATCCACAGAAATCTGAAAAATACACTCAGAAGCCACTTTATTAGGTACCTCTTCTACCTGTATGTCTGTGGTCTTCTGCTGCTGTAGCCCATCCACTTCAAGGTTCGATGTGATGTGCCTTCCGATGTGCCCTTCTGCACATCACTGCTGTAATATGTGGTTGTTTGGGTTACTGTTACTTTCCTGTCAGCTTGAACCAATCTGGCCATTCTCCTCTGACCTCTCCTATTAACAGGGTGTTTTTGCCCGTGGAACTGCCACTCACTGGATGTTTTTTTTTTGTTTTTCGCACCATTCCCTGCGAACTCTCCTGACAGTCGTGCATGAAAATCATGACTTAAGCTACCCTGTTCGCCCCCGACAATCAATCCATGATCAAAGTCATTTAGATCACATTTCTTCCCCATTCTAATGTTTGGTCTGATCAATACCTGAACCTCCTGACCATGTCTGCATGCTCTTATTCATTGAGTTGCTGAACATGATTGGCTGATTGGATACAATATTTGCATTAATGAACACCTCGTAAGGTGGCTACTGAGTGTGTGTGATGCTTATTTACTAGTTAATAGGAGTGTAGAGCATTCATAAGCCAGATTTAAAGAATAGAAGTATTGTTCATTGCATAGTGAATATAATCTTTGCTTTTTGTACAGTCCAATTTAGAAAAGCAGGGCTGAAGGAAGCCCTTGGGCTAACTTAACCACATGCTGTTGGAATGCCAATACATCTCCATCAGCCATCCATGAAGCGATTCTTCCTTCTGGCACTTTGAACAACTTACCACTGCAGACGATGACCATTTCTCTAATAATTACACACTGTAGATTCTAGTCAGGATGTACCTGGAAGTATTATTTCAGGCTGATTTTCACGGCCTTTGTTCCCTTTATTGGTGTGTGAGTTGCCCCTCCAAAAATGTCTTCTTTCCCAGGGAAGGAGGTTCAGGAGCCTTAGGTCCCATACTACCACCAGGTACAGAAACAGTTATCACCCTTTAAACATCAGGCTCCTGAACCAGGGTGGACAGTTTCACTTACCATACCACTGAATTGATTACTGTACACAACCTGTAGGCTCACTTTCATGTTCTCAGTATTATTTGTCTTTCCATTCCTTTGCTTGTTTGTTTATATATGTTATTGCTTTCATTTGTATTTGCATAGTTAGTCTTCTTTTGCACATTGGCTATCAGTCTCGTTTGTGTCGACTTACTTCACTGAGCCTATTGTATTTCTTTGTCCTACTGTAAATGTCGACAAGAAAACAAATCACAAGGTAGCATTTGGTGACATATAAGTACTTTGATAAGAAATTTATTTTGTACTTTGAACTTTGAGCTCAGGAGCTCTAGTTATCAGTGCATGGAACCTTCCCAATTAATATTAGCTTGTAATAACTTCATACGTATATGTAACAACATCTCGGCCCGATATGTCGACCATTTATTCATTCCCATAGATGTTGCCTGACCTGCTGAGTTCCTTGAGCATTTTGTGTGTGTTGCCTAGGATTTCCAGCATCTGCAGGCTTTCTTGTATTTATAACAATACCAAGGCCTGAAGACCGGAAGTATTCATACCTACGAAGGCAAGTTAGTATTGAAACTATAAAATACAATCAGCCTCAGCTTATCAACCTCATCAGGCCACTTTGGAAATGTTACCCTCTCTATTGGCCCTCTTCCTGCCTCTGTGCTTGTTCTCTCCACGATCTCTTGGCTTTCCATGAAACAGTCCAAGGATTGAAGGTGCCAAACACTTATATCAAGCTAGAAGGCCTTTCAAGGACAGTATCAGTGGTTAAAAATATGTGTACGAATCTATGATTTGAAACTAAAATGGGTGTCAATGAATTGCAACTACTGGAAGGGTTTAAGGTGACTTGTTCTACTAATGTGACTTGTGAACTGTGCTCTTTGCATGCATTTTGAATTATATTTTATTAACTTATTTCTGATAATATTTTGTTTTATGTGCTGTGTGTGGGTGCACTGTTGTCCACAGGAACATTGTTTCATTTTGTTGAATATACTTATTTATTGAGTGATACAACATGGAGTAGACCCCACCAGTCCTTCGAGCCACACCACCCCAGTAACTCCCCGACAACCCCTATTAACCCTAACTGAATCATGGGGCAATGTACAATAACTAATTAACCTACCCATTATGTCTTTGGACTGTGGGAGGAAATTGGAGCAATGAATGAAAACCCATGCATTCCACAGGGAGGACATACAGAGATTTCTTACTTACAGCATCAGAACTGAACCGCCCAAGCTGGAATAGCATCACACTAATCTCTATGCTACTATGGCACCGAAATGTACAGTCAGATGACAATAAATTTGAACTTGAACTAGTGCTTCTATATCAGTCAGATGTTGCAAAGTACAGGTTTATTACAATATGATTCCAAACCAATCAATATCAATATGGTCAATAGTATTGTTTTACTACAAAAACAGTAATAAGAACATAAAGATAAGAAATACAGGAGCAGAATTAGGTGATTTGGCCATCGGGTCTGCTCTGCCATTTCATCACGGCTGATCCATTTTCCTCTCTGCCCCAATCTCCTGTCTTCTCCCCGTATGCCTTCATGCCCTGACCAATTAACAATCTATCAATCACCGCCTTAAACATACGTAAAGACTTGGCCTCCACCACCGCCTGTGTTGATGAATTCCACAGATTCACCACTCTCTGGCTAAAGAAATTCCTCCTCATCTCCATTCTAAAAGGATGCCCCTTGAGTCTGAGGCTGTATCGTCTGATCTTGGACTCTCCCACCACAGGAAACATCTTCTCGACATCCACTCTATCAAGACCTTTCACCATTCAATAGGTTTCAATAAGGTCACCTCTCATTTTTCTGAATTCTAGTGAATACTGACCCAGAACCACCAAACACTCTTCATACGATAACAGCAACACACATAAAAGTTGCTGGTGAACGCAGCAGGCCAGGCAGCATCTCTAGGAAGATGTGCAGTCGACGTTTCAGGCCGAGACCCTTCGTCAGGACTAACTGAAGGAAGAGTCCTGATGAAGGGTCTCGGCCTGAAACGTCGACTGCGCCTCTTCCTAGAGATGCTGCCTGGCCTGCTGCGTTCACCAGCAACTTTGATGTGTGTTGCTTGAATTTCCAGCATCTGCAGAACTCCTGTTGTTTGCGTCTTCATACGATAAGCTGTTCAATACTGGAATCATTTTTGTGAACCTCCTTTGAACTCTCTCAAGTGTCAGTACATCCTTTCTAACATAAGGGGAACCAAAACTGCTCACAATACTCCAAGTGAGGCCTCACCAATGCCTTACAAAGCCTCAACATTTACACTGTTCAAGTACAGTTATCGCTTTTGCTGCCCCTGGCAACAGAAAATGTAAGAACCTTCAGTGGCGCTTGATAGAACTCAGCCACAACTACAGCCTGATGGTAAAGCCTGCACAACCAATCCTGAGAACAAGTAGTTCTCACGGGAAAACAGAACAGAGCTGTTACATCCCTTCTGTTCTTGTAAAACTCTGGTAAGAGCATAGCCTTGCTGTTACGGACATTGTCACTATGTACTACTCCAGTCCAATTAAGGAGTTCTTTCTATCAATGGAAAAGTCTCTTTTTATTCAAATGACTACACAATTTCCTGTTGCCTGACAAATACTTCCTTTCATATGACAGGTCACTAGAACAACCAGTTCCAATTCTCAGCTCTGATTCCTCTGACCACTGATCTCACAGACTATCAGATTTGGAATCTGTAAGAATTTGTTCATTAACTATCTATAAAATGCTAAGGCTTTCTTTCTCTTGCCCACGTTCTAATGTTCTTTCAGGAAGGAATGCGTTTTTGGAAAGGAATGCTTTCAGGTGGGAAGTGTCAAAATATGATTAATGACACCTTGCCTTGTGCACATCAGAATTATATCTTTGCAAGCAATTTATCTTAGAAAGATAAAGCGTTGCTTTCAGAATCCACTTCTGTAAATACCAAGCGTCAAAATAAATGGGAGCGCTGGGGCTTTTAAGTCACTGGGGGTTGTGATTGGGAGAGAGAAAGAGAGGAATACTGCCAAACTGTTCCAAAATCCGGGAATGCATCGACATTCCCATCCTTCCCTTGCCTCTGACAGTCAACCTGGGGCAACTATGAATATAAAGAATCTTCTCAGGTCAGCTTTCTGGCACAGCAGTCACCTGTATGTAAGTCATGGTCATTGGGCATGGAAACAGGCCATTCAGCCCATTGAACCTCTGCTGACCATCATGTATTTTCTCTTTTCCAGGTTCTATCATTTGTCTACACATTAGAGGTCAATTAACCTACAAATGTTTGGGAGATGAGAGGAAATGGAGTACCCAGAAGTAACCAATGTGCTCATACAGAGTGAAGAAGAAGCCACTGGAGGAACTCAGAGGATTGAGCAGTGTTTTTGCGGTGGGGGGGTGGCGGGAGAGAGGAAGTGTTGATGTTTTGGGTCATGAGCTTGCAAAAGGACTGACAGTGAGATAGAGGATGGCAGGTATAAAGAGCGGAGGGGGAGAGGTGAGACTGGGGCTGATAGGTGATCAGTGGACCAAGAAGTACCTAAAGACAATGGACAGCTGGAGAGAATAGGGAGACAGAACCCCATCCTGCGTAACTGCTCCTGCTCCTCCATCTCACTCCATCTGCTCATCATTCTTCAACCCTCCTTGCTCCACCAATCACCTTCTGGTCCCTGTCTTGCCCACCCCCCCCCACCCCCATCCCCATCCTCATCCTCCCTATACTGCCCACCTTCCCTCTCCATCCTTCCCCGATGCAGGGCCTAAACTTGAAACTTCGATAACTCCTGTCCCTTCCCAGATGCTGCTTGACTCGCTGATTTCCCCTAGAACCAGATTACTGCATCTGCAATCTCGTATGCCTCCATGGTCAAATGGAGAATGGACAAACTCCACAATGACAGCACTAGTGGTCAGATTGGAACCTGCATTTCTATTGTTAAGGTAACCCAGTGGTTAAATTACTTGATTAGAAATACAGTACACCTCCAGATTCCTAGAAAACCGTCCACATTGCCATTTTCCATAGGGTGAGCCCTTTGCCAGCAAATGACAAAATCCATTGCTACTTCTGCATTTTCTTCTGGGTTCCTCCTTCTTCCCTTTATCCTATGGTCCACTCTCCTCTCCTATCAGGTTCTTTTTTTCTCCAGCCCTTGACCTTTCACACCCACCTGGCTTCACCTGTCACCTATCAGCTAGCCTCTTTCCCCTCCTCCCACTGTTTCATTCCGGCATCTTCCGCCTTCCTTCTCAGTCCTGAAGAAAGTTCTCGGCCCAAAATGTCAACTGTTTACTCTTTTCCTGACCTGCTGAGTTCCTCCGGCATTGTGTGTGTTCTGCATTTTGTGTTCATTTAGTTTTTTCTTCTCATATAAACTCTAAAAGGTGATATTTTATTCTGTATCTCAAAATATTTGGTATAGTTTGTGAATTCTGTTACGATGCACTGCTGTCACCAGAATGGCTGTAACTCAGGGGGTGGTTGGAGTAAGCTGAACGTGAACTGAGGTTCAATGTCCAGTGAAATGCCTTGGAATGACACGACTGGGGAAATTAAATTCAACTAATTTGGAATGAAAAATTCAGCCGTGGGAATGAAGGAGCTGATGTACTCTTGCAGAAAAATCCAACTGGCTCAGACAGCAAAATTCTTACCCAACATGGCTTTCAACCTGGGCAACAATGGACCTTGTGTACCTCAATTCAAGGGCTCACAGCGATGGTCAGTAACAAGCCAAATTTACCAAAACGTCCACCACCAAATGAAGAAAGAGCAAGACTTCCAGATTAATGATTCCTGAATTACACTGGACAACCTTTTTTTTCAAAAGTGTTGCTTCCTCAGAATTTTTTTTGTGTATGATAGACTACTTGAAGATGAACACAAATATAATTTCAGAGGACTTGCATCAGGACCTCCAAACAGACCACCACCTTGTTGTCTGGTTTGGAGGCTTGCGTGCCTCAGCAATATGGAGAGCTACTGTATGTTGGCTGGAGTGAGGGCTTTATGCTTTGGCTCTTGGTAGGGTTACCCATGACAAATAGGTGGTCCACTGGTCCTTCAGGTTCAAGGATTCAGCTCAGAGCTAACAAGCCTGACTGATCAAAAAAAATTGTTATGGAGGACTTTCTTTGCTGCCCTAAGTGCCAGGGGTGTTAATTAGTAATAATATTTGTATCGTGTAGGAATTTGGAGAAACCAAGAAATTAACTTTTATTGAATATAATGCATTTAATTGCAAAATGGTGCTGACACTTTACAGAAGTTCAACTGTTAAAAATGTTTTGTTGATGATTTTCATTTGCACTCAATGTTTGCGGCTTCTCGCTTTAACGGTCCAACAATACACAGCCAGCATTGATGGATTCCAGTTGCCCTCATATTGTTTCTCTATGACCAAAATGTCCTGGTGGAATTTTCACCATGCTCGATATTGACAGCGCCAAGATTTGCAGGAAAGAAGTCTGAATGGGAATGCAGAAATTGAATCTTTGGTGACATGCTGCACTTCAAAGTTTTGCATGCTTGAAGCATGTTGTCAACCAGCAGCACATAGTTTGGTGCTCTCTAGTTGCCAAGAAAATTTAGATTAGATTAGATTATGAGGGCACTCAGTCCTCGTTTATTGTCATCTAGAAATGCATGCATTAAAAAATGATACAATGTTCCTCCAGAATGATGTCACAAAAAAACACAGGACAAACCAAGACTAAAACTGACAAAACCACATAATTATAACATATAGTTACAACCGTGCAAAGCAATACCATAATTTGATAAAGAGCAGACCATGGGCACGGTAAAAAAAAGTCTCAAAGTCCCGGTAGACTCATCATCTCACGCAGGCGGCAGAAGGGAGAAACTCTCCCCACCATGAATCTCCAAGCGCCGCCACGCATCACCATTGGAAGCACCCGACCGCAGCGGACTCTGAGTCCGTCCGAAAACTTCGAGCCTCTGACCAAACCCTCCGACACAGCCTCTCCGCGCACCATCCTCTGCCAAGCGCTTTGACCCCAAATTTTCAACATCATTCTTAAATGCCTTCCATGCAGTTTTCTCCAGTTCCACTAGAAGTTCTTCGAATTGCCTGTCTCTATTACAATACTGTACAAAGCGTAAGATTTCTTAAATCAGGAATCTTTGTATACATTATACTGTTCACTTCTAGTTCCATAGATGACTTACTGTGTAGAGGTATGGGAGAAATACATAGAAAACAAATACAAACTCAATTTTTCTACTCCAAAAGAAAGTCATATGAATTGTAAATAAGACAAGTTATTATGAGCCAACCAATCCACTACTTATTCAACTAAACACTTTAAAATTGAGAGATATCGTAGATCTTAAAATAATACAAATTATGTATAAAGTAAGAAATGGACAGCTACCACAAAGTATCCAAAGGTTGTTTAAAATGAAAGAAAGTCAACATGATTTGGGAGGGACATGTATATTTCAAAAACAAAGGCTAAGAACAAATGTAAAAATCATTGTATTTCAGTCAGAGGGGTGAATCTATGGAACAGTTGTGAGAATTTAAAAACATGCACCACGCATAACAAGTTTAAAAAATTACTTGAAAATAATTTACTGAATAAATATAAAACACATGATTTAAAATGAATGGGACTAATGTAAATAAGTGATACTTGGAATTGGATTTTGTGTTAAAAGATTATGAAATTTTTTGCTTTGATGTGATGATTGACGCCAAATTATGTTGTATAAATAAGAGGGGTAGGTGTAATAAGCTGTAGCTTCAGCCCACATCCTTTCAGTCTGTTTTAAAGAATATTTATGATTTTTGTTGTAATTTTGTCCTATGAAATCATTGTTATGAAATCATCATTGGAAATGATGCTTTTTGTTATGTTTGTACTGACCGAAATAAATTTCATTCATTCATTCACCTGTTTGATTTATGGACCAACAAAAATGCCTTCCTGAATCTTGACATTAATTATTCTGACTTGAATTATGAATTGAAATAATAAATATAAGTGATTTTTAAAAAAATGGTGCGTGATGGGGACATTTCATGGTGATTTTCATGATCAGCAGCCCCAAATCCATGCGTATTCTAGTGTAATCTTCACTTGTTGAAGATCAATAGGGAATATTAGGAAATCCTTTGCTGCCTGATGAAGGGTCTTGGCCTGAAACATTGACTGTTCATTTCCCTCCACAGGTGCTGCCTGATCTATTGAGTTCCTCCAGCATTTCATAGGACATCATGTCTTCAGTCTGCCTTTATGTTGATGAGAGGGTTTTCCACACATTGATGAGGGAATTTTAGCTCAAGGTTGTACTGGAGTATTGGTGTTGTTCTTCTAGGGTTGGGAAAGTTGTCACACTGGTGGATCTATTACAACTGATTCCTCAAGGCTCCAATGCCTTCGGTTCAATCCTGACTTTGTGGAGCTTCAAATTTCTCCCAGTAGTCACTTTTGCCTGATTGCTTCATTGCCAAAAAATGTGCAAATTGGTTGGTTAATTAATTTCCCCTGGTGTGGGCAAGCAGTAGGTAAATCAGCAGGGAACTGATGTGTAGATAAGAGAGAAATGCACACACACACACACACACACACACACACACGCACGCACGCACGCACGCACACACACACGCACACACACACACACACACGTGTGTGTGTGTGTATATATATATATATATATAGTATATATACGTTTAAAGTATATACTACTTAATGTGAAAAGGAGTATAAAAAGTATATAAAATGGGATCTAAAAGACTTTGCAGAGGATGTAGAACAGGGTCATAATCTGGAAATGACTTCAGTTGGAGAGAATTAGTTATAAGGTGAAGAAGGACAAACTTAGTTTGTTTTCTCTTGAGTGTCAGTAACTGAAGGGGACCTGATGGAAGTTTATAAAATTATGAGAGGCAGACTGTCAAAATCTGTTTCTCAGTGCAGAAATGTCAACAGAGCCACGTTACTGCCTCAGCCAAGACAGCTCAGCGACGCCTCTAGTTCTTCAAGTGGCTAAAGAAGTTTGGCACGTCACCTTTGATCCTCACCAGTTTTAATCAATGCACCACAGAAAGCGTCATAACTGGAGGTCTCACAGCTTAGTATGGCGTCTGCTATGTTCTTGACTGCAAGAAACTGCAGAGAGTTGTAGACACAGCTCAGCACATCACGGAAATCAGCCTCCCCTCCACAGACACCTTGATGCGTTGCTAAGGCAGCCAACATATTCAGAAACCCTACCTGCGCAGGATATTCTCTCTTCTCATCCTTTTCACTGGGAAGAAGATACACCTCTTCTCACCTGCCTGTACCTCCCCCGGGTCCTCTCTTTCTTCCCTTTCAACTTTTCTCTCCTATCAGATTCCTTCCTCTCCAGCCCTTTATCTTTCCTACCCACCTGGCTTCCTGTATCACCTTTGAGTTATCCTCCTTCCCCTCCCCCCACCTTTTTTATTTGGCGTCCTCCTCCTTCCTTTCCAGTCCTGAAGAACAAAACGTCGATTGTTCATTCATTTCCATAGATGTTGGCTGAGCTGCTGAGCTCCTCTGTCATTTTGTGTGTGTTGCAGAAGATACAAAAGTCTGAAGGCATGTACTAGTAAACTCAACGATAGCTTTAATCCCACTGATATAAGGCTATTGAACATTCCCTAATGCGATAAAGTGGACACTTGACCTCTGAGTCTACCTTGTTATGGCCTTATATCTTATTGTCTACTTGCACAGCATTTTACCTGTAAATGTAACACCTTACCTGCACCTGTTGTAGTTTCACCTTGCACTACCTCAATGAAATGAATGAAGTTGGAATGAATCAATCTGTATGAATGATAATGCAAGGCAAGTTTTCCACTGTTTCTCAGTACCTGAGACAATAATAAACAAACTTACCAAAATATCAAACACTGGAGACCATAGCTTTGAGGTGAGAGGGGGAAGGTTTAAAGGAGGTTTGCAAGAGAAGATAGCTCTACGTACTTGGAACATGCTGCCATGGGAAGTGGTAGCAGATATGTTGGAAATGTTTAAACAGTATTTAGTGGAACAGTTTAAACCGATGTATTTAGACAGAACTGTACAGGGAATTGAAGGACGTGGATCATGTGCAGGCGGACATGACTCATTTAGACAGGCGTCATAGTTGGCACAGCTATAGCAGGCTGGAAGGACTTTTTCTTAAACTGAATTGATCTGTGCTCAATGTTTCAAATGAGCCAAAACTACCCAGCGAAATCCCAATAAAATATGGATAATACCTGGGTGATAAAAGTGAACAGATAAACATTCCCACTTGAATTTTGATTATCCTGGTTGACCTAATGTTCATTCAGTCAACAATATATTGCAGTGTTAGAAATACGGTGGACTATTTCAGCACAGTAAGATAGACCATAAGCTACAGAAGTAGAATGATGCTATTGGGCCCAACAATTTCTCTCTGCTATTCAATCATGGCTGATTTATTTTTCTTCTCAATGCTATTCTCCTGCCTTTTCCCTAATCTTTGATGACAGCCTCTGTTGGTTGGGGTTGACATGAATGTTGTATCCTAGCTGTCTATGTGATACACAGACCAGGGCAGTGCAATAAGGAGAGCAAGCTGTTGTCTATACAGCAGGCTCCCCCTCCCCACACAGTTGATGAATCCAAAGGAACACCAGAGACCAATACAGTTTGAGACCAGTGGCATCACAGGAGTTGCCAGTCAGTGTCGAACTCAACGTAGAACTGCCTTAGGGACTTGAGCTCCAGACATTTCCTCAGAGCTTACTCCCGAAGCCTTTCTCATGAGTGGGTATAGCAGCAAGGCAGTGGAGTTTTGAGGTCGGGGTTTTCCTTCTCCTAGATGAGCTGTCAACTATGGTTGATATCTCCATCTGCCTGAGGTGACTGGCTTAAAGGAGCCAGTAACCCACCTTTGCCATTCTCCTGTTAGTAGGAACATTTCCACTAGGTTTAGTGGCTAAGCCACACATGAAGGCCAGGAGCTGCAATTGGTTGTCAGAGTCTATTTGAGATGTACAACATTGGGAGCACTTAATAAGTAGTGGATGCTTATCCTCACTAACTGTCCTGACTAACAACCATAAGGAATCTAGCCTTTGATGCCATTATTTATCAATAATCTATCAACTTCCACTTTAAATATACCCAGTAACTTGGCCTCAATAGCCATCTGTGACAATGAATTCCTCTGGCTAATGAAAGTCCTCTTCATCCTTGTTCTAAAGGGATGTCATTGTATCCTGAGTCTGCGCCCTCTGGTTCCAGACTCTCCCACTATTTCAAACTTCCTCTCCACACCTATTCTATCTAGGACTTTCAATTTTCAGTAGGTTTCACTAAAATGCACTGAGATATTAGCCAGTTACTTTGATATCAATTGTTGATCAAGGGATAAACGGAAACCTGCAGGTCAAACTCCCTCACTGTTTCTTTAACAATACTTTGAGAGTACATCGAATATAGAACATAGATGAGTACAGCATGGGAACAGACCACTTAGCCCACAATATTGTGCCAAACCAGCTAAAAAGCAAATCAAAAACACCCAAACACTAATCCCTCCTACCTACACCATGTCCCTATCTCTCCATCTTCCTATCCAAGTGTATCTTAAAAGCCTCTACACAAGGACATCTACAGATGCTGGAATTTCAAGCAACACACATCAAAGTTGCTGGTGAACGCAGCAGGCCAGGCAGCATCTCTAGGAAGAGGTACAGTCGGCGTTTCGGACCGAGACCCTTCGTCAGGACTAACTGAAAGAAGAGCTAGTAAGAGATTTGAAAGTGGGAGGCGGAGGGGGAGATCCAAAATGATAGGAGAAGACAGGAGGGGGAGGGATGGAGCCAAGAGCTGGACAGTTGATTGGCAAAAGGGATATGAGAGGATCATGGGACAGGAGGTCCAGGGAGAAAGAAAAGGGGGAGCGGGGAAAACCCAGAGGATGGGCAAGGGGTATAGTGAGAGGGACAGAGGGAGAAAAAGGAGAGACAGAAAAAGAATGTGTGTATATAAATAAAGAACGGATGGGGTACGAGGGGGAGGTGGGGCATTAGCGGAAGTTTGAGAAGTCAATGTTCATGCCGTCAGGTTGGAGGCTACCCAGACGGAATATAAGGTGTTTTTCCTCCAACCTGATTGTGGCTTCATCTTTACAGTAGAGGAGGCCGTGGATAGACTTGTCAGAATGGGAATGGGATGTGGAATTAAAATGTGTGGCCACTGGGAGATCCTGCTTTCTCTGGCAGACAGAGCGGAGGTGTTCAGCGAAACGATCTCCCAGTCTGTGTCGGGTCTCGCCAATATATAGAAGGCCACATCGGGAGCATCGGACACAGTATATCATCCCAGCCGACTCAAAGGTGAAGTGTTGCCTCACCTGGAAGGTCTGTCTGGGGCCCTGAATAGTGGTAAGGGAGGAAGTGTAAGGGCATGTGTAGCACTTGTTCTGCTTACACGGATAAGTGCCAGGAGGGACATCAGTTGGGAGGGATGGGGGGACGAGTGGACAAGGGAGTTGCGTAGGGAGCGATCCCTGTGGAAAACAGAGGGGGGGGGAGGGAAAGATGTGCTTAGTGGTGGGATCCCGTTGGAGGTGGCGGAAGTTACGGAGAATAATATGTTGGACCCAGAAGCTGGTGGGGTGGTAGGTGAGGACCAGGGGAACCCTATTCCTAGTGGGGTGGCGGGAGGATGGAGTGAGAACAGATGTGCGTGAAATGGGGGAGATGCGTTTGAGGGCAGAATTGATGGTGGAGGAAGGGAAGACCCTTTCTTTAAAAAAGGAGGACATCTCCCTCGTCCTGGAATGAAAAGCCACATCCTGAGAGCAGATGCGGCGGAGACGGAGAAATTGCGAGAAGGGGATGGAATTTTTGCAAGAGACAGAGTGAGAAGAGGAATAGTTCAGATAGCTGTGAGAGTCAGTATGCTTATAGTAGACATCAGTAGATAAGCTGATTCCAGAGACAGAGACAGAAAGATCTAGAAAGGGGAGGGAGGTGTCGGAAATGGACCAGGTAAACCTGAGGGCAAGGTGAAAATTCTCTATGTTCCAAACCTATTCTGGTATCTGTCCCCCACTTTTCCTTCGCCACATCGACGACTGCATTGGCACTGCTTCCTGCACGCATGCTGAGCTCGTTGACTTCATTAACTTTGCCTCCAATTTTCAAACTGCCCTCAAGTTTACCTGGTCCATTTCCGACACCTCCCTCCCTTTCTAGATCTTTCCGTCTCTATCTATGGAGACATGTCTACTATAAGCCTACTGACTCTCACAGCTATCTGGACTATTCCTCTTCTCACCCTGTCTCTTGCAAAAATGCCATCCCCTTCTCACAATTCCTCTGTCTCCGCTGCATCTGCTCTCAGGATGAGGCTTTTCATTCCAGGACGAGGGAGATGTCCTCCTTTTTTAAAGAAAGCGGCTTCCCTTCCTCCACCATCAACTCTGCTCTCAAACACATCTTCCCCCACTTCACACACATCTGCTCTCACTCCATCCTCCTGCCACCCCACTAGGAATAGGGTTCCCTTTGTCCTAACCTACCACCCCACCAGCCTCCGGGTCCAACATTATTATTCTCTGTAACTTCCGCCACCTCCAACGGGATCCCACCACTAAGCATATCTTTCCCTACCCCCCCCACGCGACTCCCTTGTCCATTCGTCCCCCCCATCCCTCTCCACCGATCTCCCTCCTGGCACTTATCCTTGTAAGCAGAACAAGTGCTACACATGCCCTTACACTTTCTCCCTTACCACCATTCAGGGCCCCAGATAGTCCTTCCAGGTGAGGCGACACTTCACTTGTGAGTCGCCTGGGGTGATATACTGCGTCCGGTGCTCCCGATGCAGCCTTCGATATATTGGCGAGATCCGTGCAGACTGGGAGATCATTTCGCTGAACACCTACGCTCTGTCCGCCAGAGAAAGCAGGATCTCCCAGTGGCCATACATTTTAATTCCATGTCCCATTCCCATTCTGACATGTCTATCCACGGCCTCCTCTACTGTAAAGATGAAGCCACACTCAGGTTGGAGGAACAACACCTTATATTCTGTCTGGGTAGCCTCCAACCTGATGACATGAACATTGACTTCACAAACTTCCGCCAATGCCCCACCTCCCCCTCGTACCCCATCTGTTATTTATTTATATACACACATTCTTTCTCTCTCTCTCCTTTTTCTCCCTCTGTCCCTCTCACTATACCCCTTGCCCATCCTCTGGGTTTCTCCCCTCTCCCCCTTTTCTTTCTCCCTTGGCCTCCTGTCCAATGATCCTCTCATATCCCTTTTGCCAATCACCTGTCCAGCTCTTGGCTCCATCCCTCTCCCTCCCACTTTCAAATTTCTTATTTGCTCTTCTTTCAGTTAGCCCTGGCGAAGGGTCTTGGCCCAAAATGTCGACTGTACCTGTTCCCAGAGATGCTGCCTGGCCTGCTGCGCTCACCAGCAAATTTGATGTGTGTTTCTTAAAAGCCTCTGAGGTGTTTGCCTCTATCACCATACCAGGCAGTGCATTACAGGCATCCACGACTCTGAATAAAAAATTACCTCTCACTTTCCCCTTGAACGTGCCACCTCTCACTTTCAACGCACGCCATTCTGGTATTAGACATTTCAACCCTGGGAAACAGATACTCTCTTTCCACTCTACCTATGCCTGTCATGATCTTGTAAACTTCTGTCAGATCTCCCCTCAGCCTCAGCTGCTCGAGAGAAAACAACCCAAGTTTATCCAGCCTCTTATGATAGCACATGCCCTCTAAAACAGGTAGCATCCTGATAAACCTCTTCTGCACCCTCTCCGAATCTTCAACATTTTTCCCTTAGTGCGGTGATCAGAACTGAATACAATACTCCAGATTGCAAACACGAGGAAATCTGTAGACGCTGGAAATTCAAGCAACACACACTAGTCCCATTTATTATTTATGGAGCAACTGTAGCGAAAACCAATTTCCCCCGGGATCAATAAAGTATGACTATGACTATGACTAGTCCTGACAAAGGGTCTCGGCTCGAAACGTCGACTCTGCTTCTTCCTATGGATGCTGCCTGGCCTGCTGCGTTCCACAATACTCTAGATGCAGTCTAACCAGAGGTTTATAAAATTGCAACATGTTTAGATAAGGTCTCAGCTTAAGGTTTTTCCTGAAAGAAATGATTTCTTAGTCCTGGCATTGGCCATAACAACAGCCTTCCTACTGAGAGCAGGGGGTGCTACCAAATGAGCCACAACAGAGAGTGGGGCCAGTCCCCAAATTAACATTATTCTCATAGCCTCAACTAGGCTTTGTACTGCACTATTCGTTTTCCACCTCAATAATTTCATTGTGAGCTACCAATTAAGAGAGCATTCAATGGTTTGCAAGTAATGATATCTGCCCACATGCAGAAATTCTGCAGCTTAAAATGCTGTTATCTCACAGCCCTGGTTGGTTCACGATTTAAATAGCAGTGGCTAAGTATTGTCAGCTGCAATTGTTAAGAATTATCTGCTTGGATACTCTGGATAAATACCTTTCTTGAATGAGCTTTCAATACAAAAACACTTATGTGTTTCCAACAATGGCAATTTGCATTAATGTAACACTATGAACACATCACAATATGTTAGCCTGCACAGGAGCCCAACTGAATGGAGTAAATTTGACTAATGAGGCATATGAGGAAATGCTGGGGCAGGTGAGTAAAAGCTTGGTCAAAAAGGTTAATGACAATCTGAATGGAAAACAGAGGGAGAGAAAGAGGTTTGAGAGAAACCAGGAGCCCATGTGGTTAAAGGCATAAAAGATTTTAGGTACAAACAAGAGACCCCTTGGAAATTGAGAGGCTGCAACATAGCAGTTAGTGTAACACTATTATAACACCAGCGACCTGGGTTCGATTCCCACCAGCATCTGTAAGGAGACTGTGTGTTCTCCCTGTGACTGTGTGGGTTTCCTCTGGGTGCTCTTGTTTCCTGCCAATTTCTAAAGACATACAGCTGAATAGGTTAATTGGTCTCATGCATGTAATTAGGCAGTGTGGGCTCATTGGGCCTGTTACCAACTTGTATCTCTAAATTAAAAAAATATACATAACTAGCTGGAATGTTATGATGAGGTTGTATAAGGCATTGGTGAGGCCGAATCTGGAGTATTGTGTTCAGTTTTGGTCACCAAATTACAGGAATGATATTAATAAGTTTGAAAGAGTGCAGAGAAGGTTTACAAGGATGTTGCCGGGACTTGAGAAACTCAGTTACAGAGAAAGGTTGAATAGGTTAGGACTTTATTCCCTGGAGCGTAGAAGAATGAGGGGAGATTTGATAGAGGTATATAAAATTATGATGGGTATAGATAGAGTGAATGCAAGCAGGCTTTTTCCACTGAGGCAAGGGGAGAAAAAAACCAGAGGACATGGGTTAAGGGTGAAGGGGGAAAAGTTTAAAGGGAACATTGGTGGGGGGAGGCTTCTTCACAGAGAGAGTGGTGGGAGTGTGGAATGAGCTGCCAGACGAGGTGGTAAATGCGGGTTCTTTTTTAACATTTAAGAATAAATTGGACAGATACATGGATGGGAGGTGTATGGAGGGATATGGTCCGTGTGCAGGTCAGTGGGACTAGGCAGAAAATAGTTCGGCACAGCCAAGAAGGGCCAAAAGGTCTGTTTCTGTGCTGTAGTTTTTTAATTGTTTCTAACTAAATAAAATGTTTTAAGAAGGAAGCATTGTGAGGTTAACGTAGGAAAGTGAAGAAACATCTCTATTTTCTTAGAACTTTAAGGAGGTTTGGGATGTTGCTTAACACTCACAAACTTCGATAGTTACGTCAGTGGAAGTATCCTGACTGGTTGCATCATGGCCTGCTATAACAACTTGACTGCAGCGCAACATAAGAAGCTGCAGAGAGTAACTGAGCAAAATGCACCATGTGATATCCCTCCCCACCATCAGAAGGATATACATGAGGCAGTGCTTCAGGAAAGCAACATCTATCATCAAAGATCCCCACCATAATAGCCATGCCATCTCTCACACCTACCCTTGTACAGCAGGAACAGAAACCTGAAGTCCCATACTAGCAGGTTCCAGAACAGCTACCTCCCTTCAACCACTCACTTCTTGAACCAACCATAAGACCATAAGTCTATAAGACATTGGAGCAGAATTAGGCCATCTGGCCCATCGAGTCTGCTCCACCATTCAATCTTATCCTTTTCTCTGTCTCCTCCTCAACTCCAGTTCCCAGCCTTCTCCCCATAACCTTTGATGCCATGTCCAATCAAGAGTCTATCAATCTCTGCCTCAAATATACCCAACGACCTGGCCTCCACAGCTGCATGTGGCAACAAATTCCACGTCTTCACCACCCTTTTGCTAAAATTCACCATCCTTTGGCTAGAACATTATACTTTATAGTCGCCAAACAATTGGTACTAGAACGTACAATCATCACAGTGATATTTGATTCTGCGCCTCCCACTCCCTGGATTAAATATTAAAAATATTAAAAATTAGTAAATATTAAAATTTTAAATTATAAATCATAAATAGAAAATAGAAAAATGGAAAGTAAAACCAGCACAAACCTAATCACTATCTTAAGCATGGCAACGCTGTGACCATTTTGCACTACAATATCCCTTATTTTGTTCTCGTTGTGCTCTAAATTGTAAAAAATTGTATAATTTAATTTATGCTTTTCCTGTGAATGTGTCTCTCATACTGTGTGGCTGGGATGTTGCTGCAAGTAAGATTTTCTTTGCATCCATGTACAATAAGTCAAAGTTGAGTTTATTGTCATGTGCACAAGTACATGTATGCACAGGAACAATGAAAAACTTACTTGTAGCAGCATCACAGGCACGTAGCACTGTTCACAAGAATAAGATACAATAATCACAGCTTGTGCATAGTCTTGACAAGAAAAACACAATTAGAACAGAGAAAAAGAATCCATCTCAGTGCAAAGTGATCGAAGTGGTCATCGTGTTGCTGTATTGAGGTGGTGACCATGGTTTTGCATGTTGATTCAGCAGCCATTTGATAGAAGGGATGTAGCTGTTGTTGAACCTAGTGGTGCAGGACCTCACGCTTTGTACTTCTTGCCTGACGGTGGACATGAAAAGGAGGCACGTGCTTGTGACAATAAACTTGACTTTGAGTCTGACATTGTAAGGGGGTCTATGGTACAATGAATCCTTCCTTTCTTGTACCCGTCACTCAGTCCACTTTCAATCTTTCCTCCCTCAGATTCCCACCCTTAATCACCGCAATCCTCTTTTAGTCCAACGCTTCAATCCCTCATACCTTCCTCACTCAACCTTCACTTCCCTACAGTTTTCCCTTTTGCCAATAGTTGGTAGGATGCAAAAGCTTTACTTCAGTAAAACTGGTCTGAATGTGCATCATGCATCCTAGGATGTAAGGTCAGACCATCAGCACTGACCAGAAACACTCAGGTTACAGCTTGTAGAGGTTCTACGGTATAACTGGTCAATTCTATTCAACCTCAACACACTGTGCAATGAACTGATCTGTGTGAACGGTATGCAAGACAAGCCTTTCACTGTATCTCGGAAGACATGACAATAATAAGCCAAATCCAATTCGACCTGTGATACCTGTTCAACATGAACAGCACGGGAACAAGCAGGGCAATGGATTGCAGGCTTGGAACGATTTAACCACGTAAGTGCAAACATTTGAAAACAGTAACTAAGTAAAGTTGCAGAGGATGTATCCTGTGGTGGGGGAGTCTAAGACCAGAGGACACACCCTCTGAATAGAGGGGCATCTTTTTTGCATGGAGATGAGGAGGAATTTCTTTAGCTAGAGAGTTGTGAATCAGCTATAGATGACTGTAGAGACCAAGTCGTTGGTTATATTTAAGGCAGAAGTTCATAGATTCTTGGTTAGTCGGGGCATGAAGGGATAGGGGGAGAAAGTAGGAGATCAAGGCTGAGAGGGAAAATAAATCAGCCACGATGAAATGGTGGAGCAGACTTGATGGGCCAAATGGCCTATTTCTGTTCTTATATCATATGGTCTTTTGATCTTATGGTATTTGAAGCATTTGTGAAAAAATAACAGAATATCTGGATAAGATGTTCAGGAGAAGAGCGGGCGATAATATAGGTGAATCTTCTTTTTGTTCAAAGTTCAAAATAAATTCATTATCAAAGTATATGTATGTTACCATTTACTACCCTGAGATTCATTTTCTTGCAGGCATTCAGAGTAGAACAAAGAAATGCTAGAATCAATGAAAAAAACTACACAAAGAAAGACTGAGAAACAACTAGCGTACAACAGAAGACAAACTGTGCAAACACAAAAATAAACAAATAAGTATTGAGAACATGAGTTGTACATTCATGAACTTAGGTTGTGTTCAGTGTTGAGGTGACTGGAGTTAACCACACCTGTTCAGGAGCCTGATGGGTTGAAGGGTAATGACTGTTCCTGAGCCTGGTGGTGTAGGACCTCCTTCTCAATGGCAGCAATGAGAAGAGAGCATACGGTAGGGGTCCTTAATGATGGACATTGCTCTCTTGTGGCAGTGCTCCATGAAGACATGCTCAATGGTGAGGAGGTCTTTTCCTTTGGTGGACTGGGCTATATCCACCACTTTTAGTCGGCTTTGTCATTTCTTGGGCATTGGTGTTTCCATACCAGGCTGTGATGCACCAGTCGGGATACTCTCCAGTGTGGCCTACATGCTCCTTTTCCAAGGGTCTCGTCCTGAAACTTCAACTGTTTATTCCCCTCCACAGAAGCTGCTTGACCTCCTCTGTTCCGCCAGCATTTTGTGCGTGGTACTCTGGATTTCCAGCTTCTGCAAAATCTCTTGCTGTTACTGCAGAAACCAATATTTGAATGCTTAATTGCTCACAACACTGCCTGCAAGGTATTGGCAGTGTTTGTCAAAGTAAAAGAAATTCCGTTAACAACAGGAATTCTGCAGATGCTGGAAATTCAAGCAACACACATCAAAGTTGCTGGTGAACGCAGCAGGCCAAGCAGCATCTATAGGAAGAGGCGCAGTCGACGTTTCAGGCCGAGACCCTTCGTCAGGACTAACTGAAGGAAGAGTGAGTAAGGGATTTGAAAGTTGGAGGGGGAGGGGGAGATCCAAAATGATAGGAGAAGACAGGAGGAGGAGGGATAGAGCCGAGAGCTGGACAGGTGATAGGCAAAAGGGGATACGAGAGGATCATGGGACAGGAGGTCCGGGAAGAAAGACGGTGGGGGGGGGGTGACCCAGAGGATGGGCAAGAGGTATATTCAGAGGGACAGAGGGAGAAAAAGGAGAGTGAGAGAAAGAATGTGTGCATAAAAAAGAGTAAAAGATGGGGTACGAGGGGGAGGTGGGGCATTGGCGGAAGTTAGAGAAGTCAATGTTCATGCCATCAGGTTGGAGGCTACCCATACGGAATATAAGATGTTGTTCCTCCAACCTGAGTGTGGCTTCATCTTTACAGTAGAGGAGGCCGTGGATAGACATGTCAGAATGGGAATGGGATGTGGAATTAAAATGTGTGGCCACTAGGAGATCCTGCTTTCTCTGGCGGACAGAGAAATTCAGGGCCATTCAGGGCCCCAAACAGTCCTTCCAGGTGAGGCATCACTTCACCTGTGAGTCGACTGGGGTGATATACTGCGTCCGGTGCTCCCGATGTGGCCTTTTATATATTGGTGAGACCCGACGCAGACTGGGAGACCGCTTTGCTGAACATCTACGCTCTGTCCGCCAGAGAAAGCAGGATCTCCCAGTGGCCACACATTTTAATTCCACATCCCATTCCCATTCTGACATGTCTATCCACGGCCTCCTCTACTGTAAAGATGAAGCCACACTCAGGTTGGAGGAACAACACCTTATATTCCGTATGGGTAGCCTCCAACCTGATGGCATGAACATTGACTTCTCTAACTTCCGCTAGGCTCCACCTCCCCCTCGTACCCCATCCTTTACTCTTTTTTATGCACACATTCTTTCTCTCACTCTCCTTTTTCTCCCTCTGTCCCTCTGAATATACCTCTTGCCCATCCTCTGGGTCACCCCACCCCCGTCTTTCTTCCCGGACCTCCTGTCCCATGATTCTCTCGTATCCCCTTTTGCCTATCACCTGTCCAGCTCTCGGCTCCATCCCTCCCCCTCCTGTCTTCTCCTATCATTTTGCATCTCCCCCTCCCCCTCCAGCTTTCAAATCCCTTACTCACTCTTCCTTCAGTTAGGCCTGACGAAGGGTCTCGGCCTGAAACGTCGACTGCGCCTCTTCCTATAGATGCTGCTTGGCCTGCTGCGTTCACCAGCAACTTTGATGTGTGTTGCTTGAAATTCCGTTAAAATTCATGCCATTACATGCCAAGTACAGCCAAAAGCAGCCTCTGAGTTGAACAGCAATGGAAGGTATCAATGATGAGCAGAATATATTACTTGTGACACCTACAAAACAAAGTCTTATTTATCACTGCAGGGGATAATAGAGCAAGAGAACACTATTCTGTCTTGTAAAAGCACTACATCCAATCACAAACATCAGCGTAATGACTGAATATCAATGTGACAGGCAATGGTTTCTAAATCCACAATAATCTTTATTCGCCTAAGCGTTTGGATAACACAACAAGAATTACAATGCGGTGGTGACCTAGTGTTTTAGGGATAAGGCTGAAGTTCACAATGAAAACAAAATTTATTGTTCCTATTCAAAGATGCCAATGTAGAATTGTTATTGAGTCTCTCCTTCTCTATATTACATGATTTTTATACTTCTTTTCATCTTTCATTGAATCTTAGAAAGATCATGGAACAGGCCCTTTAGCCTATCAAGACTGTGTTAACCATAAAACATGCACTTACACTAATCTTGGTAAAAAAGAAAAAAGGGTTAGCTTTATTTGTCACGTGTACGTTGAAATAGTGGAATGTGTCATTTTTTGACATTGTTTGCGATGCGCTGTGAGTTGATCACAAGGGTCGCTATGCTCCTGGCACCAACATAGAATGCCCACAACTCCCTAGCCATAACTGTACATCATTGGAATATGGGAGGAAACCGGAGCATCCAGAAGAAACCCACCAGATCACGGGGAGAACATACAAACTCCGTACAGACAGCATAAACACGAAAAAGTTGGCAGATGTTGGAAATGCAAAGCAATGCACACAAAATGCTGGAGGAATTTAGCAGGTCAGACAGCATTATCCGTCCATTTCATCCATTGCTCCTTTTCAAGCCTTGTGGCGCATTGGGCAGCATTTTTGATGGTTTCTTAGCATTTGTCTATTTTTTTTTTGCGAGGCCAAGTTGCTAGCTCGACGTCAACCCAGCACAGATGGAAAGAGTGCTGACGAGGCCGACTGGATTCGAACCCGTGACTATTCACCTCGAAGTCTAGTGCTGATGCAAGAAATATCTCATAAGCTGAGGTCCATTACAGAAGGATTCCTGGGTCTATATGCGTTTCCACTCCTGCACACCTCCTGAAATGGGCAAACAGGTATGACCTCTGCTGAATTTGCACATTCTCCCTGCGACTGCATGGGTTTCTTTCCACTACTCATTTTCCTCGCACAACTCTAAGACATGTGGTTTGGTAGCTTCACGGGCCACTGCAAATTGAGCCTAGTGTGTAGTTGAATGGTCGGATCTGGGATGCAGAAAGTTTAGAGAGTTGTAAACTTAGTCAGCTCCATCCTGGGCACTAGCCTCCACAGTATCCGGGACACCTTGAAGGAGTGTTGCCTCAAAAAGGTGGCGTCCATCATTGAAGACTGCCATCACCCAGGTTACATGAGGAAGGAGGTACAGAAGGAAGGCACACATTCAACAATTCAGGAACAGCTTCTTCCCCTCTGCCATCTGATTTCTGAATGGCTATTGAGCCCATAAACACTACTTCACTACTTTTTAATTTCTATTTTTGCACTACTTATTTAAGTTAACAATTTTATATATATACTGTAATTCACATTTTTTCTAGTATTATATATGTTTTGCATTATACCGCTGCCACAAAGACAACAAATTCATAACATATCCTGGTGATATTAAACCTGATTCTGATACAGAGGGGAATATAATAAAACAGTTTAATTGACAATCCCATGAGCAAATAAGAAACAAGAATTCTAGAGCAGGGTTTGTACAGATAATTATATGAATTCAAAGGCAAAATGGATCTAACCACAATCACAAGTCAGTGAGTACTGCATTGATCTCCAAGGCCAGAGCTGGTAAGTATTAGAAGAATACTTCTCCAAAAACCACTTAAGTATGATACCCACCCTGCTCATGGACTGTTTGTCCCACTTCCATCAGGGAGGAGGCTACGAAGCATTCATGTCAGGACCACCAGATTTATGTACATACAATCTATTTGTATAAGCTTTCTTATGCATTTAGTATGTAATGCGCTGTAAGGTTTCACTGCTAATGTAATGCCTTCTTTTTAATGTTCCCTGCTGAGGTAATGGTTTCTCTGAGGCAGCAATGTTTCAGTTATGGCTGGAGATAACAGGATGCATGTTAGCCAATAAGAGATGGTTGCTGTATCTTGTGAGTCTGGAAAGATGTTTTTATCGCGGTCTTTTGTCGAGGAGAGATGAAGAGGGAGGACGCATGTGGAGAGAGCTGGTAGACCACTGGACGGAGTGGACCGGGACCTGAGGGTCCGAAGGTTGGCGACATTCGGAGGAGACTGATGGTGGACGAATGACTATGTAAGCTCCAACGTGATTTTGACTTGACTTTGGGCCCTTTTTTTGTTTATTTTCATTACTAGAACTGTATTCAGATTAAAATTCATAAAGCTCTATCATTTAATTGCATATGGTGTACTGTCTGATATTTTGCGTTGTGGGTTTGTAACTGGGGGTACATATCACAGCATCCACACAAATGTGATCACCCAGTTTGGCGGGGCCGAAAGCTGATTCCTATAGACGAACGCGAGCTGGGCGGGCCTGAGGGTTACAAGTATACTTATCGTGTTATTTTTTATTATTGTGCTTTATCTTACTGAGTTCTTTGTGTTGCATCAGATTGGAAGTAACAATTATTTCATTGTCCTTTAAGCTTCATACTGGACATTAAACAATCTTGAAGAGAATTAAGATAAATATTCAACTGGAGATCCCTTCTCAACCTGTACTAAGCCATGTTTAACTTTTCACCTATCCTCTTCCTCTCATTTAATACAAATAATTCACTAAGTACTTGGACCAATTCTTCACAAACTTCTCGGAGTAGGTAGTTACTTACACATCCAATTGAGTGAATCAGAAACGATCAAGTCTGACGTAAAAAGTTAGGACAGTTTCCGCTTATCCTGCAAAGCCCCCCAGTTGAATTGCTGTTTTGTAATTTAATAAGCTTATGTTATTGTCTCTAATACCTTCTGCTGGAAGTCACCTGGGGACCTCTTATTGAGAACTATGTGTTCAACATGAATATAATTTATTTTCTGTGAAGTGCTTGGGTGTTTCTTTTCTGCATTTAACCCTTTCTGGTGTGAGAGAAACACATTCTCACTTTATCACACAAGATTACTGCCATCATTTCCAACATGAATCAGTCTACCGAGGGAGCGTTGCTTTGTGTGAGGTGTCATCCATCATGAAAGAACTCCAGGCAACATCCATCATCAAAAATCCCCAGGTAACATCCATCATCAAATCAAAGATCCCCAGGCAACATCCATCATCAAAAATCCCCAGGCAGCATCCATCATCAAATGTTCCCAGGCAACATCCATCATCAAAGATCCCAGAGCAGCATCCACCATCAAATGTTCCCAGGCAACATCCATATCAAAGATCCTACACCAACATCCATCAAGAAAGATCTCCAGGCAATACCCTTCATCAAAGATCCCAGGGCAACATCCATCATCAAAAGTCCCCAGGCAACATCCATCATCAAAGAACCCCACCATCTGGGCCATACCATCTTCTTGAAGCTACTGCCATGAAAGAAGCACAGAAACTTGAAATCCAACATCACCAGGTTTAAGAACATCTACTTCCTTTCAACCACTCACTTCCTGAACCAACTGGTACAACCCAAATCACAGTAGCTTAGCAACACTATAACCACCTTGCACTATAATGGAACCTTTTATTAGATAATCATATTTTTTGAGAGATGCAACATGCTGACATTTCATTCCAGCACAATGAGTCACTGCACCCAATTACACCAATATGACCAATTAACCTACTAATCGATATGTCTTTGGAAGGCGGGAAGAAACCGGAGAGCCCGGAGGAAACCCATGTGATTATGGGGAGAACATACAAATTCCTTACAGACTGTGGTAGGAAAAGTACCTGGATCACTGGCACTTTACACTCATCGCTATGCTGCCATGCCACCCCGCTAAATGAGAACTCAAACCTTGGGTGAACGTGAAGAATGCTATGACACTGTTGCTGAGTCAACAATCCCAGATTGGTCAAGAATTTTCCCTCATCCAAGATCACTATAGCAGATCAACGCACACAAAGTACTGAAGGAACTCAGGAGGTCAGGTTTCATCATGATAGTCATACTAGGATTTGCAAACATAAACTAAAACATGGAAATTCACACAGTCACAGGGAGAAGGTGCAAACTCCTTATAGACAACAATGTAATAGATTCTGCAAATGTTGGAAATCCAGAGCAACGCACACAAAATGCTGGAGGAACTCAGCAGGTCCTGCAGCATCTTTGCAGAGAAATTCAAAAAAAATCAACATTTTGGGTCAAGACCATTCATCAAGACTGGAAAGGAACGGGGAAGAAGCCCAAATAAGAAGGTGGGGGGAAAGGAAGCCATACAAACAGGCAGGCGATAAGTAAAGGCAGTGAGCGGGAAGGTGGGTGGGTAGGGGAGGGGTGATGAAGTGAGAAGCTGTGAATTTGGAAGTGGAAGAAGTAATGGGCTGAAAAATGAAGAAATATTGTATCATTTCTTAATGTATGCATTACTAAATGACAATTAAAGAGGACTGCGTGTCTTCATAATCTTAAAAAAAAGAAGGAATTCGATAGGAGAAAAGAATGGACCATGAGAGAAAGGATGGCAGGAAGGGCAGGAGAGGGAGGTGATAAGCAGATGGGGAGAAGAGAATGGGTAAGAGAAGAGCCAGATTCATTCATTTGTTGTAGAACGTAGGCACTTGTGGTCTTTCCATGTCCACGGTTGTTCTGGCATATGTTTCTACAGAAGTGGTTTGCCATCGCCTTCTTCTGGGCAGCGTCTTTACAGAACAGGTGACCCCCCCCCAGCCATTATCAATACTCTTCAGAAATTGTCAGTGGTCGCATAACCTGGACTTATGATATGCACCAGCTGCTTATACGACCATCCATCACCTGCTCGCATAGCTTCACCTGACCCTGATTGGAGGTGGGGTGGGGGTGAGATTAAGCAGGTGCTACACCTGGCCCGAGGGTGAACTACAGGCCAGCGGAGGAAAAGAGCACCTTACACCTCCTTTGGTAGAGCCATATTTCCATCCCGCCTCCCTAAGAACCAGGATAGGAAAAAGGAAAAAAGAGAGCAGGAGGAGTGGGAAGAAATAGCACCCAGTGCCAGGATTGAACCTGGATCTCGGGTGCTGTGAGGCCATGTGTCTACTGATTGCACTACTGTGCTATCCAACCTTATTGATGTTCCAATTTAAAGGCTGTAACCACTAGATTGAGGCGTTCAATGGTAGTCAGCTAATCAGTAGTCTATACTGCTGTGCACATTGATAACTCAGCTGAGCATTAAATAGGATGCACAGCACATGAGATGGACAATTAGTCCAAATGATCCTATTGACTGCCTGGTGATCACTGTGACAGTGTTCTCAATATCACAGTTTCTCCTGACTCTGCACAGCTCTATCTCCTCTGAACTTACAATGGAAAAACAGAAGAAAAGTTAGAAAGTTTTTTTTTCATTTTGTGAATCTGGCTGGAACTAACATGGCCGAGCCAGCCACAGTTTCCCACTGAGAAGGGGGTGGTAACAACCGAGTGGTTTGCTCTCTCATTTAATTTAAAAGCAAAGATGTAATTCTGTCACTTTAGAAGACATTGGGCAGACCGCACTTGGAGTATTGTGTGCAGTTTTGGGCTATATATCTAAGAAATGATGTTCTGGTTTTGGAGAGGGTCCGGAGGAGGATCAGGAGCATGATCCCAGGAATGAAAGGGTTAATGTATGAGGAGTGTTTGTTGGCTCTGGGCTTGTACTCTCTGCAGTTTAGAAGAATGGGGGGGGGGCGGGATCTCATTGAAACCTATTGAATATTAGAAGTACAGTCGACGTTTCGGGCCGAGACCCTTTGTCAGGACTAACTGAAGGAAGAGCTAGTAAGAGATTTGAATTTCAAATCTTTCAAATCTCTTACTAGCTTCTCCTTCAGTTGGTCCTGACGAAGGGTCTCGGCCCAAAACGTCGACTGTACCTCTTCCTGGAGATGCTGCCTGGCCTGCTGCGTTCACCAGCAACTTTGATGTGTGTTGCTTGAACTTCCAGCATCTGCAGAATTCCTCGTGTTTACGAATATTAAAGTCCTAGACATAATGGACATGGAGAGGAACTTCCCTCTGGCCTCACCCTCAGAATACCAGGACGTCCCCTTAGAACAGAGAGGAGGTGGAGTTTCTTTAGCCAGATGGTGATAAATCTATGGAATTTATTTCCACAAATGCCTGTGGAGGCCAAGTCTTTGGGTATATTTAGTGCACACATTGATAGGTTCTTGATTAGTAAGGGTGTGAAAGGTCATGGGGAAGAGGCAGGAGAATGGGGTTATGAGGGAAAGTAAATCAGTAATGATGGAATCGTGGAGCAGACTGATTAGTCAAATGCCCTAATTCTGCTCATATGCCTTTGCTCTTATTTGAAGAGTCAATCACATCAATCTTAAGTTCTAAATAGATTGGGCAAGGAAAAAAATAGCAGCTTCACTCCCCAAAAGCACATTAGTGGACCAGATGGGTTTTAAAATGATCCTCTGGCTCCTATTACTAAAGCTAGCTGTTGGTTCTTCAAGTTAATAGCAGAACTTAAATTCCATAGGTACCATAATGGGATTTGAACTTATGTTTCTGGTTTGCTGGTAAGATAATTTAACCTCGACACCACCACCACACTCATCAAAATGATTCAACATTGCCGGATGATGTCTTTACAAAAAGACACAGGTAACAGAACCAATACATGTAAATTACTCGCGGAACTCAGGGGGTCAGGCAGTAGTGATGGAGGGAAATGAACTGAGAGAATGGTTTGGGGCCACTTTTCATCAGGTATCAATGCAGATAAGCAAGCAGAAGATAATATTCAGTGTCAGAGACAAATTGCCCTGCCACTGAGTTGGATCTCGAATCCAGAGGGCACAGTATTTACAGGGAATTACATGGTCTTCACAGCAGTGAAATAGGTCTCTTTACGATTAGCTGCCAGTCCTGATGAAGAGTCTTGGCCTGAAACATCGACTATTTATTCCACTCCATAGGTATTGCCTGACCTGTTGAGTTCCTCCAGAATTTTGTGCGTGTTGCTCTAGGGTGACGGAGTGAAGATACATCTCTACCAAAGGAGGTGTAAGGCGCTCTTTCCCTCCAGTAGCTTTCAGGTCACCCTTTGGGCAAGGTGTAGCACCTGTTTAGCCTCCCCAGTCAGGGTTACGTGAAGCCATGGGATCAGGGTGGTGGATGATCATATGAGCATCTTCTCCATATCACAAGTCCTGGTTAAGCGACCACTGACGCCAGGCAATCTCTGAAGGGTGTTGATAATGACTGGGGTCACCCGTCTTGTAAAGACACTGCCCAGAAGATGGCAATGGTAAAGCACTTCTGTCGAAAAATTTGCCAAGAATAATCAAGGTCATGCACCATGATTGCCCAGATCATAGGACACGGCAGGTAATGATGATGATAATGATGCTCTGGATTTCAGGCATCTGCAGAAACTCTAGTGTTAATGAAATAGGTCTTCTGGTCTTCACAGTTCCAGTTGTTTTTCACACTACAGCACCTTCCAAACCTTCCACCAATACCATCCGGAAGGACAAGTGCAACAGGTGCATAGAAATACCAACACCTCCACCTCCAAGCACAGTCAGTGGATAGAAATACCAACACCTCCACCTGCAAGTTTCCTTCGGAGTTACTCAGCATTCTGACTTGCAGTTGAGTTCTTTAAATACAGAACTTCCTTCTCAATGACACTGTCACCATCATCACCACCCTATGCCATGTCGCATGATGTGGGCGATCATGGGCTTCCATCCATCTTTAATCTGAGAAGTTCTATTAAGCTCTTCAAAACCTTTGCCTGAATGACACTGCAGAAGCACTTTTACCAAGACCACAGCTGTTTAAGAAGACGCTTACCACCAGCTATAATGTGCATTTTACGACGAGAGAGGTAGACACATGGCTTTGTGTGGGGGAAATGTTGCCTCGTTACTGTGAATTTTTTGAGGAGGAAACTAAGAAGATTGATGAAGGTCGAATGGTAGACATCTTTATAGACCTTTAGTACGGCACTTGATGAAGTTCTGCTTGGGGTGGTGGGGAGAGTTGGTTCAGAAGATTCCTTGGTTGATTGGGTTCAAAATTGACGTGGTGAAATATAGGTAGAAGGTAGAGGCAGAAAGATGTGTTTCGTGAGGAAGCAAACATGATCACAAGGAAGATGGCCAAACTCTGCACCAACAGCACCCAAAGCCAGGATTTCTGAATAGACAATAAATCAGATCATGTATATATATATAAAATATATTATACATATATTTGTTATTTTGTAGTATTATTTATGTATTGCACTGTAATGTTGCCACAAAACAACAAATCTCACAAAATATCTTAGTGAAATTTACTTATTTATTTATTTTTATTTACTGAGATACAACACAGAGTAGGCCCTTGTGGCTCTTTGAGCCACGCTGCCCAAGAATCCCTAATTTAACCCTAGCCTAATCACAGGACAATTTATAATGACCGATTAACCTACCAACCAGTTTGTCTTTGGACTGTGGGAAGAAACCGGTGCACCCAGAGGAAAACCAAGCGGGCATGGGGAGAACGTATAAACTCTTACAGGCAGCGGGGGGAATTGAACCCGTGTAGACAGTATTGTAAGGTGTTGTGCTGACCACTACACTACCATGCTGCCCTGATTCCCGATCCCTGATATGAAACCTGATTCTGTTTCTGATTCAGGATTGAACCCAGGTTGTTAGGGTAGCTTTACATTCTGCACCATACCCCCTTTTCTTGTGGATCAAACTAGTTGTAAGAGGGTCATTAGTGTGACAAATAATCCGCTGGAGGAGAAAAGGAACTGTCTTGTGGTGGACTGAGACCTCTGCATCAGGTTTATTCTTTGTTCCAAATCCCAGCACTTTTAGTCTCTTGCCACTGTTTACAAATGCAGTCTCGGCATTGTACTTCTCAGTCATTTACGGAATAATAGTGCAGATAACATTGGTCATAATTGCAGGTGATGCAGTATAGCAGGCAACTGAAATCACTGCGGCAGTAGGCACAGAAGTATGCAAATGTGCCTTTGTACCTAAGTTCAGTCGGAGACTTAATTTAAATCATTATTAATATCTGCTTTATTTGCTTGGGATTCAATTATAAAGTTTAGGTTCCAATTGTGGAAATACTTTTAATACTAAAAATTGACTGATGAAAATGATTTTTTTGTCAACAAGTTTCTTGATTAATGCATGTGGCTTAATAACATGCCATTGAGGTGCTTGCGTGTGTGATAAAAATGGAGAGAATAAATATTTTATTCAATAGCATTAGAACACTTGAGCTTTATTGCCGCATGCTGTGTTGATTCTCTGCGTTCATAATATTTTATTATTCCCTGTCGCACTTATCCAACCGTAAGAGGGCTCTTTGGAGCTCTTACACGATCCAGATAAAATAATTTCAGAAAAACAGCTCTTTATGGATCATAAATTGTACCTTCATTTCAGAAAACTAGATTTCTATGTTCTACGGCCAGTTCTAGCTGTTAAGGATACATTAGGGTACTGTATGGAGTAACTTGCAGAAAGAGGCCTTGCTGAGGTATGGGTAGAGAATGCAGCCATTTGGCCCTCATCCCTACACTCAGCGGTCATTTTATTAAGTGCCGCTTGTACCTTAATAAAGTGGCCACTGTGTGTATGTTTGTGGTTTTCTGCTGTTGTAATCCATCCCCTTCATGGTTTGACGTGTCTTGCATTCAGAGATGCCTGTCTGCACACTACTGTTGAAATGTGTGCTGATTTGAGTTACTGTCAGCTAGAAGCAGTCTGACTATTCTCCTCTGGCCTCTCTCATTAATAAGTTATTTTAGCACACAGAACTGCCACTCACCGGATGCTTTTTTTTTGTTTATTGTACCATTCTCTGTGCTGGCCGGTGGTGTAGTGGCATCAGCACTGAACTTCAAGGCAAGTGGTCCCGAGTTCGAATCTGGCCAGCCCCTTGCATACTTTCCATCCGTGCTTGGGCTGAGTGTCAAACTAGCAACTCAGCTTCGTAAAAAGCAGCCAAATGCTACAGAAACAGTAAAATTACCACCCGATGTGCTACAAGGTGCAAAAAGGAATAACACACCATTCTCTGTAAACTCTAGAGACTGTTGTACATCCGAATACAATTTATCACAACATTAGCGTCTCTGAACACACAACACATCCATACTTGAAGCGGAAAGGCTATAGCAACAGAACACCACGAGCACACTGTATACTCAGCATACAAGGGCAAGGATATGGATAAGAAGCCGGAGCAGGCCACACAGACTTTCTACACGGCCCCACTATCTCATAACACTAATGACAAATGACTGAGCTCAGTTCCGCATTCAAGTCTACCCCAGGTAACTCTGTACCCTGTTGCTTCTCAAGAAAACATCTGCCCTTCCTTAAAAAAGACTTAAAGATTCTGCTTTCACCATCCTTGAATGTGGCTAACCGGAGTTTTATTTTAGTGCATTCCTCCCCCGGCTTCTGAACGGTGGGGTGGGCAGATGCTGAAGGAGAAGGTATGTGGGCGACACAAAGAGTCTTGAGACTTCAAAGACTCAAGCCTTCTGGTGCAAAATAAAATTGTGCTTCAACTCTGTCTTAAATGGATAAACATTTATTCTTTGATCAGGGACTCCTATTTCAAGACCTCCTTGTAATAGGAAATATCCTCTCTACATTTAAGACTGTAAGACCATAAGAGATAGAAGCAGAATTAGGCCATTCAGCCCGTTGAGCCTGCTCCGCCACTCGATCATGGTTGATTTATTTTCTCTTGCAACCCCATTCTCATGCCCTCTTTCCTTTCTAATCCAGAATCTATCAGCTTCCATTATATATATATATATATATATATATAAAACATCCATTAAGTATATATATCCATTAGTTTAACCTCTGTAGCCATCAGTAGTAATGAATTCCACAGATTCATGTCCTGTCTCAGTCTAGACTCCAGCGGCCTAGCCTATCGGAGCTTCTCCAAGTATCAGTCCCTATCATTTCTGAACTGCTTTTGACACAACATCCTTCCTGAAACAATAATCCTGGTCTCTTTAACAGAAGCGTAACCTCCCTACGTTTGTATTCAAATCCCTTGGCAATAAGCAATAATATTCTGTTAACTTTTCTAATTACTTAACATGGCTGTATATGAGTCTTTTGTGAATCATGCACCAGGGCACACGGATCCCCTTTCCACTGAGCTTTGCAATCTTTTGCTGTTTAAATAGTGTTTTTTTTTCTTCCAAATGACCCATTTCCTGCTTTCCTTTCAACCTACTCCATTTGCCAGACCATTGCCCACTCACTTAGCCTATCTATATCCCTCTGGAGGCTACTTATATCCTCTTTCAACTTATTTTCCAGCTTACGTCAATCAAATCAGCCACCTTTGGTACACAGAAAACATTCGCAGCCTGTTCAATCTAACCTTCACTGCTGCAATTTTCACAGCTAAGTTCTTAACAAGAATTTTTACACTGAGCTTACATTTTCTGCTCCGTTATCACATTCTGCGTAGACATGAGGGACAGGAGATGCTGGAAATCTGGATTAAGACATACAAAATCGAAGCGGAACTTAGTGGAAAATAAACAGTCGAAGTTTTCGGCCGAGACCTTTCGGCTCGGCATGGTGTCATGGCGGTTAGCATAACGCCGTGACAGTTCCAATGCCTGCGTTCAGTTCCCACCTCTGACTGTACATACTCGCTGTGACTGCATTGTTTTCCTCTGGGTGTTCCTGTTTCCTCCCACATTCGAAAGACATATGGGTTAGTAGGTTAATTAGTCACAAGAGTATAATTGAGTGGTGCGGACTCATTGAGCCAGAATGTCCTGTCTTTGTTCCTCTTCTCTAAACAAACAAATACATAAATTGGTCCTGATAAAGGGTGTAGGCCTGAAACATTGACTTCCCGTTTTCTATCATAGATGCTGCCTGACCTGCTCAGTTCCTCCAGCATTTTTGTGTGTTTTGAACCACATTCTGCATGAAGGGGTTATCAGCACTATCATAATGTGCTGTGTCATATGACATAGAGATCGTGGTCTTCATTACCATGAACTTTCTTGCCAAATTTTTCTACAGAAGTTGTTTGTCATTGCCTTCTTGACAGTTTCTTTACAAGACAGGTGACCCAGCCTTTATCAATACTCTTCAGAGACTGCCTGCCTGGTGTCAGTGGTCACACAATGGGAATTGTGATATGCACCAGTTGCTCATACCATCATCCACCACCCGATTCCATGGCTTCACATGACCCTGATCGGGGAGCTAACCAGGTGCTACACCTTGCCCGAGGGTGACCTGCAGGCTACCAGACAGAAGAGTGCCTTTGGTGGAGACATATCTCCACCCCACCACCCCAGCATGAAGGAGTACATAAAATATTAAATAGTACAGTGCAAGAACAGGCCCCTCAGCTCTGTCACTGAGCACAATGCCAAATTGAACTAAATCTCTTCTGCTATTCCAATCACTCTAATCATCTAATCTATTTCAGCAACACTATGACCACATTGCACTAAAACTGACTTTTTAAAAATTCTAACTGTGTTCTTTCTTGTAAAAGGATGTTTGAATGATACTCAGTGGCCACTTTATTAGATACACCTGCTCATTAATGCAAATATCTAATCAGACAATCAAGTGGCAGCAATGAGCATACACTCAGTGGCCACTTTATTCAGAACAGGAAGTACCTCATAAAGTGGCCACTGAGTTTACGTTTCTCTTGTGAATGTTACTTATACGAACCTATGTGCCAATGCTGCTGCAAGTTAAGTTTCTCTTTGCCCCTGTGCATATATGGACTTGCGCATGTGACAATGAACTATGACTTTGACTGGACATCATCAAAATCCCTCTACTTCATGCATATTCTTGTGTCTCTCTAACAGCCTTTGAAACACCAGTATTGTACCTGCTTCTGCCACTAACCCTGCAGCCCATTCAAAGCACCTTCCATTCTCTGTGTAAAAATCTACCCTACGCCTCTCGTTTACACTTTGCCTCTTTCACCATAAATGCATATCCTCTAATGTTTTTACATTCTGCCCTGGGGAGAAAAAAAGATTCTGGTTACCCACCCTGTTGTGTCTCATAATAATTAATCAGATCTCCCCTCTGCCTCTGACACTCCAGATAGGGGTGGCAGAGTGGCATGGAGGTTAGCACAACGCTTTACAATACGGGTGACTCGGGTTCAATTCCCGCCAGTCCCTATACGGAGTCTGTACGTTCTCCCTGTGACCGCGTGGATTTCTTCTGCAACTTCTGATTTCCTCCCACAGTCCAAAAGCAACTAACTGTTGGTAGATTAATCTGTCATTGTAAATTTTCCCGAGGTTAGGCTGGGGTTAAATCGGGGGCTCAAAGGGCTCGAAAGGCTTATTCCACGCTGTATCTCAATAAATAAAAACAAGCAAAGTTTGATTATCCTATCCTTATAACTCAATACCTTTAATACAGACAGCATCCTGCTAAACTTCTTCTGCACACTTTCCAAAGCCACCATGTTTTGGGGTGAACAGAATTGCTCAGAAACTAGTATTAGCTGCATTTTCTCATGAGAGGCTTGGCTCTGTCAAACTCGTGTCCTGGGCTGGCCTGGCTGCACAGACAATGCCTTGAAATTCATTGCAACTTAGAAAGAGAGCAAACAGACGATGGGCTGCAGTTGATAAATGTTTATGTTGAGGGACCCCATGCAAAATCTCACAAAACGCAAACCAAGGATGTTCTAACATGGCCCATTGTTCTCAAGGAACAATACAAAAAGTGCTGAAGGAGCTCATTGGAAAAAAGAGCTTAGGAAAAATTTTTCCCATTGCATCTATGGAAAAAAATGCTTTATTCAAGATTTTTAATATGGATTGTTGGAACTTTTCTCCAATGATCCAATAAGGAATGCATCCTCTCTGGCTGGGATGGAGGGGTGATCATGGAGAGGAGAAGCCTGGGAGGATTGCACGATGAATCAAGGGTCAAGATGTGAGTGACTTTCAGGATAGGGTTTTGAGGAGGCTTGCGGTGAGAATTTGGTTTGAGCTAACCAGAGTTCAGGGCCTCGGGGACCAGATCTGTGCATAAGGAGTAGACAGAGAAGAGAGAAAAGGTTACATTACAATTGACTGCATTTAGACTCAGAGTCAGCATCACAATGGAATATCATGAGTATTATTATTACTATTTTGTTTTGCTTTTTGTTTTTGCGCATTGGTTGTTTGCCCTTCTTTTTATAGTTTTTCATTGATTCTATCGTGCTTCTTTGTATCTACTGTGAATGCCCACAAGAAAATGAATCTCAAGGTAGTATACAGTGACATATATTAGTTTGATAATAAATTCTCTTTGAACTTTGAACTGCGAAGGACATGTTTGAGCTCAGAATCTCAGAACACTGAAGTTGGTGGGGATGTTGACCTGAGGAGGAATCACCCCAAGATTCAACCACAGGATGGTTCCCAGCACCAACGGCTAATAGTTTGGGCTGTATTTAAGCAGGTCCCATTTAACAGGTCTGCGGTCTGCATGAGTAATCCTAATGTCCATGGCCTGCGTAGGCTTGGAACATTATTATAGGATTGGCATTGTATAGCACACCATTGCATGCGCATGCTGTGTATTCAACTACCTCTGTCCATCAGACACATTGAGTGCCATGATAGTGTAGTGGTTAGAACAATACTATCACAACTGGGAGTGTTCCATAGTTCAGAGTTCAATTCTGGCACCCTTCTCTAAGGAGTGTCTGTAGGTCCTCCCCCATGGAATGCGTGGGTTTTCTCCAGGTGCTACAGTTTCCTCCCACAATCCAAAGACATACTGGCTAGGTAAACTGGTCATTTTAAATTGTCCCACAATTAGGTTAAGGTTAATCAGATTTGTCGGGGATCACTGGGGCGGCGAAGTTTGAAGGCCCCAGGAGGGCCTACTCCACTCTATAATGCAGGATAAACTGAATAAACATGGCGGAACTTGAATGAAAAATCTCTGACTCTTAAAGGATCTTTCCTAATTTCTTTCTCTGATCGTTTATTCATAGAAATTTTGTGGCACAGTAAACATAAATATTTCATGTACTATAGAGTTTCTCAGCCATGATTTGTTCTCATCTACCATTCAAAATCTGAAACCCATTCATCAAATAACCCCTCTACTCTCTGTTTTCCATGGATTTGTCTGCTATATATGGGTTAAAGTATGAAACGCCTCTTAATTCTTCCTGAGAGTTGATTGTAAAGGCTCAGTTCCAATTTTAGCAATACCTTTAATTCTAATCATTAAGTTTAAGAGTTGTTTTGGTAAACAAGTTTCTACATTGATATTCACAACTTTATAGCACATCACAGAGTTCATGATTATGTTAAATTAGAGAGAATAAATATTTTCTTTAATCCCTTTGGAACATCTGCTGTTGATTCCCTACACCCTGAATAAATGTGTGAGGAGGAGAATGATGCATGATACCTGAGATACAGCTCTACCTACACTCAGTGACCATTTTATTAGATACCACCTGTACCTAATAAACTGCTCACTGAGTATATGTTCATGGTCTTCTGCTGCTGTAGCCCATCCACATCTAGGTTTGACATGTTGCATGTTCAGAAATGCTCGAATGCACACCACTGTTGTAACGCCTGGTTATTAGAGTTACTGTTGCCTTCCTGTTCAGCTTGAAACAGTCTGGCCATTCTCCTCCGACCTCTCACATTAACAAGACATTTTTACCCATAGAACTGCCACTCACTAGATGGGTTTTTTTCTGTGTCATTCTCTGTAAACTTAACTGTCATGCATTAAAATCCCAGCTGATCAGCAGTTTCTGAGATACTCAAACTGCCCCGTCTGGCACCAACAATCATTCTACGGTCAAAGTCATCTAGATCACATCTCTTCCCCATACTGATGGTCTGAGCAACAACTAAGCCTCTTGGCCATGTCTGCATGTGTTTATGCATTGACCTGTTGCCACATGATTGGCTGATTAGATATTTGCATTAAGAAGCAGGTGTATAAAAGTAGCCAGTGAGAAGAAGTTCATATTCTATTCTCCCTCTACATCCCTCACTAAAGCAGCCTTGTTTCTCCTTCACTGTCCTGCAACTAGACACCTCACTCTCCTATCCCTCGCACAAAAGCACAGCATATGGTTCCTGTGCTGATGTGAATGAGGAATAAATGCATCATAAGGTTTTAGAATGGTCCATTCCAGCTTTGAAATAATTTTAATGGTGTGGAAAGTCTTAACATCTGCTTAATGCTCTCTCTTGCATTGAAAATGATTTTTTTTACACAGGCAATGGGTTTAAATCCTTCTGCTTTTAGTTGCTGTTGTCGATTTAAAATTACATCAAGCTATATATATTTCTTCCTGTCACTTTTATTTTTCCTTCTCAATTCCATTTGTCCTTCTCTATCATTTTGTTTTCTGCACCTGATTTGATGCTGAATTCACTATTTCGCTTTGGGCACTGCACTGACAACTTTTCAGTCAGATTGCCGAAGAGGACACATAGTTCCTGGTCTCTGATGCCCCGTCACAGGCTTTCTGCTCATCTCAATGGGCTGCAAAATGAAAATCCAACACAGAACTCTAGGGAAACACAGGCTGAGTGCTGTTTGCTGCAAAATCAGGTCATGTCTGACTGTATATAAGCATAGTAGATTGTGGTTAATTGGGACACATTTTACACCAGTACATTTTGCCCCAATTAGCTGAAATAGTCAAAATAGTATAAAAAGGACAAATTATCATTTAACTGAGGAATAATTTATGTATTCAAATGAAATATAGAACAAATTAGAACATGACCAATAATACTATAATGCTATAAAATTGTATTAGTTCCCGATAGTTATTGACGGAGGAACTCATCCAGTGTACACTGCTGTGTTCTTTTGATTGACTGTAAATGAACAAAATCAGCGCAGGCATCCAGTACAGATAGTGGACTGCCTTCATACAGTGCTTTCAATGATTGCATCCCCCAATTCTTTATTTTCATTGAAAATGAAGATTGTTGAAACCTTCAAATTCATTGTAGTTTGTAACTTGTTGAAGTTGTGAAAACATATAATTTTCACTCCTGGCTGTTTCTGGCACTTCCAAGCCTGAAAGCTTGATAGTGCAGTGAACAAAAAACAGTTCTGAATTGTCTTAGTGCTTATTTCTTGCCAACCATCAATTGCAAAAATCTCTGCTTTTTGAATACAAACACACGCAACTGATGCTATTTAAAAACTGCTCACTCTAAGTTTGGTGGATCATCTAAAGGCTGCACAAGTACACACGTGTCAGGTTGGTCAAGTTCATACTATTTATATGGAGATGCAGATGCTAGAATCTGAAGCTACACACAGAAACCTAGATGAACACAACAGGTCAGGCAGCTTCTAAGAAGGGAAATGGGCTGTTGATAGTTCAAGTCAAGACCATGCATCTGGACTGAATCCAATTGAAGGTTCTCAATCCAAAATGCCAACTGTCCATTTCCCTCCATTGTCGCCGCCTGACCATCTGAGCTCCTCTGGATTTTTATGTGTTGCTGCATGTTATTCAGAACGCTGGTCTCTCAAAGCAGGCGTGTTATCCAAAGACCGGACTTGGGAAGAGATTCAACAGACAGGCAGCTGAAGGAAGAGTTTCAAGGCTGTGATTAAAACCTCCATGAAGAAAGCTAGCACTGGTACTGACTTTAGCGTCGACTCCATGGAACATGGGGACGGCATTGGGAAACTTGCCGTCGATGCAACGGGGTCACACCAGAGCTCTGTGTAAATGGGTGAAGGAGTGCACACTGTATCACAAATGTCAAACCCACCCAAACCATCAATAACCTTGGTGTCCACATTTCCGAGGATCTCACCTGGTCCCTGAACTCCTCCACCCTGATCAAAACGGCGCAACAGTGCCTTTATTTGCTGTAGAGCATGAAGAGAGCTGACCTCTGTCCCAGGATACTGACGGACTTTTACCGCTGTACAATTGAGAGCATACTCACCAACTGCATCTCAGTGTGGTATGGCAGTTGTCCCGTATCGGACCACAAAACTGCCCAGCAGATTATCGGCACCTAATTGCCCACCATTGAGAACATCTACCATAAACACTGCCTGGGCAGGGCGAAAGGCATTATCAGGGATGCATCTCACCCTAACCATGGACTTTTTACTCTCCTCCCATCCGGTAGGCGCTACAGGAGCCTCCGCTCCCGCACCAGCAGGCACAGGAAGAGCTTCTTCCCTGAGGCTGTGACACTGCTGAACCTCCCATCACAGCGCAAAGCAGTATTTCATCCATATTGTACTGTCTCGGTACTTTCATATTTGTGTGCTGTAGCACTGTATTTATTTGCAGTTATATTGTAAATAACACTATTCTTTGCATTTCTGGTCAGATGCTAAATGCATTTCATTGGCTTTGTATCTGTACTCGGCATAATGATAATAAAGATGAATCTAATCTAATCTAATCCAATAATGTCCTGTCTCAGACGGAACTGCAATTCCACATCTGCCATCTTAGAATCCCAAAACTATAAGCAAGCTGTCCTCAATCTCAAGAAGAAATATTTACTGATAACTTTTGGATCTTGTTTTATTTTATTTTATTATGACTGGCTAACAATACAATACGGTCTCTCAATTGAGTACGTATAATTGTCACTCCATATATAACTGTCAACTGGTGGCAAACATGGTGTGGTTGGTTTAGTGGTAGATATCTTAAGGACAAACACAACTAAAAATAGAAACTGCAGGAAGCACTCAGCAGGTCAGGCAGCATCCGTGGAGAGAGGAATACAGTTATTGCTTCAGGTCAGAAACTCTGTCAGAAAGGGGAAAGAAAAAAAAAATCAAAATGAAGGGAAGTTAGAGGTGGGAAGGATAGGACAGAGGGAATATCACTGATAGGGTGAGGTCAGGGTTGCTGTGGGGATATGTTATGGATGTCATCCAGTCAATGGGTAAATAGGGGCAGTTAACTATTATATTAATATCGCAGAGGATACTAAAAGCTTTTTCAATTATATAAAGAGTAAAAGACAGGTGAGAATAGATATAGGACCGATAGAAAATGATACTGGAGAAATTGTAACGGGAGATGAGGAGATGGCAGAGGAACTGAACAAGTATTTTGCATCAGTCTTCACTGAGGAAGACAGCAGTATACCGGACACTCAAGGGTGGCAGGGAAGAGAAGTGTGCGCAGTCACAATTACGACAGAGAAAGTACTCAGGAAGCTGAATAGGCTGAAGGTAGATAAATCTCCTGGACCAGATGGAATGCACCCTCATGTTCTGAAGGAAGTAGCTGTGGAGATTGCGGAGGCATTAGCGATGATCTTTCAAAAGTCGATAGATTCTGGCATGGTTCCAGAGGACTGGAAGATTGCAAATGTCACTCCGCTATTTAAGAAGGGGGCAAGGAAGCAAAAAGGAAATTATAGACCTGTTAGCTTGACATCCGTGGTTGGGAAGTTGTTGGAGTCGATTGTCAAGGATGAGGTTACAGAGTACCTGGAGGCATATGACAAGATAGGCAGAACTCAGCATGGATTCCTTAAAGGAAAATTCTGCCTGACAAACCTATTACAATTTTTTGAGGAAATTACCAGTAGATTAGACAAGGGAGATGCAGTGGATGTTGTATATTTGGATTTTCAGAAGGCCTTTGACAAGGTGCCACACATGAGGCTACTTAACAAGATAAGAGCCCATGGAATTACAGGAAAGTTACATACGTGGATAGAGAGTTGGCTGATTGGCAGGAAACAGAGAGTGGGAATAAAGGGATCCTATTCTGGTTGGCTGCCGGTTACCAGTGGTGTTCCGCAGGGATCAGTGTTGGGGCCGCTTCTTTTTACATTGTACATCAATGATTTAGATTATGGAATAGATGGCTTTGTGGCTAAGTTTGCTGACGATACGAAGATAGGTGGAGGGGCCGGTTGTGCTGAGGAAACGGAGAGTCTGCAGAGAGACTTGGATAGATTGGAAGAATGGGCAGAGAAGTGGCAAATGAAGTACAATGCTGGAAAGTGTATGGTTATGCACTTTGGCAGAAAAAATAAAGGGGCAGACTATTATTTAAATGGGGAAAGAATTCAAAGTTCTGAGATGCAACGGGACTTGGAAGTCCTCATACAGGATACCCTTAAAGTTAACCTCCAGGTTGAGTCAGTAGTGAAGAAGGCAAATGCAATGTTGGCATTCATTTCTAGATGAATAGAGTATAGGAGCAGGGATGTGATGTTGAGGTTCTATAAGGTGCTGGTGAGACCTCACTTGGAGTACTGTGGGCAGTTTTGGTCTCCTTATTTAAGAAAGGATGTGCTGACGTTGGAGAGGGTACAGAGAAGATTCACTAGAATGATTCCGGGAATGAGAGGGTTAACATATGAGGAACGTTTGTCCGCTCTTGGACTGTATTCCTTGGAGTTTAGAAGAATGAGGGGAGACCTCATAGAAACATTTCGAATGTTAAAAGGCATGGACAGAGTGGATGTGGCAAAGTTGTTTTCCATGATGGGGGAGTCTAGTACGAGAGGGCATGACTTAAGGATGGAAGGGCACCCTTTCAGAACAGAAATGCGAAGAAATTTTTTTAGTCAGAGGGTGGTGAATTTATGGAATTTGTTGCCACGGGCAGCAGTGGAGGCCAAGTCATTGGGTGTATTTAAGGCAGATATTGATAGGTATCTGAGTAGCCAGGGCATCAAAGGTTATGGTGAGAAGGCAGGGGAGTGGGACTAAATAGGAGAAACTGGATCAGCTCATGATAAAATAGCAGAGCAGACTCGATGGGCCGAATGGCCTACTTCTGCTCCTTTGTCTTATGGTCTTAAAGACACAGAAAGCAAATACCTGAAGGAGAATCTGACAAAGAAATTTTTGACATGAAGCCTTGACACTATTTCTCTCTCACAGGTGCTGCCTGACCTGTTGAGTATTTCCAGTTACTTTTGTTTTTATTTCAGCTTTCTAGCATCTGTAAGATTTAAAAAAAAAAATTTCATCTACATTTAATCATGCCTACTTTACAGATAAAGTACAGAATGTCACGGGTAATGGAAGACCTGACCGATGAAAATCCGACTTAACTATCCCAAATCTCTTCACTAGGAAATGTTGCAGAAATCACCCAGAGTAAAAGCTTTTGCCATCTTCAAATTCTGTTTCTGTATCAGATCGATTGCAAGAATGTGGGTTGGGTGCATGCAGCCATCTGATAGCATGGTGAATCAATTGATCCTCTTTCGCAAGGAGGGAGGTTTTTGTTCTCTTTTGTTGCGGGCATTTGAGCGTACATGTCTTGTCCCTGTGGGCCAGGTTTGTTGCTCCCACACTGTAAGTTGCCCCAGATATAGCAATACTAAAATGACCCAGTAAAAACCTTATAATCATATTACTCCACTGGCATTCTGGCTCCACACATACGTAATAGTTACAGACCTGATCTGCCTCTTTTGTTAAAACAAAACTGATTGCTTTCTCACTGATTAACCCAGATCAGCAGTCCCATTGTTCTACCTGGATTTTATTCAGACAAACATTTGTCGCAAGCCACATGTTGGTAACATCTCCTATAATTTACTCATATTCCCCAGTCTACTCTTTGCAAATCTGTTCCCGAATGTTTTTAAGGCTTAAAGTTTTGGAGAAATTGCTTGTTTCCAATTGATGGAAAATTCCATTCACAGAAAATTCTCGGGAAGATATTACGACTAGCGGTTATACTGGGTTGATAAGAGTGATCGGCCAATTTGGGTAGACCTGGAACTGAAAGTTGTCAAACAGTTTTATGTAACCTCGTTATTGGGAGCTCCTTTACCTATACAATTAGTTAAAGTTGTTAATTTAAACCTATATCCTGTGATTAAGTATTCTTCACAAATTTGGCTCCAGTTCCGCAATTTTTTTAATCTTAAAAAATTTAAACTTTGTAGTTTAATTTACCGAGATTACTTTTTTAAGCCTTCTTTGAGTGATCCAATTTTTTTACTTTGGAAAAATAAAGGTATTAATTCTTTTTTGGATTTATTTAAAGAAGATAGATTGATTTCTTTTGAACAATTAATTGACAAATATTCTCTTTCATACTCACACTTTCTGCAATACCTTCAGGTTAGACATATTTTACAAAAATATTTAAGTAATTTTCCTTATATATTGGAGGCTGACCTGTTCGATACTATTATGAGTATGAATGCTTTGATTAAGGGTTCTATTGGAAGAATTTATAATTTATTATTACAATGGGATAAGCGTCCTTTATCTAAGATTAAACAGGATTGGGAAAAGGAACTTAATTTGAGGATTGGATGCGGATTTTGAAGTTGGTTAACTCTTCTTCAATTTGTGCTAGCCATTCATTGATCCAATTTAAAATTGTACATCGTTATCATTTGACAAAGGAGAGACTTTCTAAAATCTTTTCTAATGTTGATAGTTATTGTGATAGATGTAAAACTGAGGTAGCTACACTGACACATATGTTTTGGTCTTGTTCTATATTGGAACAGTTCTGGAAGTCGGTTTTTTCAGCAATTTCTAAAGCACTTAAAATTAATTTACAACCTAATAAATTAACTGTGCTTTTTGGAATAATTCCTCAAAATATTCATGGTATTTCTATGTCTGACCAACATGTTATTGCATTTGTTACATTGATAGTTAGGAGGGCCATTTTGTTGAAGTGGAAGGATACACCAGCTCCCACTTTGTCACAATGGTTCTCTCAAGTGATGCTATGTCTTAGTTTGGAGAAAATTAGAAGTTGAACCTTTGAACCTTTATTTGATTTTGAGAAAAGATGGGGCTTATTTGCTCGTTATTATCATGTGAGTTAATTGATATCATTTTTCTATGATATAATCGTAAATTTTTTAGTATATTTTCTTTTCTTGCTGGTGGTTCGATGTTTATTTTTAGAAGCTATTTGTATGACGCATGACTCCAGGGTTGTACACCTAATGGGTTCTTTTTTTTTCTCACTTTTCTGCTTAGTAGGTTTTTTTTGTTATCACCAAATTTTTTTTTCAATCTTTAAGATAATGTCTTTTTTGAGACATTGTAAGTGTTGTTACTTCAATGTACTCATGTTATTTTTCCTGTACAATATAACAATAAAAAGATTTGAAAAGAAAGAAAGAAAGAAAGATTAGCTTTATTTGTCGCATGTACATCAAAACATACAATGAAATGTACTGTTTACATCAAATCAAATCAGCGAGGATCATGTTGGGCAAGTGGCACCATGCTTCCAGTGCCAACGTTTTACGCCCAAAATTACTAATCCTAACCGTACATCTTTGGAATGTGGGAGAAAAACAGAGGACCCGAAGGAAACTCATGCATTCACTGGGAGAATATACAAAGTCCTCAGAGGCAGCGGTGGGAATTGAAGTCTGATCGGTGAACGCTGGTGATATAAAAGCATTACGCTAATTGCTAAGCTACCATGCCGCCCTGTATGTAACCCATGGACCTGCTGTAAAACCTGCACCACGAAGTTAACTCAACGTGTTAAAATGTTACAATGCCCTCTCCTACAGACGCTTGCACATACAGTTCCAATCTGTTCTTCCATTTCACACCCATCCATATTTTGAAATTCTGGAAGATTCAAGGCAATCTTTTATATATGTTGAATGGAAGTTTTTTTTTCTGAAGCACAAGAAAAAATGAGCCACTTACTCATCCACTTCACTTAGAAGCTCAGATGGGTGGTTAACATCTAGGCATATGAACAGAAAATATAACTTAAAATAATTTCTGCTCTTAACTCTTGACGACTTTGAAAAGAAACATAATCTAGTTTTCTGGAATACAAAAATTAGATTTCTATATCTCAGACAATGCAAGTACCCATTAAATTCATTGTTGAGAACAGAGTAACTATGTTATTAGCCAGTCAAATGGCTGTCACTCCTTATGTACATGACAGCAGGAAGATGTTACACTTATATTCGTGTGATACAACGCGGACAACTAAAAGCAGATCATTGCAAGAAGCCCGGCTTTATGTAAAGCCAACATGTATGATATAATTGCAGTCATCTTTTGGAGTAATGTGTGAGTCACTTCTAGTTTTTTTTGGTAGAAATAATATTCTTCTCTACTTCTGCCTCTAAGTGTGGGAATTGGACAAGTAAAGTAGAATGAGATGAGTTGCCTATGGCAAGATGATTGCTCTTCAGGGAAGCCTGTTGCAGAAGCGTTCTTAAGTCTACAGCTGTTGGCTCCAAGTGAAGACTCCTGTGAACTGAAACTCCCTCTAGCCAAATGTTGAGGAAACGGGAGTCAGGCTTTTGGGCTACCACCAGCGTTTGAATGTCACTGGTTTGCACCTGTTTAAGATCTGCAGTTATCAAATCTGAAACTTGGCCGAAACCCTGATTTGTTTCCAAATCCAATTTACCACAGTGATATATCGAAAGAAGGATCGAAAGAAGCTACAGAAAGTTGTGAAATTAGTCAGCTCCATCTTGGGCACTAGCCTCCGTAGATTCCAAGACATCTTCAAGGAGCGGTGCCTCAGAAAGGTGGTGTCTATTATTAAGGACCCCCATCACCCAGGACATGCCCTCTTAGACCATAAGACCATAAGACAAATGAGCAGAAGTAGGCCATTTGGCCCATCGAGTCTGCTCCGCCATTTTATCATGAGCTGATCCATTTTATCCTATTTAGTCCCACTGCCCCGCCTTCTCACCATAACCTTTGATGCCCTGGCTACTCAGATACCTATCAATCTCTGCTTTAAATACACCCAATGACTTGGCCTCCACTGCTGCCTGTGGCAACGAATTCCACAGATTCACCACCTTCTGATTAAAAAAAATTTTCTTCGCATTTCTGTTCTGAATGGGCTCCCTTCAATCCTGAAGTCATGCCCTCTCGTACTAGACTCCCCCATCATGGGAAACAACTTTGCCACATCCACTCTGTCCATGCCTTTTAACATTCAAAATGTTTCTATGAGGTCTCCCCTCATTCTTCTAAACTCCAAGGAATACAGTCCAAGAGTGGACAAACGTTCCTCATACGTTAACCCTCTCATCCCCAGAATCATTCTAGTGAATGTTCTCTGTACCCTCTCCAACGTCAGCACATCCTTTCTTAAATAAGGAGACCAAAACTGCCCACAGTACTCCAAGTGAGGTCTCACCAGCGCCTTATAGAGCCTCAACATCACATCCCTGCTCCTATACTCTATTCCCCTAGAAATGAATGCCAGCATTGCATTCTTCTCATTGTTACTGCAGGAAGGAGGTACAGAAGCCTGAGGACACACACTCAGCAATTCAGGTAGAGCCTTTTCCCCTCTGCTATCAGATGCCTAAATGAATATTGAACCCATGAATACTACCTCACTTTTTTTTTTGCTTTTATATTATTTCTGTTTTGGGACTAATTTTAGTTAATGCTACTGCTAAGTTAACACATTTCATGACATATGCCGTGATATTAAATCTGGTTCTGCTTCTGATATACCACACATGCCAAAATTTTAACCTATTGCCCATAGACATAGAACAAGGACCTTCGCCCATGATATTAACTAAGATTTTAACCTACTCCAAGATCAATCTAACCCTTCCCTCCTACATAGCCCTCTGCTCTTTTATCATCCATGTGCCTATCTAAGAATTTTTTCAATACCTCAATGTATCTGTCTCTACCACTATCCCCTGGGCATTCCACTCTGTGTGAAAAAATTACCTCTGACATTCCCCTATACTATCATCTAATCATCTTAAAATCATGCCCATCTTCTCAAATTGCCACTTGCAACTATTAGCTGTCCCCAGCTAACCTGGCACCACACTCAACAAGCTGTTGCTCGGATCCATAGGGACACAGCTTGGTGGTCTCCCTCCCCGCTGCCATCTGCTGAACCAGAACTCTGACCACTGGACTGCGAACACCATCCACATTTAAATTCAGAAGTGTGTTATAACCTGGCCACGGCCAGCCCTATTACACTGGAAAAGAAGGCTCACATTTCTATGGACACTTTCATGACCTCAGCAGGTCGTGAAAGGTTTTACAATCAATTTGCCGATTATTTTACCTTAACTATTCATTGAATATTACTTCCCTGGATGATATCTATGCTCCATCCTGAAGTGGGAAGGCAGTTAAGCATTACACACAGTTTTATTTTTTTTTACATTTCCTTGCAGCACGGTCCATCATGTCTATACTGGCTCCCAGTGCAATCCCATCAACCCCGTTCCCTCACCATTCCCCTGTAACCCATTCTCTCTCTCATGTCCATCTGCTCTAGCTGTTTGATCCTCCAGCCGCCCCGCCCGGTATGTTAACCAGGATGTCGCCTTCAGTTCAGTTTTGAGGAGTGATTGGACAGACTGGGCTTGCTTTCACTGGAGCACAAGAGGCTGAGGGATAACTGGTCTATAAGATAATAAGAAAAGTAGAGAGGGTAGTGAAGAAAAAATCTTTTTCCCATGGAAGGGGCATCAAATCAAGTGGGCAAAAATTTAGGGCGAGAGGAAGGAGCTTGAAAGGGGATCTAAGGGGGTGTAAGGAAAGGTGAATGGTGGCAGATGATACATACTGTTCATAATAGAAATGTTCTACATAATTCACAAACACCATCATTGAATTGTTGAGTTCACTGTAAGAGATGGTGTCTGATGTAACAACGTCAGTGTACGCTGACTGCATTTGGTTTGTTTGTAACGGAAGTAAAGACTGCTGCTTTTAAGCACATAAAACAACTCTTCTATGTTATAAGCACAGAATGTTACCTGGTTTAGAGGGCTTTTGCTATCATGAGAGGCTGGACAGACTTGGGTCTTTTTCTAGGGAGTGGTGGAAGCTGAGGGGAGATCTGACAGAGGTTTATGACACTGTGAGATTCAGAGATAGAGTAGACAGGGACTATCTGTTTTTCCCAGGGAAGAAATGTCTAATACCAGAGGACATACATTGAAGTGGAGAGGGGGTAGGTTCGAGGGGGATGTGAGGGGTAAGTTTTTCACTCAGAGAGTGGTGGACACCTGGAATGCGCTGCTTGGTATGGTGGTAGAGGACTGGAGGCTTTTAAGAGACTTTTGGATAGGCACATAGATGTAAGGAAGATGGAGGGATGCGGACATGGTGCAGATGGGAGGGATTTGTTTTTGGGTTTTTAAAAATTTACTTTTTAGATGGTTTGGCACAACATTGTGGGCCAAAGGGCTTGTTCCTGTGCTGTACTGTCCTATGTTCCATATAAAATCCTGCAGGGTTAAGCTTTATATACAGAGAGTGGCTGATATCTGCAATCTGCTTCCAGGGGAGGTGGTACAATTTAGATACAATAAATGCATTTAAGTGGAATTTTAAAAGACGCATTACTATGCTGACTTGATCTTGTGCAGCAAAGTTGGGTTAGTGTGAATGAGTTAAAAGATTAGCATGAATGTGATGAGCTGAAGATCCTGTTTCAGTGCTGTACAATACTATAATTCTATAACACCCACACTAGGAGTAATTTGCAGTGACCAATTAACCTACTGACCTGAACAACTTTCAGATGTGGCAGGAAACCCTCATAGTTCAAAAACTCCACTCAGCTTCCACATTACTGGGACAATTAGAATCCTTGGGTTGTTTCAACTATTAATACTCCCACACATCACCCCTGGACAGCCAAGGCCTAAATGTTGTCCACCATTCTCCTTGTTACTGACTCACCAAGGTATAAAATGGATGAAGGTTGGTCAGGCATGCAAACATTTCACACCTTCAGATTTCATGCTTTGTGGGTAATATTTATTGATGCCAAATTTTGAACTAAAAGAAAAAGTGGCCTCTTCTTATAAACACAACCTCTAGACATCCAAAATAGCAAGGTGGACAAAGGATGGTGCCAACGTTTCGGATCTGAGGTTTATCGATTGGACTGCAGTTCAATTGGACTCTTTCGCTTTTATATTCTGTTTTTGCTTGTTCTGTCTTGTTGCCGTTTGGACGATTTCTTTGTTTTTCATGTGTGGGGAGCGTTTTTAATGTTCTTGTTGCTGTTTGTATAATTAGATTTTTTTTGCGTTTGGGAGGGTTTGACGTTCTTATTGCCATTTGTGCATTGGGGGTGGGTTTGATGTTCTTGTTGTTGTTTGCATGATTTTTTTTTTGTGCGTGGGGGGGTTGATGTTTTTCTTTGTATAGCTTCCATGATTTTCTTTGTTTCATGGCTCTCTGGAGAAGACAAATCTCAGAGGTCTATACTGCCTACATAAAGGTACTTTGAACTTTGAACTTGAAATTCTTTTGGATTGCAGTGAGTGCAGGTTTGATTTCTTTGTGTTCCAATGGATGATCGGACTCAAAGACAGCCAAGGGGCTTAAAGAGAGCTAATCACAGCTATTTAACACAAAGCACCACAGCAAATATTTTGCCGCTGGCACACAGCAATAAATAACATAGCCCTATAAATATTTTTTGGAACTTGCAAATTCTCTGAATGCCAGCAACGGTTTTTATTTTCCCAATTTGACTATAAATTAAATAGCAGCAAATTTCCATCAAGCGAGGGCCATCAGATGACATTTGCAATGATCATTTGATCTCTCTCCATGATGAAATTTGACATTCATCTGCCAAATCTTCCTATTCTTACACTTACTGATGAATGGCACAGGCAGCAATCCAGAGATTATTACCCTGGAAGTCCTTCTTTTCGGCTTTCTACCTAACGCCTTATATTCTTATTTCAGGACCTCTCCCATTTTCCTACATATGTCATTGGTACCAATATGTACCACAACTTCCAGCTGCTCAGCATCTCTCTTTAGAATGTTGTGAACCCAGTCTATGACATCCCTCATCTAGGCACCAGGGAGGCAACATAACATCCACGTGTCTAGTTCACGTCCACAGAATCTGCTGTTTTCTCATCTAATTATGGAAACATCACTTGGTGAGTCAAATGTCAGGATTTCTAATTGGAACGTACGGTATATTACCATTGTACTTGTTCTCACTGAATTGAATGTGGGATCTTGCTGCACACTTTGGCTGCAGTTTTTCCCAAGATGAATTTTTTTTCATTATTATTTAGAGATACAGCACAGTAATGGGCCCTCTTGGCCCATACTGCCCAACTAGCCCATGTGGCCAATTAACCTACTAACTACACCTTTGGAATGTGGGAGGAGACTGGAGCACCTGGAGGAAACCTGCGCAATCACAGGGAGAATATATGAACTCCTTATGGACAGTGGTGGAATTGAGTCCAGGTCACTGGCAGAATAATGGTATTACGTCAACTGTTAATATAGCCATGCTGCACAAGCAGCAGAGCAAAAAACATTGGTGGCAGCTAACAAAGGCATATGTTCAATGTAAGAATTACACATAGCTCAGAAGGACTAATCTATACTAGGTTGGTCCAGTGACATACGTCAATTGTAAAGTACTTGTTTTTTTTAATGATTGGTTCACTGTATCTCTGTGAATCTAATCATAACTTAATAAATTAAGAATTCTAACTTCAGGTGACGGCAGTTCAAAAGGTTTCCATTGCCTGCAATGTACTTTGGGGAAGTGGAAGGTGCTTCATCAAGTCAAAGTCAAAGTAAGTCCACTATCAAAGTACGTACACTCAGTGGCCTCATTATTAGGTACCTCCTGTACACCAGCTCGTTAATGCAAACATCTCACCAGCCAATCGTGTGCCAACATCTCAATGCCATAAAAGCATGCAGGTCAAGAGATTTTGTTGGGACCAAACATCAGAATGGGGAAGAAATGTGATCTCAGTGATCCTGACCATGGAACGATTGAACGCATAACACACTGAGCCTCGGAGTGGATGGGCTACAGCAGCAGAAGACCAAGAACATTTATTTATTTATTTATATTTATAGAACATAGAATAGTACAGCACAGTACAGGCCCTTCGGCCCACAATGTTGTGCTGACCCTCAAACCCTGCCTCCCATATAAGCCCCCACCTTAGATTCCTCCATATACCTGTCTAGTAGTCTCTTAAACTTCACTAGTGTATCTGCCTCCACCACTGACTCAGGCAGTGCATTCCACGCACCAACCACTCTCTGAGTAAAAAACCTTCCTCTAATATCCTCCTTAAAATTCCCACCCCTTACCTTAAAGCCATGTCCTCTTGTATTGAGCAGTGGTGCCCTGGGGAAGAGGCGCTGGCTATCCACTCTATCTATTCCTCTTATTATCTTGTACACCTCTATCATGTCTCCTCTCATCCTCCTTCTCTCCAAAGAGTAAAGCCCTAGCTCCCTTAATCTCTGATCATAATGCATACTTTCTAAACCAGGCAGCATCCTGGTAAATCTCCTCTGTACCCTTTCCAATGTTTTCACATCCTTCCTATAGTGAGGTGACCAGAACTGGACACAATACTCCAAGTGTGGCCTAATCAGAGCAATACAACACAGAGTAGGCCCTTCCAGTCTTTCGGGCCAACCTCTGACAAACTCGATTAACCCTAACCTAATCATGGGACAATTTACAATGATGAATTAGCCTACCCTTTGCCTTTGCCTTTGGACTGAGGGAGGAAACCGGAGCGCCCGGAGAAAACCCCCAAGGTCACGGGGAAGAACGTACAAACTTCTTTAAGACAGCGGCAGGAGTTGAATCCGTGTCGCTGGTACTGTCAAGTGTTGCTCTAACCATGACACTACCGTGCTGCCCCAACGTTCAGGAATACACTCAGTGGCCACCTCCTATACATAATAAAGTAGCCACTGAGTGAATGTGTCACTATATACCACTTCGAGATTCATTTTCTTGCAGGTAATCACAAGAAAATGAAGAAATACAATAGAATTTATGAGAAACTATACATAAACAAACCGATGTACAAATAAAAAGTAGCTAATACTGAAAACATTGATTGTAGACTTCTCGAAATTGAGTCTATAGGTTGCAGAATCAGTTTAGAGACCTTTTTCTTAATTTCATTGTGACCTATAATTTGATGTTAGTAAATTTTCATTGCTGCAGGTCCCCCCCGCCCCCGAGATTACGTGACAGGTTCCAGAGAAAAGTAAGCCTTTTGTTTCTCTGCTTTACAATGGGGCTCTGCCCAAGAGAGAGGCTCCCCAGTCAGCCGTTCAAACAAATCCAGCTGTTCCGAAAATCTTATCACGCTCTCAGATATCAGCAGTACTTCTCCGCAGAGAAGCTTTAAACGGTTGGTCTATTCTGCAGGAAATTTTGGTTGCAAAATCTATCACACAATACAGACAGTTAAAACAGTTCTTTTCATGACCTTAGGATAAACCAAAGTTCTTAACAACCAATCACGTTTTTAGAAGTGCAGTCACTGTTGGTAATGTAGGCAATTATTTTGTTCTCTGTTTGCTAATGAAAATGCATAAGTATAAATTGTAGCACATCAGAAATAACCACCCTCCCGATAACTTGGACTGTCCAATATAAATTATATGTAGAATGACAGATCCCTGGTATAGGCGGAGATGTAATCAGGGGGTCTACATAGTTTATATGCAAAATAACAGATCATCAGGAGAGAGGTACAGGCTGGAATGTAATTAAGAGGTTCAGAGAGCTTGCATAATAACAGACAATGGGTTACAAGGTGGAACTTAACTGAAATGTTTGGATGTTTTTTCACAGAGTAACTGGCAGCAGAAATGCACAGTACTTGGCAATCTAATCAAGGGATTCAGATTGTTTGCTTGCCTTGCAACGAGCGTGAGCTACAAAGAAGTTGAAAGTTTGCTACACTTTCAATAAGGAGTGACAGGTCCCAGAAGTGGAGTGGGCTACAATCCAACTGAAGAAAGGAGAGTCTTCATCACTGCTCCACTAAAAGTACTGTCTGTGTGTGCGCTCTTAACTCCTGGTGGAGTCGTCGCGGCGCCATCATGACAAGTTTTCGTATGCTCATCGTACGGCGTGTCTTGGGCATCTGAAACCTGGTGGGCCCCATCCCTCTCCACGTCTTTTTTTATGTAAGTTGAAGTTATTAGCTCGACACTGAACTCAGGCACGGATGGAGAGCGTGCAAGAGAGCCAGCCGGATTCGAACTCAGGACCTCTCGCCCCCAAGTCCAGTGCTGATGCCACTATGCCACCAGCCGACAAAAGTACAGTACTTTTCCGCCTCAATCCTACCTCCCCTCCATTATACTTCTCACAGCCTCATGTAAGCAGCCAACATAATCAGGAACCCAAAATACAGGAATTTCTACAGATGCTGGAAATCCAGGCCAACACACATACAAAATGGTGAAGTTGCTTAGCAGGTCAGCCAGCATCTATGTAAGGGAATAAATAGTCGACGTTTCAGGCTACGACCCTTCCTGGTCATCCTCTCTTCTCCCTTTTCAATCAGGGAGAAGATATATAAGTTGGACGGTAGGTACCACCAGGCTGAAGCTGCTGAACAGACCTCTCTTACACCTCTAAAAGATGACCTTTTGATCTGCCAATCTACCAAAAATTCAAAGTTCAAAGTAAGTTTCATTATCAAAGTACATATATGTCACCATATACAACCCTAAGATTTATTTTCTCTTTTCTTGCAGGGATTACTCAACAAATCTATAGAATAGTAACTTTAGGAGGACCAATGCCCAACGAGAGTGCAGAAGACGACAATCTACACAAATGCAAGTATAAATAAATATCTGTAAATAATGAGAACATGAGACGAAGAATCCTTGAAAATGAGTCCTTTGGTTGTGAGAATATTTCAATGATGGGGCAAGTGAAGTAGAGTGAAGTTATCACCATTTGTTCAAGAGCCTGATGTTTGAGAGGTAATAACTGTTCCTGAACCTGATGGTGTGAGTCCTGAGGCTCCTGTACCTTCTTCCTGATGGAAGCAGTGAGAAGCCTGATGGTTGAGGGTTAGTAACTGATGTTGTACCACATCATGGCCATTCACTTTATTTATCCACCTGTGCTGCACATTCTCTGAAACTGCAGCACAGTATTCAGCATCACCATCTGGTGTGGGTAACCGAGGGCGCTGCACAGGATTGAAAAAAAGTTGCAGGAAGTTGTGAACTTCATCAGCTCCATCATGAGCACTTACCATGACTCCATCACCCAGAACATGCAGAGCGGAAGAAGCCATTCCTGAATCACTGAGTGTGTGCCTTCAGGCTCCTGTACCCCCTTCCTGATGGTAACAGTGAGAAGAGGACATGTCCTGCATGATGGGGGTCCTTACTGATAGATGCCACTTTTTTGAATCATCGCTCCTTGAAGATATCTTGGGGAGGGTAGTGCCCGTGGTGGAGCTGACTGAGTTCAAAACTTTCTGCAGCTTATTTTGATCCTGTGCGGTGGCGATCACATACCAAATGGTGATGCAGCCAGTTCGAAGGTGCCAGAATGTGCCGCTACACATGCAGGCTGTCCCCCGCACATCCTCAGATTGTGTTAGTTGTTAACACGAATGATGCATTTCACTGTATATTTCGATGTATACATGATTAATAAATAAATAAATATAATCTAACCTAATCTAGTGTTGAGGAATCAGGGAGTCAGCAGAATGACTTACACATCTTCGGAGAATGGGTGAAGAAACAGTAGGTGGAAAACAATGCAAAGAAATTTAGGGTCATGCACAGAATGGAAAAAGGAATACAGGCAGACATTATTCTCTAAACAGGGAGCAAACTCAGAAATTGGAGGTGCAAAAGGACTTGGGAATCCTAGTGCTGGATTCCCTAAAGGGTAATTTGCAGTTTGAGTTGGTGGTAAGGAAGGCAAATGTAATGTTAACATTCATTTTGAGAGGACTAGAATATAAAAGCAAGGATGTAATGCTGAGGCTTTACAAGGCATTTGTCAGAACACATAAGGAGTATTGTGAGCAGCTACAGGCCCCTTATCTAGAAAAGATGTGTTGGCATTGGAGAGGGTTCAGAGAAGGATTATGAGAACAATCCCGGGAATGAGATTAATATATGAGGAGTGTTTGATGGTTCTACGGCTGTACTCGCTGGAGGCTAGAAGAATGAGGGGGAATTGCATTGAACCCTATTGAATATTGTAAAGCAAAGGTAGAGTGGACATGGAGAGATGTTTCCTGTTGAGAGAGAGTCTAGACTAGAGGGTATTAGTCTTAGTCATAGTCATACTTTATTGATCCCAGGGGAAATTGGTTTTCGTTACAGTTGCACCATAAATAATAAATAGTAATAGAAATACTAATAGTAATACTACTATTAGTAAATAGTAAACAGTAATAGTCATGGAAATAATAAATAGTAATAGAATAGTAATAGAAAAATAGCAATAAATAGTTAAATAGTAATATGTAAATTATGCCAGTAAATTATGAAATCAGTCCAGGACCAGCCTATTGGCTCAGGGTGTCTGACACTCCAGGGGAGGAGTTGTAAAGTTTGATGGTCACAGGCAGGAATGACTTCCTATGACGCTCTGTGTTGCATCTCGGAGGAATGAGTCTCTGGCTGAATGTACTCCTGTGCCCACCCAGTACATTATGTAGTGGATGGAAGACATTGACCAAGATGGCATGCAACTTAGACAGCATCCTCTTTTCAGACACCACCGTCAGAGAGTCCAGTTCCATCCCCACAACATCAGTGGCCTTACGAATGAGTTTGTTGATTCTGTTGGTGTCTGCTACCCTCAGCCTGCTGCCCCAGCACACAACAGCAAACATGATCGCACTGGCCACCACAGACTCGTAGAACATCCTTAGCATCGTCTGGCAGATGTTAAAGGACCTCAGTCTCCTCAAGAAATAGAGACGGCTCTGACCCTTCTTGTAAACAGCCTCAGTGTTCTTAGACCAGTCCAGTTTATTGTCAATTCGTATCCCCAGGTACTTGTAATCCTCCACCATGTCCACACTGACCCCGTGGATGGAAACAGGGGTCACCGGTACCTTAGCTCTCCTCAGGTCTACTACAACCTCAGAATAGAAGCACATCCCTTTAGAACAGAGATGAGGAGGAGTTTCTTTTGGCAGAGGTTAGTGAATCTGTGGAATTTCTTGCCACAGATGGCAGTGGAGGCCAAGTCATTGGGTATATTTGAAGCGGAGGTTGATAGGCTCTTGTTAAGTAAGGACGTCAAAGATTGTGGGGAGAAGGCAGAAGAATAGTTTTGAGAGGGAAAATAAATCAGCTATGATCAAATGTACAGCAGACTTAATAGGCCAAATGGCCTGATTCTGCTCCTAGGTCTCAGGGTCTTACAGTGTTTGACTGAATATACTCTGTGTCAGGGCCTTCCAAGGTATCGGTGGTCAAGGTATTAGCAGAATTTGAGAAACCTCATCCTACTAAGAGGATATCACTCTCCTCAAATTAGTCCTGTGGTTACTATCTTATCCTGAGGCTTTCCTTTTTGATTCTACACTGAACAATGACATGAAGATCAGCAGAATTAAACTGGAGGATCACCCTACACTGACTTTTTTAATTGCAGTGTAGATCACAATCCCATTGTAATCTTTGTACCTTCGAACCCAGCTGCAGGAGCTTTCTTTAGGCATTCATTCCTAATTGTCCACTGGGTTGTGGTGTGGAGTTATGTCGCTACCAAAGGAAATGTAAGGTGCTCCTTCCATCTGCTAGCCTGCAGGTCACCCTTGGGCAAGGTGTAGCACCTGCTTAGCCCTCGATCAGGGTTACATGAAGCCACGGGAGCAGGTGGTGGATGGTCGTATGAGCAGCTGGTGCATATCACAAGTCCTGGTTATGTGACCACTGACACCAGGCAGACAATCTCTGAATAGTATTGATAATGGCTGGGGGTCACCCAGAAGAAGGTAATGGCAAACCACTTCTGGAGAAAAAAAAAATTGCCAAGAACAATCGTGGACTTTGAAAGACCTTTTCACCTATGTCATTTGACATGATACATAATGATGATGATGTTGAGTTATCCAGAAATGGCACGGTATGGTGACAAATCAATTAGTGCTACTGCCTCTCCTGATCAATTCTGGTCAATCCTCATATCAACCCTGATCTGCCTCTGTGGAATTTGTATGTTCTTCTTGCCATGGGTTTCAAAATCAGTTAAAATTGAGTTTATTTGTATACAAGTACACGAATGTACAGGTGCAATGGAAAACTTATTTATAGCAGCATTGCAGGCATATAGAAATATATTCAATATTGTTCAATAGCAACATTAATTATTTTATTTATCATTTATTGAGAAATGGTGCAGAGTGGGCCCTTCTGGACCGTCGAGCCCCACTGCCCAGTAACCCCTGATTTAATTGAGCCTAATCACAGGACAATTTACAATGACCACTTAATCCACCAACTGGTACGTCTTTGGACTGTGGGAGAAAACCCAAGCACCCGGAGGAAACCCACGCAGTCACAGGGAGAACCTGCAAACTCCTTACAGGCAGCAGTGCAAATTGATCCCATGTCTCTACTACTGTAAAGCGTTGTGCTACCCACTACAATACCACGCCATGCTTTACAGTATATAAGAAAGAACATAATTAGAACAAAAAAGATCCACTGGATTGCAAAGTGGTCATGACATTGCCTACTGAAGTAGTGATAAAGGTTACCTGTATATAGCTTGGTTCAAGCACCAACACTCTGGCCACTGTAGTTTCTTTCCACATCCCAAGGACCTGCTATTAGGTTAAAAGGATGCCGTAAAAGGAGATTTTATTGAAACATATAAAATTATGAAAGGGATAGATAAGATAAAGGCAGGAATGTTGTTTTCACTGGTAGGTGAGACTAGAACTAGGGGACAGAACCTCAAGATTTGGGGGAGGAGATTTAGGACAGAGATGAGGAGGGACTGCTTTTCCCAGAGAGTGGTGAATCTGTGGAATTCTCTGCCCAATGAAGCAGTCGAGGCTACCTCAGTAAATATATTTAAGATAAGGTTGGATAAATGCTTGCAGTGGGGCTCGACGGTCCAGAAGGGCCCACTCTGCACCATTTCTCAATAAATGATAAATAAAATAATTAATGTTGCTATTGAACAATATTGAATATATTTCTATATGCCTGCAATGCTGCTATAAATAAGTTTTCCATTGCACCTGTACATTCGTGTACTTGTATACTAATAAACTCAATTTTAACTGATTTTGAAACCCATGGCAAGAAGAACATACAAATTCCACAGAGACAGATCAGGGTTGATATGAGCATTGACCAGAATTGATCAGGAGAGGAATTAATGATTATGGGGAAAAGGCAGGTAGGTGGAGATGGCCAGATCAGGCATGATATTATTGAATGGCGGAGCAGGCTCGACAGGCCAGATGGCCTACTCCTGCTCCTATTTCTTATGTCCTAACGTATCCCTCAATAAAAACAAATGGAAATTGAGTTGATAGATAGTCATTCACAGGGGGTACAGGAAGATAAGGAGTGGGAAATAGGGTGAAAGGAATTGCTTTTTTTATTGGGAGCTGACATGCTCTCCATGTGCTGAATGGTATACTTCCTTGCTATAGAAGTATTAGATTTCAGTGGGAATTGAGACAATTTCAGGGTCTGCGGAGAGCACTCTAGCTGGTTGCAAAACCATCTGGCGTGGAAACGCCACTGAACAAGTGGGAAAAAAGCCGCAGAATGTTGTTAACTCAGACAGCTCCATCATGGGAACTAGATTCCCCAACATCGAGGACATCTTCTAAAGGGAATGCCTCAAAACAGGTGCCGTCCATCATTAAGGACCCCTCGACGCCCAGGTCATGCTCTCTTCTCACTGCCACCATCAGGGAGGAGGTACAGAAGCCAGAAACATACACTCAACATTTTAAGAACAGCTTCTTTCCCTCTGCCATCAAATTTCTGAATGGACATTGAACCCATGAATGCTGCCTCACTAGTTTGCACTAATAATTTTAACTTATATTAGCTAAGTAGTGCAAAAAGAGAACAAATATAGTGAGGAAGTGTTCATGGCTTAACTGTTTGTATATATAACTAATTGTAATTTACAGTATATTTTACACATTGCACTTATGACATATGTCAGTGATAACACACCTGATTCTGATTCAATCATATTAGGTATGATGGAGTCAAGCAGAGCCTAGCACGTTAATTTCCTTTCCTAAATACATGAAATGAAAAGTTTCTTTGATAATCCTGTGATTAGGTATCTACTGTTGCTGATACAAACATTTTAATTCCAAATTTATTCTACTAATTACCATGTAGGCTTTCACAGGATGAGCTGGGAATTAAGCTTAAGCTTAAGCCCAAGACAAAAATAGAATGTTGAGATAAACTGTTTCACTGGACAAAACCCAATTTTTCCATATTCACTGCACAGACTTGGTCCTGCAAGTCTGTGCTAGTCCACAAAACAAGCCTATTCCCCCACAGATTCTCCTCAGATTCCCATCAATTCCACCCCAGATGCGATCACTTGGGGCAATTTACATTGGTTAATTTATCTACCACCATACTTTTTGGGTTGTGAGAGGAAACTGGAGCACCTGGAGGGAATCCATGGTAGAGGGCAGGGTCTGATGGCAGAGAAGTTGTATGGCCTCAGTTGTAACGAGGATTAGGCCTCAAGCCGTGGTGTTGACTGTTTACAGCCACCGGGAGAGAGGCATCAGAGCCAGTTCTCTCCACCGGGGGCAGTGTCGCGCAGAGTCCAGTCTGGAGTCAGTGCTGCCCTTCCAGTGTTTGCTCAGCAGAAGACAAGTTGTTGTGGTCATTTGCAGAATTTGGTGGCGTTGGATGGCTTGAGTTTGAACTCCTTTATTAAGTGGCTGTACCTTTCCATCCTATAGGTGCCATGCCTGCTTTGTGCGGAGTGTGACTGTTGGTATTGTGTTTTCCACCTTGACCCCAGGGTAACGCTGTCTCATTTGGCTGTACTCATGAGTATTCATGAATGGTTGAATGACAATAAAACTTGAATTGATTTGGAGGAAGTTCATGTGGTCACAGGGAGAACGTGCAAACCCCGCAAAGACTACAGCAGAGGTCAGGATTGAACCTGTGCCACTGGGACAGTGAAACGACAGCCCCACTAATTGCACCATTGCGCCAATTGATGGACTGCAAAGGAATGCACCACGATGCATCAACCTGCTAACAGAAGCTAATAAGGAAATAATCAGATGGTCTCCATTAGTGAACTAATGGGATACATCCCATTAGATCACTAATAGACAGCACCGCAGCATAATGGTTAGTATAACACTATTATGGCACCAGCGACCTGGGTTCAATTCCACCGCTGTCTGCACGAAGATTGTACACTCTCCACATAACAGTGTGTGGTAGCCTCCAGGCACTCTTCTTTTCTTCCACATTTCAAAGACATACGGGTTAAATAAGGTTGTAACTGCGTGGCGTGGGTTCGTTGAGCTTGAAGGGCCAATTACTGTGCTATATATCTAAATAAAATTTTTTTAAAAACTAAATAAGATCCTCTGATAATTTAACCAGAATTATCAGCACATGAGTGAAAAGTTGCTGTTTCAATCACCCATCAGTTCTCATCAGGCTTTGCTTCCAGAGTTTTAGATCTATTTACACACTTCCTCTGAGGGTCCTGAAGAAGGGATTCAGCCCAAAACATCGGCTGTTTACTCAATTCCATAGACGCTGCCTGACCTGCTGAGTTCCTCCCGCATTTTCTATGCGTTGCTTTCAATTTCCAGCTTCTGTGGACTTTTTCGTGCTTGCACGTTAATTCTGATGCTTTCAGCATCTGACATCCAGGTGCACCCTCTAGAGCCACGTTTGGAACAGCAGATGTTTTCATTTACTCCTCCAGGGCGCTGGGAACTGTGGGGCTAACAAGGGCTCTGGCAGCTGATGTCTGGTAATGCACTAGAACCTAGTGTGTTATGTTCCTGTTTGAGCTGTCTCTGGAATGAGGACAACAGGTTCGGGTTCTCCTGATGCAGTACCCCGTCACACAGCGAAACAACGTAATGCAATTGGCAAAGTTGTTCAGCATGCGCAGAAATAAAGAATTCGGGTCTACATGTGCATTTTGGACACGTCAAGACTGAGATCTAAGATTATTTTTATCTGTCACATTTGCATCGAAACATACAATGAAATGGCTCATTTGCATCAACGGCCAACACAGCCTGACTATGTGCTGGGGTCAGGCCGCAAGTGTTGCCTTGCTTCCAGCACTAACATAGCATGCCCAAAGCTTACTAGTCCTGATCTCTGTAGGGAACCTGAAGGAGATCTCTCTGGGTTATGTCAGGTCATTGTTCTATGTAAAACAACTGCTGCACTTGTTCTTATAACAATGAATATCCCACAAGCTATGGGAAATATACCGCGATATTCTCATGGAACTGTAATAAGAAAGATTTACATGTCACATGGATGCTTTGCTTAAGTATTACAACCAAAATTAGTTATTTTAGTATTTGGTTTATTTATTTTATTTAGAGGCCCTTCCAGCCCAATGAGCCCATGTCACCTAATTACATCCATGTGACTAATTGTCACTGCTGCCATCAGGTAGAAGGTACAAGAGCCTCAGGACTCAGGAACAGTTTTTAGCCCTCAACCATCAGGCACCTGAGCCAGAAGGGACAACTTCACTCAACTTCACTTGCCTCATCATTGACCTGTTCCCACAACCTATGGACTCACTTTCAAGGGCTCTTCATCGCATGTTCTCCATGTAGATATACAGCTTGTTCATTTATTACTGTTGTTTTTTACTTTTTGTATTTGCACAGTTTGTTGTCTTATGCACTCTGGGCGGATGCCCTAGATTCTGTTTTAGTTATTATTCTATACGTTTGTTGAGTATGCCCACAAGAAAATGAATCTCAGGTTTGTATATGTACTTTGACAATCAAATTTACTTGCGGTTGAACTTAACCTTGGGAACTTGGGAGTAAACTGGAGCATCCGGAGGACATTTATGCAGCCATGGGAAGAACGTACAAGCTCCTTATGGGTAGCGGCAGGAATTGACCCCCGATTGCTGGCACTGTAATAGGATTACACTAACTGCTATGCCCATCACGCTGCCCCAGTTTGTTTCGGGCACATGGTAAAATATAGGCTTTCCTTTAGGAAGCCACAACTATCACATGCTTGAAGTGATCTTATCCTTTGTCAGCTAGGATGACTCTTGCTGCACTTTTAGTTAGCTGAATTAAATTGAAACAAATGGTATCTATATAAATGAGTTGCTAGGGCAACATTTACAATGTTTTTTGCAGCTTTTGTACTGAGTTAAATCAGCCTCGGGATGTAAAGCCTCCTGGAGCTTACAGCCTGTTAATGACTCTGCTAAGACAAGGTCAGCAACCAGAAGCCAAGTCTAACTTGGATGTCACTGTGTGCTGGAATTGTTCAGCCAGCTGTTGGAGGATTAAAACTAGACTTGAAGGCAGAATTGTAGTTAATTCTTCTTGTACCACTTCAACTAAAATATAAAACTTGTCTCCCATGCAAGATATAAACACAAGAGCTTTTGCAGGTGCTGGAAATCTTGACCAACGCATACAAATTGCGGAGGAACTCAGCAAGTCAAACTGCATCTATTGAGGGAATTGAGTTGGCATTTCAGGTTGAGACCCTTGCTGCATACAGGAGTTGGAAGAGGCAAATCTAGCTCTCCATGTGCCGAGATATAAATCTGTTTGAACTGAGAAAGTTCCTTGGAGTTAGGTAAGAGAACATCCATAAGCAAATGCAAAAAAAAACTCTGGTGAAACCTCTTTACCCAAAGATTAGTGAAGTTTCAAACCTTGTTACACATAGAATATTCACATAAGAGCATGTGAAATGCTGGGAGTACAGCCCCTCAGATTTGTTCTGCCGCTCACAAATCTGGTTATCTGTCTTATTCTCTCCAATCCCATCTCATCTGAATGTCCAAAAGTTTGCAGATCTCAGCCTTGAATGCCTGCGCTTTCAGCACTCTTTATGAGAGACATTTCTGAACTCTAAATGAAGAAATGTCTCCTCAACTCAGTCCCAACTGGTAGACTCCATACTCAGGAATGACAATCCCCTATCGCTGATGTTTCATCCCAAGGAAACTGTTTCTCAACATTAACCCTGACAACCCCACTCACAGTCTTGGGTTTGCTTTAGATCATTCTTCCAAACTCCAGAGAGCAAGCAAACAGAAGCCGGGAAGCACCTGAGGTGTAAAGGATGGAATATTTTATAAAGCCATAAACTTCGTAATAGAGTCATACAGTATGGAATCTGATCCTTCAACCCAACTGGTTCATGGTGACCAAGATTCCCAATTAAGTTAATTTCACTTGCACAAGTTTGGTCCATATCTCTCTAAGCTTTTTCTATCCATGTACCTTTTGGGTGTTGTTAATGTAACTGCCTCAACCATTTCCTCTGGAGCTCACTCCATATATGCACCACTCTCTGGGTGAAGAATTTGTTCTTCAGGTTCCTATTAAATCTCTCCTCTCTCACCCTAAACCTATACCCTCTGGTTCTCGATTTCCTTTTCTTAGGAAAAACACTGTGTATGCTTCTCATGACTTGATAATCCCTCATTTTCCTATGTTCCAGTGAATAAAATCCTAGCCTCTACAACTCAGTCCAACAAGTCCTAGCACAATCCTCGTGCATGTTTTCTGTACTCTTTCCAGCTTAATGATATCTTACTGAAAGCAGGGTGTCTAAACCTGAACACAATATTCCAAATGTGGCCTCACCAAACTCTTGTACAACTGCAAGTTAATACCCTAACTTCTATACTGAATGCTTTAATACCATGTTAATGTTCAGTTGAAGAAAGCCATAAGGAGGCTTGTGGAAGGGACATTTGGATCAAATTGTCTTCCTAGAGACTTTATCACATAACAGAGGAAAATCAGAAGCCAGTAACATCTTATTATTCCCTAACACTAAACTTAGCTTGATAACTCCAGTCTCCATCAGCTGTCCACAAAACCATGAGTATATTATCTGTACTAACTGGAGCTCATATGATTAAGATGTGCTCTAAGTATGACACAGAAGACTTGGTGGGGAGAGTGACAGAGGAGACCCAGAGTCTGGTTCCCAAGGGTGGAAAATCTGGAACTGTATAGTGTGCTTTTCGGACAATAGGGTCAACCGCTTGGAGCTGAGATGTGAAGGAACTCCAGTCCAAGCAGGTTGTAGGTCTTTGGAACTATAGATGATCACAGACACTCAGTAACTGACTGACTTCAAAACTAAGATCATTGGATTTAGAGCACAAAAGAAAATCCAGAGGATATGACAATGGGGCTGTTTGAGAATAGAAGAGGTCATGATCTTATCGCATGCAGGATTTCCTGGTGGCAAACCACTTTAATTCCAATCTCCAAACCCATTCCAATGTGTCACTCCATGGCATCCTCTTGTTAGAGGAGCAAAACCTTATATTCCATTTAGGTAGACTCCAACCTGATGGCATGAATATTGATCTCCCTAACTTCTGGCATTTTCTCCTGCTCCCACTTCCTTCTTTTTCAATTCCCACACTGGCTTCCCTTTTAACTCATCTCTGTTCCTCCCCTGCCTATTACCACCCTCTTCTTCCCTTTGTCCCATGGTCCAATCTCTTCTTATCAGAAAACTTCTTCGCCATTCCTTTACTGTTTTCACCCAGCACCTCGCAGCGTCTTACTTTATTCCCACCCTCACCAACCTTGCTTCACCTATCACCTTCCAACTTGTACTCCTTCCCCTCTCCCACTTCCTTATTCTGGCAGCATTTAGCAAGTGGTCTGTGTACCCAAGGTTAAGAACCACTATTGTAAAAAAAAAGTGTTTTAATCAAAATTCAAAATTCCATTCTTCAGTACGCAATTCTAAAGGAGAATGAAATGATTGTTACTTCAGATCCGATGCAGGATAAGACCATAAGACCATAAGATATAGGAATTAGGCTATTTGGCCGATCGAGCCTGCTTTGCAATTTAATCATGGCTGATCCATTTTTCCTCTCAGCCCCAGTCTCCTGCCTTCTCCCCACATCCTGTCATGCCCTGACCAATCAAGAATCTATCAATCTCTGCCTTAAATATATGCAAAGACTTGGCCTCTACAGCTGCCTGTGGCAATGAATTCCACCAATTCACCATTCTCTGACTAAAGAAATTCCTCTTTATCTCCATTCTAAAAGGATGCCCCTCCATTCTGAGGCTGTGTCCTCTGGTCCTAGACTCTTCTACCATAGGAAACATCCTCTCCACATCCACTCCATCAAGGCCTTTCAACATTTGGTAGGTTTCAATTAAGTCACCTCTCATTCTTCTGAATTCTAGTGAATACGGGCCCAGAGCCATCAATCGCTCTCCATATGACAAGCCATTCAGTCCTTCAATCATTTTCATGAACCTCCTTTGAACCCTCTCCAGTGTCAGCACATTTGTTCAACGATAAGGGGCCCTAAACTGCTCATAATACTCCAAGTAAGGCCTCACCAGTACTTTATAAAGCCTGAACATTACACCCTTCCTTTTATATCCTAGTCCTCTTGAAATGAATGCTAACATTGCATTTCCCTTCCTCACCACAGACTCAACTTGCAAATTAACCTTTAGAAATTTTAGTGCGAGGATTTCCAAGTCGCTTTGCTCCTCAGATTTTTGAATTTTCTCTCCATTTAGAAAGTATTTCTTCTAGCAAAATGCATGACCTTACACATCCCAACACTGTATTCTATCTGCCATTTCTCTGCCCATTCTCCTAATCTGTTTAAGTCCTTCTGTTGCCTCCCTACTTCCTCAAAACTATCTGCCTAACCACCTATCTTTGTATCGTCTGCAAACTTTGCGACAAAACCATCAATTCCATCATCCAAGCCATTGGCATATAATGTAAAAAGGAGTCCCAAGACCCTGTGGAACACCACTAGTCACTGGCAGCCAATCGGAAAAGGGTCCCTTTATTCCCACTCTTAGCATCCTCCCAATCAGCCAATCAGCCATGCTAGTATCTTTCCTGTAATACCTTAGATTCTTAACTTGTTAAGAAGCCTCATGTGTGGCACCTTGTCAAGGGTTTTCTGAAAATCAAAGTACACAACATCAACCAATTTTCCTTTGTCCACCCTGCTTGTTATTTCTTCAAAAAATTCCAGCATATTTCTCAGGAAAAATTTTCCCTTGAGAAAACCTTGCTGACTACAATCTACTTTATCATGTGCCTCCAAATACTCCAAAAAGCACAATAGGCCAAAAGGACACGAGAAAAAAACAAAAAATATCATAAATATAAATATAAATACAATTCTATAACACATAATGTAGAAGTTACTGTTATACAGTACAGCTATACTGATTGTATGTGCTGTACACAAAAGGAAACTAGGTGATGCGTATGTCGGAGTGGTGGGGTGGATTAATGGGTGGGGGTGTTGCTCAGCCTGATGGCTTGGGGGAAGTAATTGTTTTTGATTCTGGTGGTTCTGGTATGGATGCTTTGCAACCTTTTCCTGATATGAGTCCATAAGCAGGGGTGAATAGGATCCTTCATGACATTCCTGGACTTTTCCTAGCGCCTTTCTGTATATACATATCCTTGATAGCAGGTAGACCAGTGCTGGTGTTGCACTGGGCAGTTTTAATTACCTTTTGGAAAGTCCTCCTATCTGCTGCAGTGCAGTTTCTGTACCAATCACAGCCGCAACTTCCTCCGGTTTGTCAAAAAGTGGCCGTATCATGTTGGAACCAGCCTGCACCTCATGGTCTCCTTCATACCAGCTCCCGAGGCTGCGCTGTCCTTCCGTAGACCTGTGGTCCCCAACACACATCTGCTTTCATGATCTCAGTCATTCCAAGAGGTGCAAGGGAAAGAGGTAACAACTGGAGCTCAGGTGGCAGAATCTGAGGCTCTTCCCACAGACAAACCATTAGTCTGCTGACAGCTCCTCAAAGGCCTTTGCACAGTTTCTTAGAATCTTCTGAATATTTAAAAAATAATAATTTTTTTTACAAATTATAAAATCACTTGAAATATTTTAATTAGAACATTAATTAATAATATTAATATCACTTAAATGAAGAAAAAACATCTTCACTTCACTTTTTTTAATGAAGATTGCTGAGCACATTTAAAAGCTTATGGCTAGATGCACCACCCACACTAATGTAGCTCTCCCTAGAGTGTCAAAGGACACCTGAGAGACATTTTTTTTGAAATTAAGAGAGGCACAGATAGAAAAGCCAGTCAGAATCTTTTCTCCAGGATGGAAATATCAAACACAAAGGGACATGGTTTTAAAGCTAGAAGAGGGAGGTTTAAAGGTGACATAAGGGGCAAATAATTTACACAGAGAGTGGTAGGTGTTTAGAACAGCTTATCAGGGTAATAGTGGAAGCAGCCATGATGTACCTGTCCATGGCCTCCTCTTGTGCCAAAATAAGGCCTCCCTCAGGGTGGAAGAGCAACAGCTTATGTTCTGTCTGTGTACCCTCCAACCTGATGGTATGAATATCAATTTCTCCTTCAGCTGAACAGAAGTCCCTCCCCCCCACCCCCCACATTCTCTAATCTCCAATCTGACCTTTTACTTCTTTTGACGTACCTATCACTTACCCCTGGGTCCCCTCCTCCTTCCCTTTCTCCTAATGTGCACTCTCCTCTCCTATCAAATTCTTTCTTCTCCAGTCTGTGGCCTTGATCACCTGGCTTCACCTATCACCTTTCAGCCAACCTCTTTCTCCTGCCACTACCATTTAGCCCAGGCATCTCCCCGCTTCCCTCGCAGTCCTGAAGAAGTGTCTTCGCCCAAAACGTTGACTGTTTACTCTTTTCCATAGGTGCTGCCTGACTTGCTGAGTCCCTCCAGCATCTTGAGTGTGTTGCAGAGGAAGCAGCCAGTTTGGTGGAGTCAACACATACATATGAAGGGAATGGAGGGACATGGATGATACATGTACGTTTCTTATAAACTGGCACAATATTGTGGGCTGAATGGCCTATCTAGAGAACTACTTTTCTATGCAACGTCAAGGAACCAAAATGAAGGCTACCCCACTCTTTAGATCAAGTAATTACTGAAAGTCCCTGGACTCAATGCTGGGAGAAAGGTGGGCCAGGGAATCAGATGAACCCAGAGCAGTGGACCATCTGTAAGGTTCGTCCATCATCGTCGATGAAGACCTTGACAACACTAGTCACTTTGAGACTGGATGAGGTGTGTCCGAAGATGACTGCTCAGGCCAATTCGGGCACGGAATGTCCTGGCACATGTTGGGCAGACACGTGTAGGCACTGCAGTTGTTGCGCTGGTGGGTCTGGACTTGCGCAGCTCGTGCTTATTTTGTGCTTCAGCAATGTGCCTTGCTTCGTAAGCTTGACAGCCCTTGTGGATGAGGCCGCGCCAGCTAGGGTGGTTTTGTGCCAGCATTTCCCAGGAGGTTGTGTCTATGTCAAATGACTTCAGGGAGGCCTTTAATCTGTCTTTGCAATGTTTCTTCTGCCCTCCATGTGTGTGTCTTCCAGCAGAGAGTTCCCCAAAAAGGAGCTGCTTGGGTATGTGCTCGTCCGGCATGCGGATGACATGACCTGCCCACCGGGTCTGTGCTCTCATCAGCAGTGTGTGGACTGATGGCAGACTTGCTCCAGAGAGAACTTCAGTGTCTGGCACTTTATCTTGCCATCTGATGCCTAATATTCTGCGAAGACAAGTCATGTGGAAATGGTGGACCATAGCTCCAAGCTGAAGGAAGAAGGCACTCGGTCCAGAATGAAGCCATGGTATGCCAGCACCATCCAGCCCAGTCACATCCCTGATGAGCACTTGAATGCAACAAAAACCAGAGAAGAGGAAGAATGCAGGCTGGATTTAATTGCTGAACAAAGCACAAGATAAACAACCTCATATTTCAGTGCATATGGGTGATGGGGCTCTTCATTAAAAGCATTTAATATCATCACTCTTCTTAGTCTTATCTTGAATTTCTGTTGCTGCCTTCTTTCCACTGAAAACAAATTTTGTCCTTAGTTATTATCAGACTTGCCTGGAGAATTTTTCACACTGGGCCTGGCAGCTGTAATATTCTTCCTCTATTTGAAAGAAGGTGTGTTGAAATTGTTGTAAGGAAAAGTACTTGTGATCATCCTATCTGATCAGTACCTCCAGATCTTAAGGACATAGGAGGAGCATGAGTAAGCTAACTGTACCCACGACCTGTTCTGCCATTCAGTAAGTCAAGGGATTGGTATTCATTAAGTTCAGTGGGGGGGGGGGGCATGATGGATCAGTGCTTAGCGTAACACTTTTACATTGCCAGAGAATGAGGTTCAATTCCAGCCACTGTCTCTGAGGAGTTTGTACATTCTCCTCATGATTTAGTGAGCTTCCTCTAGGTTCTCTGGAGTCATCCAATGTTCCAAGATGGACATTGATTGTTCCAAGATGGACAGATTGATGTTAGTAAATTGTGGCTGCATTCCATTGGTGCCGGATGCATGGTGATACTTGCGCAGACATATCCTCAGACTGCGTTAGTTGTTGACGCAAGCGAAACATTTCACTGTATGTTTTGCTATTTGCATGTACATGTGACAAATAAAAGCAAGCTTTAAAAAAAAATTAAGTCAATTCTTGGACTCAGTACTCTCTCGAAATTCCCCGACACCCACGGACTTCATGAGATTTAAATATCTGTCACCCTTCAGCTATGATATCGTCAATGAGTCAGCCTTCACGGTTGTCTGGATAGTGAATTCTGGAGACTCACGATGACCCGAGAGAAGAAATTTCTTCCTCACCTTTTAAATGGCTGACCCCTTATTCAAGAACAATGTCCCTGGTTCTAAATATCACCTTACTCCACCCTCCAGCAGTTAGGGAAACATCCCCTCAGAATCAACTTCCCTCAGAATCCTACACAGTGTTTTACAAAAGTCTTAGACACATATGTATTGCAAGGGAGCCTGTAGTAATTTTATGCACATGCCAGAACATACCTTCTCAAATATGAAGTCCAAAGCTCTCTTCCACACACAGTCACAAAAACCCAAGGAAAGAGCATGAGCAGGCCACTCGGCCCCTTAGAACTGCCCTGTCCTTTAACGTGACCATTGCTGATCTATGCTGGCCTCAACTCCTCTTCTATGACAGTTTCCATAATGTTCAATTCTTTGACCTTGCAAATATTTATCTGCCTCCGCCACAAATAAGTCCAGTGTTCTGACCTTCACTATCCCTGGGGGCAGAGAGTTCCATTCACTACTCTTTAAGGGAAGAAATTTCAAATACGCTACCTCTACTGGCTCCCCTTTATGCACCCTGTTTGTTACATCCTCAAAGAACTCTATTTAATTTGTCAAATATGATTTCATCATCAGCAACATCATTATGTGCCGTGTCATATGACATGGGCGATCATGGTCATATGACACGGCACACCTGTCTTTAAAGTGCGAGGGGTTATTGCCTGTGAGGAAAAACTCTTTACACTGTTGTTTTTATTTGTTTTCTCTATCCATGATCATGATTTTTTCTTGGCAAATTTTTCGACATAAGTGGTATGCCATTGCCATCTTCTGGGCAGTGTCTTCACAAGACAGATGACCCCAGCCATTATCAATACTCTTCAGAGATTGCCTTTAACGTTCATAAAAGATTCCATTCAGAAACACAAATGATTGCAGATGCTAGAATATAGAGCAGAAACCAAATAACTAGAGGAATTCAGAGGTTAGGCAGCACTTGTAGAGGTAAATGGACAGTTACCTTTCGGGTAGAAACCCTGCATATGGATTGAAAGAAAAGGTGAAAGTACCGAACATAAAGAGGTGAAGGAAAGGGATGGAGCAAGAGCTAGCAAGCAATAGGTGGATCATTTCATTAGTTTAGCACAATATTGTGGGCCGAAGGGCCTGTTTCTGTTATATCCTACATCCTATGTATCCTGTTGAGGGACAACTGGCAGATGGAGGAGGGAAAAGCGGAGATATCACCAGACACTGGGATTGACATGTGGAGGCTGCAGAAGATGGAATCAGTAGGAAAGGAAGATGGAGGATGGAACCAAATAAAGTTAGTGGGGTAGGCAGGTGATAAAATTCGGGAGAGATGACACAGGAGGGCTGAGATAATGGGCAGAGATGGAGTGTGTGATGGTGAGGGGTGAGGTGGACTGGGTGTAGGGTAAGCTGAGAAGCGCAGAAGGGGAGAGAAAAGGAACAGTGGCCCAACTACCTCACACCTCCAGCAACCCATATTCAATCCTGAGCTCAGGTATTGTCTGCATGGAGTTTTCACATTCCTCGTGGGTGCTTTGGTTTCCTCGCACGTTCCAAAGATATGTGGATCGGCAGGGTAATAACCCACTATCAATTAACTCTGGTGTGCGGTGACAGGCAGAACTTGGAGAATATTGTGGGGAGAGCAAAAATGGAAGTAACATCGGATCAGTTAAAATCGGTGGCTGTTCAAGCACTGGCTGAAGGAGCTATTTCCAAACCGTATGAATCATTGCCTCTGTAATATAAAAGCATGGAACCAACAATGATGGGGCTGGCTGATGGAGATAACAGTGGTGATTAGGTGGTGGCTGGTCCAACAGTCATTAGCGCCTGTCAGAGTGCTGGGGAGATAGCAGAGTACAAGTGAGAAGCATGGAAAGATGCCTGAGTCTGCAACACCTACATTTGGAGCCTCACCATTAAACGACAAGAAAGGTCATCCACCAGAAACGTTATCTCTGCTCTTCTCTCTCTGCGGACGACCTGTTTCCGGCATTTTCAGCTTTCACTTCAGATTTCCAGCATCTGTAATTTTTTTTTCCTTTGCCTCTCAGTATAACAGCTACTTTTGCTTTAACAGCCTTTCTATTTCAAGATATTTTTAACTGAATTAAAATTCCCAAACTAGCATGATGGGAGTTGAACTCACATTACTCTGCATCATTACCTCAATACTGGGAATGGTGGCACAGTGATTAGATTACTGGTCTAATGATCCTTTAACTTGAGTTCAGATCCTACGATGGCAGCTGGGGAGCTTAAATTGAGCTAATTAAATAACCAGGCTTTCTTTTTAAAAGACTGGTCTCAGTAATGGTGACCATAAAATTACTGAATTGTTGTAAAAAACTACATTAGCTTCATTGGAGTCCTTCAGCAAAGGGAAAGCTATTTGGTCTAGGTGTGACTCCAGACCAATGACGAAATGATCAATTCTCAGCTGCACCCAAGAAGCAGGCCAGCAAGACACTCAGTTGCGATAAATAATGACCTCGCCAGCACCATCCCTACCTTACAAATAAATAAGTCAGTAGCCACTTTATTAGGTACAGGAATGAAACACGGTGTGGTCTTTTGGTGCTGTAGCCATCCATTTCAAGGCTCAACATGTTGTGCGTTCAGGGGCTTCTGTACCGCTCTCTGTAAACTCTAGAAACCGCTATGTGTGAAAGTCCCAGGAGATAAACAGTTTTTGAGATACTCAAATCACCCATCTGGCACCAATGATTACTCCATTGTCAAAGTCACATAGATCATATTTCTTCCCCATTCTGATGTTTGGTCTAAACAACAACTAAATCTCCTGACCATGGCTGCATGATTTAATCCATAAAGTTTCTGCCTCATGATTGTTGATTATATATTTGCATTAATGAAAAGATGTACAGATGTACCTAATAAAGTGGCCACTGAGAGTATGTACTGAATCTACTTTTACCTTGAGGAAAGATAGAGTAATGGTACAGATAGAGTACTGATCCAGGTTCGACCCTGATCTCCGGCACTGGCTGCATGGTATTTGCAAGCCCTTTCTGTGACCGTGTGAGTTTCCTCCGTGTGTTGTCCCCAAAATTGTATTGGTTGGTACGTTATACCTACTGGCTGGCACGTAAATGGCGGTAGAAGTTGAAGCTGATGGGAGGGTGGAGAGACTAAAAAGAAATTAAATGTAAGATTTGTAAAAATTGGATGCTTGATTGTTGGTATAACTCAGCGGACAGAAGGATTTTCTGTATGGACCTATGACTTAATGATGGCATTAGATTCATTTACATGGGACTAGTCTGCTCAGGCTGATCCATGTGTGAAAGAACGGTCAATGCGAGAATGGGAAGGCAACCAAATGCGAAAAACAGGGAGAGAGTGAATTAATATCTGGGAGGAGTGAGGTACAGAGAAAATTGAATGCATTCTCTGCACTGTAATGTTAATTTTCACCTATTGACACCTTTGTGTGATATTAGTCAGAAGCTCTGTCAGACTCCCGAAATGATAAATCATTCCATCACGGAGTCTTTTGTGATGATATCTTAACTTTGATGGCTTTTCATGTTGATATAATTTACTGGTTCAGACCAGCTGTAGCATTTGTCAGGGATGATTTGTATCGATAAGTCCTGCATTAAAACAATAACAGAGCTTCTGACAAACATATGACAAAGACGAGAGCTACTAACTTCATCTCAGGGATTGGCATTGGTTGGCAAAGACTGATCTTCTGGTCCCGCATCAGGTAGGCATACATCCCCATTAGTGCTTTCAGTTGATAATCTTCCATTGTGATCTCCTGGTTGATACCTCCGTAGTGAACCATTCCGAGGTGCTGTTGTTCATAGTGAAATCCTGAATACTAAGCATCTACATTAAGGTTTGGAAAAACCCTAGATCATATTTCAAGGATGTGACAACAAATACTTATGGGCAAGAAAGAAGCAAGGAAGAATCAAGAAGGCTCAAAACATCGACTGTTCTTCTGGCTGAGTAGTGCTATAACAACAACCTCTTACTCAATGTCAGCAAGAGCAAAGAGCTGATTATTAACTTCAGGAGGAAGACAGCAGAGTTCCATCGGCCAGTCCTCATCAGAGGATCAAAGGGAGAGCGAGGGTCATCAACTTTAAATTCTATGATGTTATTACTTCAGAGGACCTGTCCTGGGCCCTTGACACCGGTGCCAAGCTGTATCGGCCCTAGTGCCCTTTCCTTGGACAACATCGGTGGCATGGAGAGGGGCGACTTGCAGCATGGGCAACTGCCGGTCTTCCATACAACCTTGCCCAAGCCGGCGGCCTGGAAACCTTCCAAGGTGCAAATCCATGGTCTCATGAGACTAACGGATGCCTACAGTCCGGGGCCCAGAACAATTACAAAGAAAGCACAGCAGTGCTCCTACTTTCTTAGGAATTTGAGAAGATTCTGCATGACATCTAAAGCTTTGACAAGCTTCTAGAGATGAGTAGTTGAGAGTATATTGTCTGGCTGCATCACAGCCTAGCATAGAAACACCAATGCCCTGGAATGGAAAATCCTTCAAAAAAATGGATACAGCCTAGTCCATCATGGTAAAGCCCTCCCCACCATTGAGCACATCTACATGAAGCATTGTTGCAGGAAAGCAGCATCCATCATCAGGAGCTCTCACCACACAGGGCATGCTCTCTTCTCATAGCTGCCATCAGAAAGAAGGTACAAGAGCATCAGGGTTCACCACCAGGTTCAGGAACTGTTATTACCCCTCAACCATCGAACTTGAACCAAAGAGAATAACTTCACTCAACTTCACTTGCCCCATCTTTGAAATGCTCCCTCAACCTATGGACTCACTTTCAAGGACTCTTCACCTCATAGTCTCTATATTTATTGCTTATTTATTATTATTAATTCTTTCATTTCGTGGTTGCACAGTTTATTGCACACTGGTTGAACCCCCAAGCTGGTGTGGTGTTTCATTGATTCTATTATGGTTTTATGGATTTATTGAGTATGCCCTCAAGAAAATGAATCTCAGAACTGTGTATGGTGACATATTAGATAAGATTAGATTAGATTATGAGGACGCGCAGTCCTCTTTTATTGTCATTTAGAAATGCCTGCATTAAGAAATAATACAATGTTCCTCCAGAATGATAGCATAGAAACACAAGACAAACCAAAACTAAAAAAAATGAAAAAAGAACACATAATTATAACATATAGTTACAACAGTGCAAAGCAATATCGTAATTTGATAAAGAACAGACCATGGGCACGGTAAAAAAAAAGTCTCAAAGTCTCTCGAAAGCCCCATCATCTCACGCAGACGGCAGAAGGGAGAGAAAAACTCTCCCTGCCATGAACCTCCAGCGCCGCAAACTTGCCGCTGCAGCACCCTGGAAGCACCCGACCACAGCTGACTCTTGAGTCCGTCCAGAAACTTCGAGCCTCCGACCAGCCCTCCGACACCGAGTACCGAGCACCATCTCTGCCGAGCGCTTCGATCCCGGCCCCGGCAACTGGCAATAGGCAAAGCCGAGGATTTGGTGCCTTCCCCTCCGGAGATTCTCGATCGCACAGTAGCAGCAGCAGCGAAGCAGGCATTTCAGAAGTTTCTCCAGATGTTTCTCCGTGCTTCTCATGTCTGTGTCCATCAAATCAGGATTATGCCCGGTACCTACTTAACAAATACGATATCAATTCGGAGCGGCTGAATATATGTAGTTTGATAATAAATTTACTTTGAACTTTTTCCTCCATAAATGCTGCCTGACCTGTTGAATTCCTTCAGTATTTTGAGTGTCTTGCTCAAGTATCAGCCCTAGGAAAAGTGTCATTAGCAAGGAAGGAATAGGGAAAGCTAACTCCAAAAGCATCTCCTTCCTAACAAAATGCATGAAGAATCATCTTGTCAACTCCAACAGCTGGGTTCCCCAAAGACATGCAAGATCACATTTCAAAGTCCTTTCTCCAGGCACTGGGACCTGTTGCTTTTGGGAGAGAAAGGTGTCATGGATCAATACCATTAAGCAAGAGGTCTGTGAACCCCAGGCTAAGAGCCCCTATTTTAGAAGGTGCGATGTTAATCTGATGTCTTGGTCAAGAAATTGCTTCACTGCATGTTAGTAGCGTTTTGAGTCATCCCAATGGATTTGTAAAAGATGATAATAATTGGGATCTTCATTTGCAGGGCTGATAGGGCAGCACTGTTGATTTTCGTAATAGAAACACAGAAAACCTACAGCACAATACAGGCCCTTCAGCCCACAAAGCTGTGTCGAACATGTTCTTACCTTAGAACTACCTAGGCTTACCCATAGCCCTCTATTTTTCTAAGCTCCATGTACCTATCCAGGAGCCTCTTAAAAGACTTTATCATTTCCGCCTCCACCACTGCCACCGGCCGCCCATTCCAGACTCTCACCACTCTCTGCAGAAAAAATTTACCCCCTGACATCTTCTCTGTACCTACTTCCAAGCACCTTAAAAATATGCCCTCTCGTGCTAGCCATTTCAGCCCTAGGAAAAAGCCTCTGACTATCCACACGATCAATGCCTCTCATCATCTTATATACCTCTGTCAGGTCACCTCTCATCCTCTGTCTCTCCAAGGAAAAAAGGACGAGTTCACTCAACCTATTCTCATAAGGCATGCCCCCCAATCCAGGCAACATCCTTCTAAATCTCCTCTGCACCCTTTCTATGGTTTCCACGTCCTTCCTGTAGTGAGGCGACCAGAACTGAGCACAGTACTCCAAGTGGGGTCTGACCAAGGTCCTATATAGCTGCAACATTACCTCTCGACTCTTAAACTCAGTCCCACGGTTGATGAAGGCCAATGCACCATATGCCTTCTTAACCACAAAGTCAACCTGTGTAGCAGCTTTGAGTGTCCTATGTGAATTATAATGTGAAGAAATGCTACGTCAATGCAACACGTGCCATTACATTCATCTAATCAAGTTTTCTCATCTGCTACTACTTGTCCAGCATCATCTCCTGTAACCTCAGAGGCCCAGATTTGACACTTTACAGCAACTTAAAAAAATCATCTGGGGTCCGAATGGACTACCAACTTAGGCGCCATCTGCATAACGTGCTTCTTGCTTTGCAGACAAAATAGTGGATAGGGGAGAACCAGTGGATGTGGTATATTTGGATTTTCAAAAGGCTTTTGACAAGGTCCCACACAGGAGATTAGTGTGCAAACTTAAAGCACACGGTATTAGGGGTAAGGTATTGATGTGGATGGAGAATTGGTTAGCAGACAGGAAGCAAAGAGTGGGAATAAACGGGACCTTTTCAGAATGGCAGGCGGTGACTAGTGGGGTACCGCAAGGCTCAGTGCTGGGACCCCAGTTGTTTACAATATATATTAATGACTTGGATGAGGGAATTAAATGCAGCATCTCCAAGTTTGCGGATGACACGAAGCTGGGTGGCAGTGTTAGCTGTGAGGAGGATGCTAAGAGGATGCAGAGTGACTTGGATAGGTTGGGTGAGTGGGCAAATTCATGGCAGATGCAAATTAATGTGGATAAATGTGAAGTTATCCACTTTGGTGGCAAAAATAGGAAAACAGATTATTATCTGAATGGTGGCCGATTAGGAAAAGGGGAGGTGCAACCAGACCTGGGTATCATTATACACCAGTCATTGAAAATGGGCATGCAGGTACAGCAGGCGGTGAAAAAGGCGAATGGTATGCTGGCATTTATAGCGAGAGGATTCGAGTACAGGAGCAGGGAGGTACTACCGCAGTTGTACAAGGCCTTGGTGAGACCACACCTGGAGTATTGTGTGCAGTTTTGGTCCCCTAATCTGAGGAAAGACATCCTTCCCATAGATGGAGTACAAAGAAGGTTCACCAGATTGATTCCTGGGATGGCAGGACTTTTATATGAAGAAAGACTGGATGAACTGGGCTTGTACTCGTTGGAATTTAAAAGATTGAGGGGGGATCCGATTGAAACGTATAAAATCCTAAAGGGATTGGACAGGCTAGATGCAGGAAGATTGTTCCCGATGTTGAGGAAGTCCAGAACAAGGGGTCACAGTTTGAGGATAAAGGGGAAGCCTTTTAGGACCGAGATTAGGAAAAACTTCTTCACACAGAGAGTGGTGAATCTGTGGAATTCTCTGCCACCGGAAACAGTTGAGGCCAGTTCATTAGCTATATTTAAGAGGGAGTTAGATATGGCCCTTGTGGCTACGGGGATCAGGGGGTATGGAGGGAAGGCTGGGGCGGGGTTCTGAGTTGGATGATCAGCCATGATCATAATAAATGGCGGTGCAGGCTCGAAGGGCCGAATGGCCTACTCCTGCACCTATCTTCTATGTTTCTATGTTTCTAAAATGGAGGTCCACTTGACCATGATATCAAAATACAACCTGTCCAGGGCCAACATTAGCCAGATGACTCTTAGTATTCCCCTCACCTGACCCAAGCATTACAGTAAATCTAACAATTTCAGATGTATTATAGAAGCATTAACTACTCTTCATGGACACAGGTAGCAAAAACTGAGCCAATTGAAGGGACTGGATAGAGTAGATGTGGGGAGCATGTTTTTGATAGTGGGGGTGGGGGTTTAGGACCAGAGGTCACAGCCTCAGATTAGAAGCACGTCCCTTTAGAACAGGGATGAGGACAAATTTCTTTAGCCAGAGTATGGTGAAGCTGTGGAATTCATTCCCACAGACAGCTATGGACCAAGTCAATGGGTATATTTAAAGCAGAGGTATTTGTGATATTTTTTGTTGAACAGTTCATGCTTTTCCTTCTGTCCCAATTATACCAACAAACAGTTATAATTATGCAAATATAATAATTATATTGTCACACAATATGATAGTTAAGGTTTATATTTTGAAGAACACTGAAAAATACTTACAATATAAAAAGCATTGACTTCAATCAAACCCAAAAATGTTTAGATATGTAAGAGCCTTATTTATTGAGCTAAAATGTGGAAGAGGCCCTTCCCACCCATTGAGCTGCACCATCCAACAACCCTAGCCAAATCACAAGACAATTGACAATGACCAATTAACCTACCAACCAGTATTGCTTTGGACTGTGGGAGGAAACGCACATGGACATGGGGACAATGTATAAACTCCTTACAGGCTGCAGTGGGAATTGAACCTGGATCGCTGATACTGTGAAGCATTGTGCTGGTTAGCACGCCACCGTGCTGTCCTTGGTAGCCAATACTCTCACACAAGCTTGCGACGAGAGACAAGACCCATGTCCCAGCCGTCTCCAGGCCATCGAGCTTCCTGCTCCCCAGTGGGATTCACCATAATTGAACACAGGAAGGGAGAAGGTTCATTTGGAGGGTCAGAAGCTTATCCTCAATCATTTGCCTGATTAAAGTGACGTCACGTACAAAGCCTTTGAAGTCAGCTGAGCTGACCTTCCACAGCAGAGCACAACAGTCTTCTTTTCTATGTTAAACACATGCAATTAGGGAAATCAGAGTCAGAATCAGCTTATTATAGAACATAGAACATAGAATAGTACACCACAATTCAGGCCCTTCGGCCCACAATGTTGTGCTGACCCTCAAACCCTGCCTCCCATATAAGCCCCCACTTTAGATTCCTCCATATACCTGTCTAGTAGTCTCTTAAACTTCACTAGTGTATCTGCCTCCACCACTGACTCAGGCAGTGCATTCCATGCACCAACCACTCTCTGAGTAAAAAAACCTTCCTCTAATATCCCCCTTGAACTTCCCACCCCTTACCTTAAAGCCATATCCTCTTGTATTGAGCAGTGGTGCCCTGGGGAAGAGGCGCTGGCTATCCACTCTATCTATTCCTCTTATTATCTTGTACACCTCTATCACGTCTCCTCTCATCCTCCTTCTCTCCAAAGAGTAAAGCCCTAGCTCCCTTAATCTCTGATCATCGGCACATGATGTGAAATTTGTTGTCTTTGCAGCAGCACTACAATGCAATGCATAATAATAGAGAGAAAGAAAACTGTGAATTACAGTAAGTGTATATATTGTGGCAGTCCAGCAGGGGTGGACATGGTTGACAGCTCACTCCAGCATTCCTAGTGGCCAGCGCTATTTACTGTTCTTGTTTTAAAATATGTTCATGGGAAGTTCAAGTTCATTTACTGTTACGTTTTAGCTTAAGTTATACAGTTGTTCACTTGTTTGTTTGCGGGTCACCCTGACTGGAACCAGAGTGTGTAATAATCACCTCCCTCATCTGTATGTGACTGAGAGGGTTCTCTCCCTGGGTCACAGTGTCCGGTCTGTTCTTGTGTTTGTCACAAAATGGTTGTTGAGTTAAACGAGCTTCCTCATCTGGACCAAGTGCTTGCCACATCGGTGTCAAGAGTGGGATTAGAAATCGGCGGCGAGATTGAAGAGCTACGACGTCAGATGGAGTGCCTTAAAATGTAGGGAATAAGTCAAGGGATCAAGCAATATGCCTCCCCCGCACAGCCGGGCTGGTCTTGCGAGGAGGGGACACCCGACCAGAGGGACAACCTGAGAGCCAAACATCGTGCCTTCCCAGGGAACACCGACGGGGAGAGAATACCCAGGCTCCCCAACCTGAGGGACGCGGCAGAGCGCATCACCTGCCTCCCTCGCGGCCTGCACCAGAGAGCCCAAGATACAGCAGATATAGGAGGACAGGCAGCATGGCACGCCCACCCACTCCACCACAGCAAGAGGAAGACAAACGGGACTCAGCAATTCACACACAAGATCCACCCTGAAGCTCCCCACATACAATGGTACCAGCTGCCTGGAGCATTAGCTGGTGCCAGTAAAACTTGCTGCATGGCAAAAAGGGTGGCGCCCCATCGAGACGGTGGGTGACTCTTGCCCTGGTACTGGAGGGGGATGCCCTGCGGGCCCTCCTTGACCTAACATTAGCTGAGCAGTGTGACTACAGGGCCCTCGTGGTGGCGCTGGAATGGTGCCATGTGGGAGAAAGCCTGGCCATGTCCACTGCAGATCTACAACCGTGGTCAGCACAGCTACCCCCCAGTTCCCTCCCGTGGCCCAGGGAGAGCATGCCCTCCATGCCTTTGTAAAGGAACTGACGCTGGAGTGCCAAGGCAGCACGCTCGCCTGACTTCACCATGATCACCGGCCGACGCGATGGGAAAGGCACAGAGGACTGAAGCAATATTAGCGCCCCCCCCCCAAGGCGTTTCAGCATTGCCCCGCACACCACAAGCCTGTGCTTGTGTCACCAAGGGGGACGAGGAAACTGGTGAGGAGCAGCCCATGAGACTGCTCTGACTGGTGCCCGTTGGCCCTGCCAGGTGCCACGGAGCGATCTTTGCTACCAGTGTCCGTTGGCCCTGCCAGGTGCCACGGAGCGATCTTTGCTACCAGTGTGGTAAGGCAGGCCATTTTGCCCAGAACTGCCCCGCACCGGCACCACTCCACAGCCCAACACAGCCATAGGAAATTCCAAGCGGGCAGCACCGCCCGAGACCTCCAGCAGAATCCCTCCACCGTTTCCTCTCTGCGTGGGCCGTTTGGGAGAAGAACAAGGCTTATACGTGGACTGCGTGGTGGAGGGCGTCAGATGCCAAGTGTTGGTGGGCACAGGGTCAACCATAACTATCATCCACCCGGACGTCCTCACCAACATGGACCAGCCATCCCGCCTGGGTAGACAATGATGGAATTTTCAGAGCACACATGTTGTTGTCACTGGGCAAAAAAATTGCACAGCACAAGATTTTTCTGCACACTGGTCATTACAAATTGGAGGGAACATTGATCCCATCTGCCTGCCTGCACATCCTTTCATTCCTCCGATTCATGTGCACGTCTAAAAACCTCTTAAGCATTGCTATTCTATCTGCTTTTTCTGGCACACTTTCCAAGCATCTGCTTCTCTTTGTGTAAAAAATACTTGCCCAACAAATCTCCTTTCAACATTTCCCCCATCACATCTTAAACATACGCCTCTTTTATTTGATGTTTCCATCCAAGGCAACAGACTCTGTCTGTCCTGTCTATGCCTTTCATAACACAAACATGGGAGGGTAATGGTCAGTACAATGCCTTACAGTATCAGTGGCCCAGGTTCAATCCCGCCCCTGCCCGTAAGGAGTTTGGACCTTCTCACCGTGACCACCTGGGTTTCCTCTGGGTGCTCTGGTTTCCTCCCACAGTCCAAAGACGTACGGGTTGGTAGGTTAATTGGTCATCATAAATTGTCCCCTCATAAGGCTAGGATTAATTCAGTGTACTGCTGGGCAGTGTGGCTATTCAACGCTGTATCACAATAAATAAATAAAAACATATTATATATTTCTATCGGGTTGACGCTCAGCCTCTGTCACGCCATAGAAAACACACCAGGTTTGTCCAATCTCTCCTGAGAGCTAACATTCTCTATTCCAATCAATAGCTATCTGATCTATTGTGATGAAAGACGATCACAATACATAACTCAGGGACCACTGAGCCCTCGAGATGTTAAGGTCATTGCTGCTCTTCGTCTGGTGAAAGTGGTGGTCTGAGAGATGTCTAGTGCAAGTGTTCTCACACGTTTAAAGCATAGAGAGCGTTCTTGGGACCTGTACGAAGGTAGTGAGGAACATACATCAGTAAACAGCTCAAATTAACGTTAATTAGTATCATTACGATAATGAAAAGAGATATACTTGAGGAGAAGGAGACAAAGGTGTCTTGTTAAATGACCTCCTGAAATCTAACAGTTTAAGAGGGATCAAGTAATCACAAAGTTCCAATGTATATTACCTTAATTTACCAAATCCAATGCTTAATTAGATGCTAACAGGACTGTTTTCAAAAGATTTGTGATGTTGCAAAGCCATCTGTGACTTGCAAATAAGCCACAAATTATCCCAGTGTTTCTTCTCTCCAGTCTGGAATCTATTTTCAGATATCACTGTGCAAGGTCATAAAATGTTAAGGCCAGAGGCATGGGGGGTGGGGGTGGGCACGTTTTATGGTGGGCGGGAGCGTGTGGAGATGTATGTTGTTGAGTGGGGGAGGACCATTAATGAGCAAAATTTCTTTTATGTGATTTATGAGGCATATGTAATTATATTCAGCAGATCTTCCATCATGCTGTCTAATCCATACTATTCAAGGGGGCGAAACCTTTACATTTACATTCCGTTTGGTATTGAAACAGTAGGCGAGTCTTATTACAACTGTGTTAGGCCTTGGAGAGGCCACAGCAGGAGTACTGCAAATATTTTCTTAAAGAAATACTTGCAATGGGTAGCAGTGTAGGGAAGGCTCAATGGGTTACACGCACAAAATGGTGGAGAAACTCAGCAGACAACAGGAATTCTGCAGATGCTGGAGATTCAAGCAACACACATCAAAGTTGCTGGTGAACGCAGCAGGCCAAGCAGCATCTATAGGAAGAGGCGCAGTCGACGTTTCAGGCCGAGACCCTTCGTCAGGACTAACTGAAGGAAGAGTGAGTAAGGGATTTGAAAGCTGGAGGGGGAGGGGGAGATACAAAATGATAGGAGAAGACAGGAGGGGGAGGGATAGAGCCGAGAGCTGGACAGGTGATAGGCAAAAGGGGATACGAGAGGATCATGGGACAGGAGGTCCGGGAAGAAAGACGGTGGGGGGGGGGTGACCCAGAGGATGGGCAAGAGGTATATTCAGAGGGACAGAGGGAGAAAAAGGAGAGTGAGAGAAAGAATGTGTGCATAAAAAAGAGTAACAGATGGGGTACGAGGGGGAGGTGGGGCCTAGCGGAAGTTAGAGAAGTCAATGTTCATGCCATCAGGTTGGAGGCTACACAGATGGAATATAAGGTGTTGTTCCTCCAACCTGAGTGTGGCTTCATCTTTACAGTAGAGTACAGTAGAGGAGGCAGTAAACTCAGCAGGTCAGGTTGCATCTAAGGAGAAGAATGTTTCAGGCCAAGACCCTACAGAATCAGAATCAGATTCAGATTTAATAGTACTGTTATATGTCGTGAAATTTGTTGTCTTTGAGGCAGCAGTACAATGTAATGCATAGTAATAGAGAAAAAAACTGTAAAATAAAACCCAGCCAACAGACTTTTCGTCCCTCTTCCCTCCGGGAGAAGGCTCAGGAGCTTGAAGACTCGTACGGCCAGATTTGGGAACAGCTTCTTTCCAACTGTGATAAGACTGCTGAATGGATCCTGACCCAGATCTGGGCCGTACCTTCCAAATATCCAGACCGGGGCCTCTCGGTTTTTTTACACTACCTTACTTCCTATTTTTCCATTTTCTATATATGATTTACAATTTAAATTTTTAATATTTACTAATTTTAACTATTTTTAGTATTTATAATATTTAATATTTGTAATCCAGGGAGTATGAAGCGCCGAATCAAGTATCGCTGTGGTGATTGTACGTTCTAGTACCAATTGTTTGGCGACAATAACGTATAAAGGTATATATATTAAATAAGCAGTGCACAAAAAAAGTAGTGAGGTCGTGTTCACGGGTCCAATGTCCATTCAGGAATTGGATGGCTGTGTGCCTTCAGCAGGCCAAGCAGCATCCATGGAAAAGCGTACAGTTGACAGGCCAAGACCCTTCATTAGGTCTGGGTTCATTTGTTTGTTACGTGCCTTGTCATGACATAGGCAAACATGCTCGATCCGTGACCATGATTGTTCTGGCATGTTTTTCTACAGAATTGGTTTGCCATTGTGTTCTTCTGGGCAATGGTTTTACAAGGTGGGTGACCCAAGCCATTATTAATACTGTGACCGAGTGGGTCTCCTCAGTGTGCTCTGGTCTCCTCCCATATTCAAGACGCACAAGTTGGGGTTAGTGAGTTGTGGGCATACTACCTTGACGCTGGAAGCATGGTGGCATTGGCGAGCTTCCCCCAGCACACCCTTGGACTGCGTTGGTCATTGACACAGTCCATACAATTTCTCTGTATGCTTAGATGTATGTGTGACAAATAAAACTAATCTTTACCCAGAGTGAAGTGTGCAAATATGTGCTCGAAGTGCACTTTGCACTGAAAGAAGATGTTCTCTTCCTCTGCTCAATTATTTCTGTGGCCTTACTGAACCATCTGAATCCCTTGATTGGATAGCCTGGTACCAAACAGCTGAGTTCACAGGGGTTTAAATTTAGAATACTGGTTCCTGAGGGTTAGTCAAAGGTGTAATCTAATTGAGGGTTTCCATGGTTTATATACAGAAGATGACTACCTGAGTCTAATTTACAGGCTGGAGTCTTATTAGAACCATGCTCCGTGTCTGTGCTGTTCATGATGGATACGAGTGAGGTGCAGATTAGAATTCAGACTTGGGGTATGCATGAGTTATCCCTATGATAATGTATACTCAAGCACGTTGTGACTTGCAGATGGATTATACGGGGGATGATGGATACCTGGGAGTAAATTGCATGCTGTGGTTTAATCAAAGGGATTTGGAATGTTTATATATAGGACGATACCTGGGAGTGAATTCTACACTGACAGAATCTGAAATAGCTTACAGAGAGAATGACTTGCAGAATTGGATCGAATAAAGGGATACGATTTTATATTAATATATATACTGTATGGCCATGTATACATATATACACATATGGATGTACAGACACATATTCAGTACTGTGCAAAAGTCTTAAGTGCCTTAGATTTTTTTATATGGATTTAAATGCTGACCTCCACAGAGCCCTGGTCTCAACATCATCGAAGCTGTCTGGGATTCCTGGAGAGACGGGAGTAAGTGAGACAAGCAAAGTCTACAGAAGAACTGCGGCACATTCTCCAAGATGTTCGGAATGACCTACCAGCTGATTTTCTTACAAAAATACACAGTGTACCTGTAATTTTTTGATATTTAGAAATATGAAATTATTTTTTAAGCATTTTTGGCTTACAGAAGTTTTTACTTGAGCCTAAGACTTGCACAGGTGTGTGGATCTAATTGTGATGCCCAGATGACATCCACTCAGTGACCACTTTATTAGGTATACCTGTACACCTGATTGTTAATGTCTGAAGTATCTACTCGGCCAATCATGCGGCAGTAACTCAATCCATGAAAGCATACAGACATGGTCAAGAGTTTCAGTTGCTGTTCAGACCAAACATCAGAATGGTGATATAAGTGACTTTGACCAGGGAATGATTGTTGTTGCCAGTTGGAGTGGCTTGCAGTTTACTTCCAGTTAACCAACCAGGTGCGACAGCTTCTGATAGACAAAAAGCGAAGAAACCTGACTGAAAACATCACTAAAAGTACCTTTCCTGAGGTAAACTATGTTATATTATTGGCGCAAACAGTGAAGGGGCGAGCGATGGCGAGGTGAGTTTGGAGGATAAGCTGAGATGGTGTGTTGCAGAATTGTTGAAATGACTGTAAAGCTGGTCTGAGAGCGAGGTTGGATTACTCTGGGTGCCGAAAGGAGAAGCTGAGGCCTGGGCAGAGAAGCTGCAATACTTGTTCAACTGGCCCAGGAGTGAGGTTGGATCATTTGGGGCACCAAAAGGAGAATTCGGGGCCTGGGCAGAGGAGTTGCAATTTTCATTCAACTGACCCGGGAGTGAGGTTGGTTTGCTCTGGGTGCCGACAGGAGAAGTTGGGGCCTGAGCAGAGAAGTTCCCAAGCTCATTCGACTGACTCCGGTGTAAGCTTGCATTGCTCCAGGTGCTGAGCTGGTCTGAAGAGCCTGAGAGTGGTTTCGGGCTGGGTGGTGAGATCTGGGTCCAGAGTGAGTCACTGGGTGGCGTGGTCTAGGCCCGGAGCCTTTCACAGCAGCGGTGCCTGGGTCCTAGTGCAAGCTACAATGCACTGTTTACTCAGTTTAAATGCTGGCCCAGATTGGAGGCGAAAGCCGGTTTCACTTGCTCTCCATGATGTTCTCTCCTCTCTCCAGCGCACGGATCCTTCGCTGTTCCGTTCAGTCAATTTAAACGCCAGCCCCAGATTGACAGAAAGGCCAGGGCGTCAGTCGGGACAAGAGCCAATTTCACTCACTCTCCATGATGGTCATCTCCATGGCGCTGAGGCCATGAAGACTGTCTTGGCTGCTGTGCTCTATGCCTGTGAATATGATGAACTGGTTTTTTCTCTTTTTTCCTTTAATTGGGTTCTTTCTGGTTTCTTGCTTTGTGGCTACCTGTGAGCAAGCAAATCTCAAGGTTGTATAATTCATATCTTCTTTGATAATAAATGTATTTGAATCTTGAGTATCTCAGAAACTGCTGATATTCATGAATTGTCATGTGCCACCATCTCTGGAGTTTACAGAGGATGGTACAAAAGACAAAAAAAAAACAGTGAGCAGTAATTCCGTTAACGAGAGAGGTCAAAGGAGAATGGCCGGACTGGTTCAAGCTGACAGGAAGGTGACAATAACTCAAATAACCACATGTTACAACTGTGGTGTGCAGAAGAGCATCTCTGAATGCCCAACACATTGAACCTCGAAGTGGATGGGCTACAGCAGCAGAAGACCATAAACATGCACTCAATGGCCACTTTATGAGGTACTAGAAGTACCTCATAAAGTGGCCACTGTGTATAAGTATAGAATGATAAATACCTAGGTATGAGTTATAGGCTGGAATCTAATCAATGGAGTTGGATTACTTATATACAGATTAATGGACACCTCAGAGTGAGTTATAGGCTTGAATCAAATTGGGAATTACCAATGGCTTTAATATCGAACAGCATATGCTTTGGTGTGAGTTGCAGGCAAGAATTTAATTGATTGGCTTGAGTGTTATCATAAACTAAAAGAACAAACATTGGAAATTGTGTGAAACTATTCTCAGAACCTCAAAATCTAATTTAACATTTTTGCTTCACTAGTTTTGAGGTTGTGCCTTCTATTACAATAAGGACTGCCACTGAGAGGCTTCACTCTCTCGAGAAGTAAATGAAATGCCGGTTTTCCAGCATAATTAGAAAGTCAGATCAATCCACATAAAATAAATAAATTGACTTTTTATCATGGATGGGAAACCTAAATGCAAGCTTGGATCTGTTTGTTCATTTCCCCCTGTACATCCACGTTGCTGCTCATTTTCTGCCTTTCCCTCCTGGAGGCACGAACAACTGCTTCGGGGCAAGAACCACGGGCACTGGACGTCTCTCTGATTTTTCTCAGTCCTCATCGTAGGGTTCTCGTGCTGTCGAGCTATCACAATACAGGGGCTGTCAGAAGAGAGCCTCACCCAGCATTCAGAATTTCCACACTGGCTCGCGAAGATACTGAGGCCAACTGAAACATTCATGGGAAATGGCATTACTACCCTTACTGCCCCTTGGGAGAGTACAGCACAGGAACATTGGTCCACAATGTTGCACTGAAGAAATTAAACACCTAACTGAACTAGTCCCTTCTGCCCACAACATCCCTCCATTCTCTGCATATTCATGTGTCTAAGACCCCTTTAAACATCACTATCATATCTCTCTCCACCATCATCACTGGCAGTGCATTCCAGACACCCACTACTCTCTCTGTAAAAAAAAAATTGAACTTTGCACCTCTTTTATATATCTCTATATGACCTCTTCTCATTCTCCTGCACTTAAGGGAATAAAATCATAACTTACTCAACCTTTCCCTATAACTCAAGTTCTCAAGTCCTGACAATAACTTTGTAACTTTCTCTGAACTTCAAATTTATTGATATATTTCCTGTAGGTAGGGGACCAGAACTGTTCACAGATTCTACTTCTTATACAACTTCTGTACTCAGTGCCATGATTTATGAAGGCCAGCCTGCCAAAAATTCTCTTTACGACCTTACCTACCCTATTTCCAACAATTTATTATTTTCAACATCTTTTATAAATACTTTAATCGACATGAGATGTTTTTAATTACTTTCAATCAAAATAGCTATTAAAACCAACCCAAAAGTCTTTAACAGCATCAAGCTGCCGGAAGACCCAGAGGCAGTCTGGAGATGGGGGCTTCATGGTTTTCCTCCTCAGGCTCATCTGCCACTGATGGTTTTCTCCACCTCACAGGACAGCAGTGACTGAGAGCCTTCAGGTAAAAATCCAACATATAGAGGCTCAGAAATTAAATGCGGCCAAGCATATACCCCATGGGCAGCAGACTGGATGTTGCCATGATTCAATCCAATAAGGGGACAAGCTCTATAGCACCACTCCATCTGTTGTGTCAGTGGGTACAACCTATCAGCCAACCCAACATGAAACAGAGACTGCGACTGTTATGTCCTAAATTGCACCCTTTCTCTGCAAGTTTATAGTTTAGGAACGAATGCTTTTCATTGGCCTTAATTATTTCTCCTTGACTTGGATGAATTAATTTATTTGCGACCTGGAATTAAATTTAATAATTTCAGAAAGGTGCTTGATTTAATCTCCTCTGATTTTCATGCCTCCTACGCACACCTCCACTTTCACCCTTAATATCGCCTGCCCTATCTGTCTATCCATTGGTGTCCAAAAATTATATGCATTATTAATTTCATTTTGGATATATTCACCAAGTGAGCACAATCAGGGGAGAAAATTTCCAAAGGCTTACAATACTCCATGGAAAGAATGACCACTGTGAACCCTAGATTAAACGCTCAGTTGCATGTGAATAAAACTTTTTATATCCACCCTTAAGAATGCTGTACATTTTACATAGGTTATCTCCTCTTACTCTTCTGAATTCCAGAGGATATAGTCCTCAGTCTCATTTCATTTGGCAGCCCTCTCATTGCAGGAATAAGCTTGGAGTATATGGTACAGTCAGCCGGCTGGTGGCGTAGTGGCATCAGCGCCAGACTTCGGAGCGAAGGCTCCTGAGTTCGAATCCAGCCGGCTCCCTTGCACGCTTTCTATCCGTGCTGGGTTGAGCATCAAGCTAGCAATTCAGCCTCGTTAAAATAAGAAAGCCTGCTAAAAAAACACCATCATGACGGCGCCCGATGACTCCACTTGGAGTTAAGGCCTTTCTTTTTCATATGGTACAGTGCACCTGCTCTGTTAGAAACCAGCCGTCATGTTTAGCTAGAGGCAGTTCTAATCAGGATGGATTAATTTTATACCCCAATATATCCTGTACTGGTTCCTTAAGTTTGTTATAGCCGGTGGTGGTAATGAGGACAAGCTCCCCTTTACCTACTAAATCCTCCCAATGGTGTGCTCCTTGAACAGCCTCTGACAACCAAGTCCAGCTTCTGGCCTTCACACATGGCTTAGTTACTAAGCCTTGCAGAACTGTTTCTACTGACAGGGGAAGGGACAAAGGTGGGTGACTGGTGCCTTAAACCCAGTCACTTCGGGCAGATAGAGCTCATCAGCCCTAAGTGGCAGCTTATCCAGGGGAAGGAAAACTCTGATCTCAAACCCCTGCTGCCTTGTATTGCCCTAGCTTGTTTGTGTAATGGTTTGTATATCATGTAGACAGTTGGCATGCAACATCCATGGTGACTCCGACCAACAGAGGCCTCAGTGATATCATGTGCTGGGCAAATGTGGAGAGAAAATTGTCAGAGGAAATGATTCGGGCAGGTAGATTAACAATGTTTAAAAGATACCTGGACAGGTACATTGGTAGGAAAAGTTTAGAGGGATATGGACCAGGTAAATGGGACCAGTGTGGCTGTGAATCATGGTCGACTCAGACCAGTTGGGCTGAAGGGCCTATTTTGTGTGCTGTATGACTCTGTGACTTGTGCAAGAATCCAAACTTCAGAGTTACTCTTGCAATTGTCTTTAATAAATCTAATTAAGCAGGCATCAATTCATCTGCAGAATTCCTGTTGTTTAGGCATCAATTCATCTGCAGAATTCCTGTTGTTTAGGCATCAATTCAACTTGATCTTTGCGACCAATGGCTGTGATGTCATTAAACTGGCCCAGATGTATGTAAATAAAACATTTTATATCCACCCTTTTCATGCCCTTGAGAATGCTGTACACTTTACCTAGATGAACTCCTATTGCTCTTCTGAATTCCAGAAGATATAGCCAATCACAATGAAGAATTCTCGCAGACAGCAAATTGGGAAGATAAATGCACTATTTTTATAAAACATATTTTAAGACTGAGACAGAAGCTTAATTGGCATTAATACACTAAAACTACCCTGTCAAATTACTTTATGTTTTTTATTTTTTATCCTGAGGGAATTCAGTCGCACACATATAAAAATGGATTTTCAGGCCAGAGAGGTGGCAGGGTGGAGATACACCTCTAGCAAAGGAGGTGAATGTGCTCTTTCCATCTGCGAGCCTGCAGGTCACCCTTGGGCGAGGTGTAGCACTGCTTAGCCCCCCAGTCAGAGTCACCTGAAGCTATGGGAGGAGGTGGTAGGTGGTCGTATGAGCAGCTGGTACATATCACAAGTCCTGGTTATGCGACCACTGATTCCAGGCAGACAATCTCTAAAGAGTATTGATAATGCTGGGGAGGGGCACTGTCCAGAAGAAGGCAAGGACAAAGCACTTCTGTAGAACAATTTCTCATAGACCGTGATCACCCACATTATATGATACAGCACATAATGATAATGAAACTAAGAGGTGGTGAGCAATCATCAAAGCTTAGAACACTGTTGAAAACTCAGTAGTATCTCAGTCAACAGGATGCAATATTTTCAGTGTTTCTACAACAAGAATGTAGCAAAAAAAGTTAAATTGCTGGAAAGTCTTCAATTTCAAGCAGTTTTGAGCTTCTGAGTGTCAATACCTCTGAGGACTTGACCTGGGCTCAACATATTGATGCAGCTACAAAGAAGACACGACAGCAGCTATACATCATTAGGAGTGTGAGAAGATTTGGTGCGTCTCCAAAAAAACACTCGCAAATTTCTACAGATGTACCAGGGAGAGCATTCTAACCAGTTGCATCACCGTCTGGTATGGGGGAAGGGGGCTGTGGCTACTGCACAGGATTGAAATAAGAGGCAGAGAGTTGTAAACCTAGCTCCAATATGGGTATGAGCCTCTGTAGTATCCAGGTCACCTTCAAGGATTGATAGCTCAAAAAGTCAGCATCCATCATTAAGGACCCTCGTCACCCAGGTCACGCCTTGTTCTCATTGCTACCATCAGGAAGGAGGTACAGAAGCCTGAAGGCACACACTCAATGATTCAGGAACAGCTTCTTCCCCTCTGCCATCTGACTTTTGAATGGACATTGAACCCATGAATACCACCCGACTGACTCCTCATCTTTATTTCTCCAGTCCTGCTGAAGGTTCTGGGCCAAAAACATCAACAGTACTCTTTTTCATAGATGCTGCCTGGCCTGCTGAGTTCCTTCTGCATTTTGTGTGTGTTGTTTGGATTTCCAGCATCTGCAGATTTTCTCCTGCTTGTGTTTGAACTCTACTTCATGACTCTTTTACTTCCATTTCTCGACATATGCTGGTGATATTAAACCTTGATTCTGATTGGAAAGTAACATTTAAATTTTCATGTTCAATTGTAATTCACATAGAGAACAATCCAAGATGAAAGCAGGCCTTGAGGCAGATTTGTCTTTCAAATGTCCATTGACATTAATCCTACCTGAATCCCATTTAATCTCCTAACTTTGCCATGAATGCTCCACTACCCCTCCCCAATTCCACCACTCACTTGCACACTGGGGCAATTTACCATGACCAGCTAACATAACAACCTTGCATCCCTGTGATACAGAAGGAAACCAGAGCACCTGGTGGAAACCCACGATGTAACAGGTAGAACGTACACATGCAACACAGACGGTAGCTGAGATCTTCAAGCTATACCAGTGTGATATCATTGTCCTCACAGTTGTTGGATGTGGCAATGATGTTGTCCAGAAGATTCTTCAAAGACCAGGAACGTAGAATGTCAGCAAGACCAAGGAGCTGATTATTGACTTCAGGAGGAGGAAACCAGAGGTCCATGAGACAGTTCTCATCGAAGGATCATTTGTAGAGAGGGTCAGAAACTTTAAATTTCTTGTTGTTATTATCTCAGAGGAATTGTCCTGGGTCCACCACATAAGTACAATTACAAAGAGACCAAGGCAGTGCCTCTACTTCCTTAAGAGTTTTTGCAGATTCAGCTTGACATCTAAAAATCTGACAAGCTTCCCTAGATGTTTGGTACAGTGAATATTGACTGTCTGGTATGGAAACACCAATGCCTTTGAATGCAAAATCCTACAGAAAGTAGTGATTAAAGGTCTAGTCCATTACAGGTAAAGCCCTCCTCACCATTGAACACACCTACATGGAATGAGTCGCAGGAAAGCAGCATCATCAGAGACACCTACCACCCAAGACATGCTCTCTTCATACTGCGCCCATCAGGAAGATGGTACAGGAGCTTCAGGAACAGTTACCCTCCGTCAACTATCAGGCTATTGAGCCAGTGGGGATAACATCGCTCCGCTTCACTTGCCCCATCATTAAAATGTTCTCACAACCTATGGACTCACTTTTAAGGACTCTTCATCTCATGTTCTTGATATTTATTGCTTATTTATTTATTATGATTATTTCTTCCTTTTTGTATTTGCAGTTTGCAGTCTTTTATGCACCAGTTGAATGCCCAAGTTGGTGTGATCTTTTATTGATTCTGTTATGGTTATTATTCTACTGTGGATTTATTGAAAACACAAAATACACTGCAAATGCTGGGATCAAAGTAACACTCATAACACGCTGGAGGAACTTCATTTTGTTTTCCCCTATTCCTTCTTCACCTTTCCTACCTATCACCACCCTGCCTCCCCTCCCCCAGCCCTTTATCTTTCCCCTTCCTGGTTTTTCACCTGGAACCTACCAGCCTTCTCCTTCCCACCCCCCCCCCCACCTTCTTTATAGGGCTTCTGCCCCTTCCCTCTTCAGTCCTGACAAAGAGTTCCTACCCGAAACGTTGACTTATCGTTTCCACGGATGCTGCCCGACCTGCTGAGTTCCTCCAGCGTGCTGTGAGCATGGATTTATTGAATATCCCCACAAGAACGTGAAGCTCAGTGTTAAATATGGTGATATACATGTACTTAGAGAATAAATTTACTTTCATCTTTGAATATAGAGCAAATCATATAGTTACAGCTGCTTTATGAGATGTTTGTCATAGTACAAGCTAACAGGATCAGTCTGTACCAGCAAGGAAGGCAGGAAAGAAGTAATAAAGGAACTTGAGCACATACTTTCCCTTTATCCTGAGCCAATTTAGATAAGAAACCTATGAACAGGTACTGACTGAATCACATTTCAGCTTTGCAGTCAAAGCAACTATAGAAGTACAGAACCAAATGTACTACAAGTTACTAACGGTTTACAGGCAAATAGTGATTACACAAATATATGAACAAGCATAAAGAAAGTGAAAGCTACAAGGACAAACACAATAAAAGCAATAATCTGGACCCTAATCCAACACAGTGTACGGAGAAGGTAACTGATAGCTTTATCATCATTGTAGCCACAAATTCCATGTGACTGTGCCATTTCTTACTCTGGCTCATTCTCCCTATAGATTTCAAAAGCGTAGACATTCATGACATTGCTCAATCATCCCTTGTTGCATCCAGGCTTGGTGTGACATGACCATTATACTCAGTTTACATCAGTCTTAATCACAGACCTCAGAAGTTCAGACTAGATAGCAGAAGAATAGAAAAGGCTTAGATAATATCCTGAATGAGATGTCAGATTAATACCCAAACTACCATATCTAAAAAAAGGATGTGCAAGCATTAGCGAGGGTCCAAAGGTTTATGAGAGTTATCCTGGGAATGTAGGCGTAATGTATGAGGAGAGTTTGATGGCTCTGGGCCTGTACTTGCTGGAATTTAGAAGAATGAAGGGGGAATCTCATTGAAACCTACCGAATATTGAAAGGCCTAGATAGGGTGGATGGGGAAAGGATATTTCCTATAGTGGAGGAGTATAGGACCATAGGGCACAAACTCAGAGCAAAAGGACATCCCCTTCGATCAGAGATGGGAAGGAATTTGTTTCACCAGAATGTGTTGAATCTGCGGAATTCATTGCCATAGATGGTCATCAAGACGAAGTTATTGGGTGGATTTAAAGTGGAGTTTGACAGATTCTCGATGAGTAAAGGGATCAAAGGTTATGGTGAGAAGGCAGGAGAATGGGGTCATGAGGGTAAATTAAATCAGCCAAGATAGAATGGGAGACCAGATAGGTTGAATGGTCTAATAGATAGATAGATATACTTTATTGATCCCGAGGGAAATTGGGTTTCGTTACAGCCGCCCAACCAAGAATAGAGCATAAATATAGCAATACAAAAACCACAAACAATCAAACAACAAAATGCAAACTATGCCGGATGGAAATAAGTCCAGGACCAGCCTATTGGCTCAGGGTGTCTGACCCTCCACGGGAGGAGCTGCAAAGTTCGATGGCCACAGGCAGGAACAACCTCCCATGCCGCCCAGTGTTGTATCTCGGTGGAATATGGCCAGAGTCCAACAGTAAAAAGTTCAATATTCGGTCTACAAACACGTTCCTCGATCGTAATATGAACCGGATTGCACCATCTGTTGTTAACCAGAACAGTAAGCCCCCAACTCCTTTACGCTTACCTCTCTCAGTGCACTTCCGGTCAGCCTGAATGGTCTGCTCCCATGTTTTCTGGTCTTCTGGTCAAACCTGATGCTGACAATACCCATATCAAAGTTTTACATCTGGTATTCCAAGCTGAGCAAGAAAATGTGTGTTTCACTCATGTGAAATCACAAACAAGAGGACCTGGTTACAAGAAATGTTGCTGACATTTAAAGCAGGTGTGCATATAAATATTTCTTCCCTCACATTTTCATAAATCTCCGGAAAACTCTGCTGCAGAAGTTGGTGGAAATCAGATATATCACCAAGGAGATGGATAAGTATTTGAAAGACAAGAAATTGAGGGCAATGGAAAACTGGTGCAGAAGAAAAGGTGAGGCCAGCACAAATCAACTATGATCATATTAAATAGGAGGAGGCTTGAAGGGCCTGGTAGCTATTCCTGTTCCTATTTTTCTTATATTCCTGTCAGGAGCATTATAAGTTAATGCAGAACAACACATTTCATATCTAATTATCTGTGAGTCCTTATAGAACACGGAAACAAGCTTTTCAGCCCAACTCATCCATGCTAACCATGGTGCCCACCAAGGTAGTTCCATTGCCCATGTTTGGCCTATATCACTCTTAACCTCTCCTGTCCATGTTCCTCTCCAAGTCGTAAAGTCTGGATAAGATATGTAAGGCATGAGAAAAGGCTTAATGCTTTCCACTGTTTCTACCCCAGGTGTAATCAGTAGTTCTTGTGCCAGACCAAATCCCAACGTAAAGACCCAAGGCCATCATCCTGCACTCATTACAGGGGTGAAATGGCCACCTTTATTGGATAAATGGTAGCTGTATTCCCTAGGGCATTCTGAATGATGAACACCATGTGCAAAATGCCAGAGGAACTCAACAAGTCAGGTAGCATCTATGGAGGGGAATAAGCAGTTTACATTTCAGGTTGAGTCCCTGTATCAGGACTAGAAAGGAAGGGGACAGAAACCAGATTAAGGAGGTGGGGAAGGAGTACAAGCTTGTAGGTTGATTGGTGAAACCAGGTGAGGGGGAAGGAGGTGGGTGTGGGAGGGGATATGAAGTAAGAAGCTGGGAAGTGATAGCTTTTAGAGGTAAGGGATGATGAAGGATGAACTGATATGAGAGAACAGCGGAGCATAGAAGAAAAGAAAGGAGGGGCACCAGAGGGAAGTGATGGGCAGGTGAGAAGACAAGATAGGGTGAGAGGGAAACCAGAATAAGGAATGGAAAAAAGAGAAGGGGAAGGGTTGAAAATACTGGAAGTTAGAAAAATCAATGTTCACGCCATCTGGTTGGAGGCTACCCACACAGAGTATGAGGTGTTGCTCCTCCAACCTGATTTGTCGTGGCAGTAGAGGAAGCCATGGACCAACATGTCAGAATGGGAATGGGAAATTGAATTGAAATGGGTGTCTGCCAGGAAATCCTGCATTTTGTGGTGAGTGGAGTGAAGGTGCTAGACAAGGCAGTTTCTCAATCTATGTCAGGGCTCGCCAATGTAGAGCAGGCTGCACCAGGAGCATCAGGTACAGCAGATGACCCTGACAGACTCGTGGGTGAAGTGTTGCCTCACCTGGAAGGATGTTTGGGGTTCAAGCTTTCGAGATTTCCAGCACCTGCAGAGTTTTTTTGTGTTTGTGATTCTGCATACCGAACCAGTCATAGCTTGACTTCAACATCTCCACCACAAGGACGGCAATGATACGGCAATGGACATCGATGGCAGGGTTCACACTCCTGGAGACTGGCTCTTCAGGAGGGTAGCAAAGGATGTGTAAGCCCAGGCGGCTAAGTAGACAATACAGAGCAAGCAGGGGCCAGCATGACTAGTAACCGATGTGCCACTAAGGCAGCAGAGACAAACACACCAGATTGGGGTTCCAGACCAGCCAGAGCCAAGCCGTTGTCTGATGGGGATGGAAGACCACCTGCCATGGGAAGGAGGTAAAACTAGACTGTGCACTCAGTTTCAAAAAGCTCCATGCTATCTTCAAAAACCAAGGGTAACATACAAATCGCTGCACGGCAAATTCTGGATGAGCTCCTACCTCGACACTTGGTTCCTCTGGATGAAAGCGTCTGTTGAGGACACTCACATCGCAATAATCTTCCTGAGGTCCCCATAAGTGGAACCTTAGGTGGTCAACCCACCTAAAAACCACCAAAGGTCCCCTGTTCAAATGCACCACCTGTAGGAGTGTCCTCTAATATTAGGAGAAAGATAGCTGACAATAAAGTCTTGCATGTCTGAGAGTCAGGTGGCCACTGGCAGCTCACTGGATGTTGGTCACTCCTCTTTGAGAAGCAGCCTTTTGGTTCTTCCTTTCCCCACCACCAGATTCAGCCAGTCATCTCATGGTGAAATGGATGGGAGCAACTAGTGGTATTGAATAGAACTACCAAAACAAGGAATTAACCACAAATGATGCCAGTGAAAAACATTTCCCCCAGTGACAAGTAACACCAGAAGGATTTCTCCAGTGTGGAATTATTCCCAGTTAATTATCCCTCAGAGAATAATTAATTATCCCCAGTGAGGAGTTGCCCTAGTGACAAAAATCCCTATAAGAATTGCACCGCTGTGTGAAATTATCTCCAATGGAAACCACACGTGGAATCCCCATGAGAAATTACTCCCAGTGTGGAATTTTTCACTGGAGAATTACCCTCATGAGAAATCACTGCCAGTGACAAGTGTAGGCTATGATGAGGAATTAACCACAATGGGAATTATCTCAGGTGAATTATCCTTAGTGAAAACCTAACCTAACTCCAGTGAGTAAATGAACCAAGTGAGGAATTACTTCCAGAGGAATTGCCCCAGAGAGAACTCACTGCCAATGACGGATCAGGCCCAGTAATTAATCACTCAGTGAAGAATTACCTCCAGCAAGGAATTATGCCCAATGAAAACCTATTCCAAGAGATGAGTCTCCCCCAGTGAAGAGTACACAGCAGTGAAAAGTTGCACTTTGAGGAATTATCTACAACAAGGAATTACTTCAAAGGGATTGTCCCCAAAGAGGAACTACTCAGAGTGAGAAATTATTCCCAGTTTAGAGAAACACCTCTGTTGAAAAACTAGCCACACCGAAGTATTAACCCAGTGAAGAATTAACTGCAGTGTTGAATTACCCCCATTGAGGATCCACCTGCAAAGAGAGTAGTGGATTCAACAAAATCAACTTCCCCATGAAACCATTGGGCCTCTAGGCAACCAACCATAGTTTATGGCTTGAGGAAAAAACATTGGGTTTCATCTCTTAGGCTGTCCTCCAAGATATTCCAAAAGATTTAGCATCACAAACACCAGAGGCAGCAGACTGTACGGAATATTGTGGAACCCTTATAGAAGGGTTTGACTAAAGAACTTGGGCCACGAAACAAGTGAATTCCCAACATTGATTCACACAGTATCTGCAATTGCAGCAGTTGGCCTTCTGTGTTGAATGAGCCCCAGCTCTTATATAATGTGAAAGGTGAATCATTGTACTTATTGATAGTCATAGTACAGATCAGATACACTAATTAGGCCAGTGAGTCAATCAGTCAACATGTGACTGAATTTCACCAACCAAAGGAGATGCTTGCCAAGAAGTTTGCAATGAAAGGGCCCCAAATTTTATAACAGATCAAGGTTTTGAATGAATACCAAAAAATAGCAGATGCTAGCAATATGAAACAAGAGGATGGTCCTCAATTTGAAACATTAACTCTGTTTCTATGTCCACAAATACTACCCGAATTGAGAGTTTCTATCATTTTCTGTCCGTGGAAAAAAAAAGGCTTCCATTGACATAGATCCTTTCAAAATCTCTGGATATCCCAAAGTGCTTCATAGTCATTAAAATGGCACATGAAGTGCAGAGACTCACTGTTAGGTTAACGGTCCTCTGTAAATTATCCCATATTATGCAGATGAATGGCATAAAGAATCAAAGTGAACTTTGTGGGAAAAGTGTGAAACAGGGTAGGCTTCTGGGCTACAAGGAAATAAGGGAAGGGGGAATGGTGTAAATGGAGTTGCTCCCACTGGAGCTGGCATGCACTCATGGGTTGAGTGGCCTCCTTCTGAAGAAAGTGTAGGTAGTAATGTCGGAACTGCAGTGGGTAAACTGTACACAGCAGTGTGATCATGACAGGATAATCTCTTTCAAATGATTTTGGCCAGAGCACAGGAATAACCAGCCTGTTCTTGCTTGAAAGACTGGGCAGCACAGTGCAACTCTGCTAACTCACAACTCAAATGATCCAGGTTCGATTCTGACCTCGGGCACTGTCTGTGTGGAGCGTGCATGTTCTCTCTGCGATCAATGGGTTCAATGGTTCCAATTAATATCAGATAATGTATGCAATATACAGCCTGAAATTCTTACTCTTCACAGACATCCACATACAGAAGAAGAACCCCAAAGGATGGATGATAGAAAAATGTTAGAAACCCAAAGTACCTCCTCCAAAGCACAAGCAGCAGCAAAGCATCAAACCTCCCCCTCCCCTACTTATTCCAGTAGGAAACATCAGACCCCTCCACCACCCACTATACAAGCAGTAACAAAGTCCCCAAAGAGCCCATGATCTACAGTCCATCAAAAAGCACTGTTCATCCCAAAAGTTTGACATCCCACAAGCTCTCTCTCTCATTAACAAAGGAGAGAGAGGTATCACTCATTCCATAGTGAGAGGGGAGATCAACGGCTGGCTGTTTCACTGTTACAGTCTGCAGTGTTGCTTAGTTCCCCAAACTTGAGAATCAGCAACAAATTCTCTCTCACCATCTCTAACCACTACCTCCCACATCCCGAAGGTCAACTGCCCACTACAAATGATCAAGGATCAACTCTATTCACCATATACTGTTACATGTATTCGGAACTTACAGTGGTGTGTTGGCACAACATGCAACAAAAAACGTCAAAGAATAAAGAATTATATAAATTATTAAAGAGTTAGATACTCACTTGGAGTGTTGTGAGCAGGTTTGGTCTCCTTATCTTAGAAAAGATGTGTTGAATCTGGAAAGAGTTCAAAGGAGGTTCACGAAAATGATTCCAGGACTGAATAGCGAGTCATATGAAGAGCATCACATTGCTCTGGGCCTCTATTCACTAGAATGAGGGGTGGCCTCATTGAAACCTATCAAATGGTGTAAGGCCTTGATAGAGTGGATGTGGAGAGGATGTTTCCTATGGTGGGAGAGTCTAAGACCAGAGGACACAGCCTCAGAATAGAGGGATGTCCTTTTTGAACGGAGATAAGGAGGAATTTCTTTAGCCAGAGAGTGGTGGACCTGTGGAATTCATTGCCACAGGCAGCTGTGGAGGCCAAGTCTTTACATATATTTGAGGCAGAGGTTGATGGATTCTTGATTGGTCAGGGCATGAGAGGATACAGGGAGCAGGCAGGAAATTGGGGCTGAGAGGGAATTTGGATCAGCCAAAATGAAATGGCAGAGCAAATATGATGGGCTAAATGGCCTAATTCTGCTCCTACATCTTATGTTCTTATAAAAATAAAGTTAACGGTTAAAGTACAGATATGGAATAAAATTGGCAAAAATACTCTATATAAATACCAACATGTATTTACAATGCAAACAGCATTCTAATACATTGTTTAAAGTGTTTATAGTGCAGTGCAGTGACCGAGGTAAAAGATAAGAGGCCAGGGAGGCAAAAACTAACCGGAATGACTGAGCAGATTAACTGCCTGTGAGGAAGAAACTTTTAAGATATTGTGAAGTTTTTGTGTTAATCGCCCTAGAATGTTTTTGTGATGAGAAGAGAGACCAATTCCTTTATCAATACAGCACATCGTTGGACCTCTGAAGGGCGGAAGAAATGCAAGAGACCAAAGACACTTGGCGCTGTACCATAGAGACAGAAATGAAGACCTGAACCACACCTGGGGCACAACAGAGAAGATGGCCAAGAATAGACAGAGATGGAGGACCTTCATTGCTGCCCTAAACGTCAGCGGCATAACGGGCAGTAAGCTATAGTGCTTTCCAGAAGGGAGCTTTTGGAAACACTATCCTTAATGTATGGGTAAATGGTAGAATACTGGGGGAGATGCTGGGTGTGTAGGGAAAATATATTACTCCCTCACTTTTCATTACATCTCACTTCATTTTTACACCCATACATTAACAGTTAAATACAGTACGTGTACAATAAGGGTTTTCTACCTGAAAGTTAAAAGTACGGTTTTGGAGGAAGTAAAGCAAAGTTGGATCACAAGAATCACACAATGTCTCAAAGAAGAGCAAATCTGCAGATGCTGGAAATCCGAGCAACACACACAAAATGCTGGAGGAACTCAGCAGGCCACGCAGCATCTATGGCAAAAAGTACAGTTGACGTTTCAGGCCGAAACCCTTTAGCAGGACTGGAGTTAATAGTTTCAGCACAAAATATCAACTGTATATTTTCCATAGATGCTGCCTGGCCTGCTGAGTTCCTCCAGCATTTTGTATATGTTAATCACACAGTGTGTCTGAGGACAATGACAAAATCTTGTTGGTTGTTCATGAGAAATATGTTGGCTTACTAACTTTACTTTCAATGTATAGTCCCTTATGTAACCATGGAGATCCCGAATAGTTACCCTCTTGGTTGGGGGAGCCAGCTTTGCATCCACTGAACATCTGTTCCTTATCACCTTGTGTCTTATCTTGTTGAATGCAGCAAGTCTGAAGTTCGATCAAACGCATCTCCAGTAAACCCAGTTTTAGATAATCTGACAGAAACGGTAGTGTAGCGGTTAGTACAACACTTTACTGTACCAATGACCTGAGTTCTACCGCTGCCTGTAAGGAGTTTGCACGCTCTCACCGTGACCAGATGGGTTTCCTCAAGGCGCTTCAGTTCCCTCCTATGGCCCAAAGATGTACTGGTTGGTTGGTTAATCGGTCATAGTAAATTGTCCCGTGATTTGGCTGGGGTAATTTGGGGGACTGCTGAGCTTCACGGCTCCAAGGGCCAGAACAGCCTACCTGGCGCTATATGTCAATAACTAAATAAATGGCTGCAAGATAATTCAATGAATCAGACAATGAACAGTAACACTATTAGAGTCATCAAGTCAGAGCAAGCAACAGGCCCTTCGATCTACTGGTTCATCATGAGATCTCACAATGAGCAACAATGCGATTAGAGTCATCGAGTCAGGGTATGAAATAAGTCCTTCGATCTACTAGTTCATTATGAGAACTCACAATAAGCAATAACATGATTAGAGTTATCAAGTCAGAGTATGAAACAGGCGCTTTGATCTACCACTCATTTACAGTACATTAATCCGACGCTAATCCCATTTTTAGCTCTCCTCACATTCTCTCCATATTCTTCCACCCATCTCTGCATTAAGGGCATTGTGCAGCTCATAAGCACATCTTTGGGTTATAGGTGCTGGAGGAAACCCATGGACCTTACTAAGCTGAAGATCTGCAGAGTTCCCAAATCTAACAACAGGGCTATTACTGAGTAGGAGTCTTTAATAGCATGGGATGTTTGTAAAACACTGCCTGACGTATGAGCCATTTCAGCCCGGAGGGTTCTGTGGGCCCACCAAGTAAGCAAGTCTATTTTTAGCAACCTTGAATTGTTAATTATCTCCACGTAACTGAACAGGGTGTTGTTATACCTTCACTACACAATTATTTTTTTTTCAAAACACTGCAGCAGGCAAGTGCTAAGCACAGTCAATTGTACCTTCCTGAGCAGGAACATTGTCTTTACGGCCAGAGGCAATCACGATCTTAGAAAGGTGAGACAGCCGGTCAATTCTATTCATACCACAAATGAAAACGTTGCAATCAAATGGCCGTTTTGCTAAAACCATGAATGATTAGAAATTAAAGGTAAATTGATGTTCAATCGTTGCCACAACAAGGAATAGGAGTGAGTTAGCTAATCCTTTCAACTCAGTTTAAGGTGTGTGGGTGAAATTTTCCGTAATGACCTTCAAGATTGTAATGGTGAACCCACTTCCAGAACCACTGCAGATCTTCTTGAAGGTGCCCCCCCACCCCCATCCTTGTCACGGAGTTGGGAAGAAGGCCCAAGCCTACATTTCATCAGACGTTTGAGGGGATTTGGTACGTCACCTAAAACACTCAAAAACCTCTACAGATGTACCGTGGAGAGCATTCTGAGCATCCTGACTGGCTGCAACACCAGCTGGCAATGGGGTGCTGTTGCTACTGCACAGGATCATAGCAAGCTGCAGAGCGTTAGTAAAATTAGGCAGCGCTACCAGCCTCCGTAGTACACAAAACATCTTCAAGGAGTCGTGCCTCAGAAAAGTGGCTTCCGTCATTAAGGAACCCCACCACCCTGGACATGCCCTCTTCTATTGGTGCCATTAGGAAGGAGGTACAGAAGCCTGAAGGCACACCCTCAGTGATTCAGGAACAGCTTCTTCCCCTCTGCCATCCGATTTCTGAATGAACATTGAACCCATGAACACTACCTCACTACTTCTTTTCAATTTCTGTTTTTTTTGCACTATTTATCTTAACTATTTTATATACATTTATATACTTACTTACTGCGTTTCAGTTTTTAAAAAAATGTATGTACTGCTGCTGCAAAGTTAACAAATATCAGTGATATTAATCCTGATTCTGATTCTGAGTTAGACCCAGTAATAATGATGAGAGGACAACACATTTCTAAGTTGGGATGGTGTACGACTTGGAGGCAATCTGCAGTGGTGGTATTCACACTCACTTGCCACCAATATTGGCAATACAGATTGATCAGCTGGAAGATATTTATGAAGTGGCATTAGTCATTAAGTGCATTGGGCCTCTTATCTTAGAAAGGCTGTGCTAACACTGAAAAGGGTTCAATGGAGGTTCATGAAATTTGTTCCGGGATTGAAAGGCTTATCAAATGAAGAGCGTTCGATGGCCGCTGTCTTGCCTTCTTTATAACTACATCGGTATGTTGGGACCAGGTTAGATCCTCAGAGATCTTGACACCCAGGAACTTGAAACTGCTCACTCCCTCTATGAGGACCACAATAAATAAATAAAAATGTTGTGTGTGTGTCAAACATCGAGGGGGTGGAGGCTGGTGCACCTCAATGACCTAGAGAGCTGTGTTGGCTGGAGTCAGGGGATTGCGCTTTGGCTTTTGGTGGGGTTGCACATGCCAAAAAGTTCAAAGGGTAGAGGCCAGACTAAGAGTGGTCCACTGGTCCTCCAGACTCCGGAGTTCATCTTAGGGCTAACAACCCTGACTGGTCAAAAGAAAATTGCTACGGAAATAACAATGAAGAATCCTTCTTTATCTGCGTGCGACGGTATAGACAGATAATGGTGCCCTAAGCACCAGTGTTGTAACAGGTAGTGAGCTGCATGTGTGCGTTACTCTGGATTTCCAGCATCTACAGAATCTCATATTTAAAAGAAACAAAAGTCCATTTTGGTGCGAAGTGATCAAAGTTTTCATAAAAGATCTTGAATTTCACCCTCCTCCCAAATTCTCCAACTACTGATGCCTTTGGCTAAGTAGACCTTATCTACATCCACTGGCTTCATAATGGTCCCTTTTGCCACTATGTTCATCACAGGCACATAGCCCCATAGATGCAAAATTAACAAAAAAGCATAAGTTACACAACAGACAACACAATTTAAACTAAATGAAACAAAATTATTACAATGCAGTCTGGTCAAGGTGATCATAGTCTGCTTGAGTATAGAGTAGGGTTGTGCAGGTTGGTTCAAGAGCTAATTAGTTGAATGGAAGTAACAGTTTTTCAACCTGGTCATGTGGGACTTTGGGCTTTTGTATCTCCTGCCCGAAGTTTGCTGTGAGAAAATGGCATATCTTGGACAGTGGGGATATTGAGAAGCCCAGAGCTGTAATAGCATCATGCTAATGCCGTAGGAACTCAGCAGGTCAGGAAGCACCTATGGAGAAGAATAAACAATTGACACTTTGGGCCAAGGCTCTTCATCAAAGCTCCAAGTATATTTATTATCAAAGCATGGAACAATTTACAACCTTGCAATTTGTCTTCCTGCAGGCAACCACAAAACAAAGGAACACAATAGAATCCACTAAAATAACCCAGACAACAAGCACCCAATGTGAAAAAAGAAGAACAAATCCCGCAAATAATTTAACCAGTAAACAAATAGCACACAGAACGGCAGAATTCCTGAATGTGAGTCCACAGCCATGGAGCCAGTTCAGTGCTGCAGTCTGTCTAGGAGCCAGAGGGCGGCAGGTCACAGCCACAGGGCCGGTTCTGTGTCGCGGTTAGTGCAGACGCCTGATGGCTGCAGGCCTCAGCCGCAGGGCCTTTCAGCACTGAGGTGAGTAAACCCTCTCAGAGTACTGAGCTGAACACTGGTTTGTTCTTTACCTTGGCCTCCATGCTTTCATCTTTTCCATTTGGCTTGGCTTTTAAATCAGCTAAATATTGGTTCATTTACTACACTCCAGCCCAAGTCCCACTGCTTCAATGCAGCTCCAAGTCCATTCCAGCAATGGCCGTGCATCTGTATATGCATTCTTGAGAGTCTAGTTCCCTGAATCCTTCAGGACACCGCAAGAAACGCCAGGTTATACAGACAGTTCAAACACACAACTCCCTAAGGGAAATTACAGGCTGCAGAATGCAGTGATTTTAGTCCAGAAAAAAGTTTAATTACTAGAATAGTTAGCAGTTTTGTTTGCTGCCCACAAAATGTCGCCGTGCCTTGTCAATGCCATCTGGATGCAGAGCCTTGGCTCAAAACATCAACTGTTTATTCCTCTCCCTAGATGTTGCCTGTCCTGCTCAGTTCCTCCAGAATTGTTTGTGTGTGCGTGTGCTTGCTACTTCTGTTTCTTTTGTTCTAATTGTGCTTTTTCTTGTAAAGATTGTGTTTTAATTTTTGTTTAATTTCTGGCTTCCTTACGAATTCTGCTATGCTGCTTGAGCAATGCTATGTACTTACACAGATGAGAATAAACTTGACTTTGACTTTACAGGTGGAATATCACCGAGAGAACAATAAACAAAGAAAGCAAATGATAAATACAAGGTGATGCATTTTGAGAGGACTAGAAAAGCTTGGGCGTACGCTGTGATTGGTAAGTTTCTAGCGAGTGTCGAGGAAGAAAAAAAATCTTGGTGTACAAGTTCAATGATCCACGATGGTATCAGCAGGAGTAGATAGTGATGAAAGAAGGCACAGAGGATAATTAAATACAAGAGACTCTGCAGATGCTGCTGCCCTGAAGGCATCACAGTGGCTATAATTCATTAGGAGTTTGAAGAGATTTGGTATGTCACCAAAAGCACTCACACATTTCTACAGATGTACCGTGGAGAGCATTCAAACTGGATGCATCACTGTCTGGTACGGGTGGTGATGGTGGCGGAGATACTGCACAGGATCGAAATAAGCTGCTGAGAATTGTAGAGTGAGTCAGTTCCATTACAAGCACTACCCTCCGTAGTATCCTGGACATCTTCAAGGAGCGATGCATCACAAAGGCTTTAAGGACCCCCATCAGCCAGGTCGTGCTTATTCTCATTGCTACCATCTGAAAGGAGATACTAAAGCCTAAGGACACATACTCAATGATTTAAGAATATCTTCTTCCCTCTGCCATTGATTTCTGAATGGGTAATGAACCCATGAGCACTTCCTCACTACTTTGCTATTTCTATTTTTGGACTATTTATTTAATTTAACTATTTATATATACTAAACCTGATACTGGTTCTGATTCTTAAAAGGGACTCATGCTGAAACTTGACTGTTTATTCTTCTCCATAGGTGCTGCCTGACCTGTTGAGTTCCTCCAACATTTTGTGTATTACAGAGGATACTTGACTTCATTCAGATATGAGAGCAGTGTTGTTATGCAGAACTTTATAAAAGATGGCCTCATCCACAAGCAGATTATTAAAACCAAAATCAGGTTTAATACTTAGAATACTTCTGGGAGCTGTGTTATTGGAAGGTTGAGGTTGCACTTGAAGGTGTTGAGAAGCACGTTGACAAGGATGGAGTGTTTCAATTACACTTTTCACATCATCCAAAAGTCTTTTACAGCTAATCGACTGTGTCCAGGCTTGTGAAGTAGCATACCACACAGCCAAGTCGGGCACAGCAATCTCCCGTAAGCAACAACCTGATAATGAACTGAAAGCTGAGTTCAGTCACATGACAAGAGGCCAGAACACGTCTGCTCTTCTTTGAAGCATTGCTGCAGGATAATTTGCATTGTCACGAGAAGACAGGTCAACACCTCACCCCATCTCCCTTACCACAGTGACAACCTGGGCTTGTTTGTTCACCTTTGCTCAGTTACGGCAGGTAGATTTTGCCTCACAGTGGCCTGTGACCCCAAGGTCAGTCCTAACTTCTAGAGCTGATTCTGCATGCTCTCCTGTTGACTTAAGGCATATGTGGGTATGTTGGTTTCCACCCACACCCTAAGTTCAGTAGGTGCATTGCCACTACAAATTTCCCCTAGAGTGGCAGAATCTGAGAGAGTTGACGGGAATATTGGATAGAATAAAATTAGATTAGTATAATGATCAATATAATAAATATCTATTTCTCTGACTTCTGGTAATTTCTCCCTGCACCCCTTTCTTCACTTTTCTATTCCCCATTCTGGCTCCCCTCTTACCTCTTCTCTTCACCTGCCCATCACCTCCCTCTGGTGCCCCTCCTCCTTCCCTTTCTCCTATGGTCCACTCTCCTCTTCTGTCAGATCCCTTCTTCTTCAGCTCTTGACCTATTCCACCTATCACCCCCCCACAACACCCCCAGCTTCACACATCATACACGCCTCCTCTCCCATCCACTACCCACCTTCCTGCTCACCTGGCTTCACCTACCACCTACCAGCTTGTGCCCCTTCCTCTCCTCCCTCGTTCTTATTCTGATTTCTTCCCCATTCCTTTCCAGTCCAGATTAAGTGTCTTAACCTGAAACGTCGACTGTTTATTCACCTCCATAGATGCTGCCTGGTCTGCTGAGTTCCTCCAGCATTTTGTGTGTGTTGCTCTTGAATAGTGTAGAATTAATACAAATAGATGCTTCGCTAATCAGGCACAGAATATAGTATGAATCTCCAGAGTAGGTCTTGAATGCACAACCTTCTAACTTGAAGAGTTAGAACACATCACAGTTGGTACAGTAATATTATGGTTACATCATTGAACAAAGAACTAGGGTTCCAGACCACTGATCCAAGTGTCCTTCAACTCCTAGCATGCAGCTGGGGAATTTCAAGTCAGCAAATTCTTATACACAAGAGATTGTGCAGAGGCTGGAAATCCTGACCATCACAAATAGAATGCTAAAGGAACTCTGAAAGTTAGGCAGCCTCTATGGTGGGGAATAATAGCTGACATTTCAGGCTGAGGCCCTACAAAATTTGAGTCTCAGTTATATCCAGCTGAAACTTCCTGGTGTGATGTTAAGGTGCATCTGGTTTAGTGTTGCCCTTCAGAGAAGGAGCACTGTAGTTCTTCCTCAGTCTGATTTCTCTCTGAGTCTGGACCCGCCAATAACATTGACTGCAAGCTACAACCTCATTTCAGTGACAACTTGGGGATGAGCGTTTGTCTGCTATATCTACACCACTGGAGCAAATAAATGGAAAGAAAGGTCACTGCTATGTTTGTTCTTAATAAAGATAAACTTGGCTTGGGTTTACATTAGAACGTCTCAATACTGAACTGCCGCTCAACCCTGTGTGTGTGCAAACTTGTCACCATTGTTGTTTCTGGTTCCAGGTAATCCCATTGCGTTGCCCCCTGAGAATGCAAGTTCTTTATTTTGCACACAAAATAACATATCCTTTCTTTTGAAAGAAAAACCAACATAATGCTATGTCCTCATAAAATTGCATGGAAAAATAATCCTTCCCAACAAAGATATCTACACGCTGTAGCTGGTCTCTTTTTTCTTTTTTCAAATTTTCAACTGTTCCAACATTTCAACTTCAACTACAGTCCCTTATCCACTCATAAACTTTCAATCAGTCGCTGAGGTAGTTTAATGGTCCATTTGCTCTGCTATTTGTTTCCACAGGTGTATTGCTTGCATTTGCTGTGTTAATATTTGTGTCTTTCAGAAAACTCTGAACAATATGTTCATTTTTCACATTTGCTGGCCCCTTTGGTGTACCGACAGGTGATGCATCACAACTATAGGTTGAAGCTTGTGGTTGTAGATCCACATGGCTCCTTCTCAGAGATGTCCCTCATTCCATCTGGATTTGATAGGAATATGCATATATCCTTGCATGGACCATGTGCCAGAGTCACGGTCTTTGATCCGCACTTGCTCTCCAAGTTTCAGGATCTGACTTCTGTCTGACTAAATTTTTGTGAGATATGTGGGAACGTTGAGGTAACTGGAGGAAAATATAGGGAGGATGTCAAAGTTAGCTTCTTTTTTTAAATCCAGAGAGTGATGTGTGTGTGTGGAATGCCCTGCTCAGGGGTGTTGTTAGAAGGTACATTAGGGGCATTTAAGAAACTCTTAGATAGGCAGATAGTTGATAGAAAAATCGAAGGTTATGTAGGAGGGAAAGGTTAGATTGAGCTTATATGGGGTTAAAAGATTGGTACAACATTGTGGGCCAAAGGACCTCTACTATGCTGTAATGTTCTATATTTCTCCACTTTCTAACAAAAGGTAAATTGATATTATTTAACAGGCGAAGCTTAAGAGGTGGAATGGTGAAAAGTTTCTACATGTAGTTGTAGCTAACAAGCTTAACAAAAACTAGCTTCATCCAGCAACTGGAAATGGATGGTGAAGTAAGGGAAGGTATTCACTTGTAGGACAGCAAACATTTAAACTGATTCAAATTTGTCAACAACAAGGCATTGCAACCAAATCATGTTCCATCATAAACAAAAACAGAAAATGCTGAAAATACGCAAACACGAAGGGTCTCGGCCTGAAACGTCGACTGTACCTCTTCCTAGAGATGCTGCCTGGACTGCTGCGTTCATCAGCAACTTTTATGTGAAATGATAAAAGTGCTGACCATGTCAGGCAGCATCTGCAAATAGAGAATCAGAATTAATGTTTCATGTTAATATCCCTATCATAGAACTGGAAAAGTGAAAATAAAGAGTCAGTTTCAAATTGGATGGAGAGGACAAGGGGACTGTTTCTGATAGGATGAGGCCATAATTGCCATGGTCATGCATTAAAGCCATAAGACATGGGAGCAGAATTAGGCCATTTGGCCCATCAAGACAACATTCAATCGTGGCTCATTCTCTTGCCTTTTCCCCTGTAACCATTGGCACCCTTACTAATCAAAAACCTATCCGCCTCCTCTTTAAATATATCCAATGGCTGAACCTCCTCAGCCATCCATGTCAATAAATTCCATCTATACACTACCTCTGGCTATAGAAATTCCTCCTCATCTCTGTTCTAAAGGGGTGTCCTTGTATGCTGAGGCTGTGCCTCTGGTTCTGGACTCACCCCACAACACAAAACATCCTTTCCATGTCCACACTATCCAGGCCTTTTAGGAAGTTCTTTCTCATTCTTCTAAACTACAATGAGTACAGGCATAGAACCATCAAATGCTTCTCAAACGTTCACCCTTTCATTCCTGAGATCATTCTCATGAACCTCCTCTGGACCCCCTCCAGTGTTGAAAAGGTCAGCATGTACTGCCAATTGCCCTCGAGCCTACTTGCTCTGCCTCTTTACAAGATGTGGAAATGCAGGAGTAGGCCATTATGGCATTTGAGCCAGTTCTGTGATTGAGTAAGGTCATGGCTAATCTAGGTTTGTGCACAGTTCCATTTACTTGTCAGTTCTCTAAAATCTTTCCCTCTTCTACGCCCCAAGAATCTGTCCATCTTATCCTCCTCTAAACTGAATGTTAGAGCATCCTCAGCTTTGTGGGGTAGACGATTGCAATGATGCATGACCTTCATTGTAGAAATTCCTCCTCTTCTCCTACACGGCCTTGTTCTGAACCTGTGGCCCCTGATTCTGGGTCAGATAGGCAGGATTATTTCTTTATGATAGGAATATCAAACATAAAGACAGCATAGGATTATTGGGAGAGGAAGGAGTTGAATGGGAATTTGAAGGACATAGTGAGTGGCTTGATATCTAGAACATGTGGCCAGAGGAGGTGATGGAATCAGATCAAATTAATATGCTTATGAGGCATTTAGACAGATGCTTGGATGGCAAGGAAAGACAATCCTAAATTGGGCAAATGGGTTTAATGTAGATGGGCAAAAGGTTAAGTATGGACGTGATGGGCCCAAGGATCTTTTTCTATGCTGTACAGCTCTATAACTCCACAAAACATAAGTCAGAAGTTCCAATATCCAGTGGTGAGTCCTGTCCCTCTGCCTCTGAAGCTAATTGGAGGTCGCTACAGGTATTAGGAACGTCTGCTTTCTTTGAGAGCTGATGTAATCCAAAGAGGGACTAGGAGTCTCGACCCAGCTGCTTCTGAGAAAGAGTTTACACAAAACCTTTGATCCAGCTGTTCTAAGTCAGTTGTTTCTAACCAAGTGGCTATGCAGGAAGGATTGAAGCTGAAACACCAATGATGGGCTGTTGAAACTGGGAATACAATGGGCACTATCTGTCCCTGTGAAGCGATGAACTCCCAGTCTTTTTAAAGCACAGACTTCACTTCACTTGGCTTCCTGGGAATGAAGCTTTGTTACCAGAGTGAACAGCCAATGAAACACTGACTGCAATAACACTCCTCTGACATTTCCCGAACGTCTAATGAGCTTTCTAATGGTACAGATGTTAAAAAAATATGTGAACATGTAACTGTTGAGTATTTTTGAATTGGGCCAATGTCAGATTTTGAAACCAGGTTTTAGAGAGCAGATTTTGGAACTGCTTGCTATAGTATTTATTGCTGGGGTAGAGAGTCTGCATTTTATAAGTACCTTTCATTACCTTAAGGCAATTGCAAGTGCTTGTTAATTTATTTTACTTAGAGATACAGTATAGAAAATGCCCTTCCGGCCCAATGAGCTGCATACAGAAATGGTGAAATAAACATTAAATTGTTTTTAAAACTTTATTTGTTTACCGGTTATGGATTTTATTGGCTAAACCATTACCTTACATATGTATTTCTTTATGTCATTATAAAAGGTGGTCATGTTGGCCCTTCAAATCTGTGCTAGCCCACAGAACACTCCCATTCACTCACTATTTCTTTCCCGTGTCACGTAACCCGTGACGGGAATAAAGTACCAGCAGAGATGGAAAACACTTTGGAGTCCAGTATTGCTATAAACTAATAATATTTATTAGTAACTACGCAATACAGTAATATAAATGTAGATAAATCAACAGGTTAGCAATGATCATATATATAAGTAAGTATATCAGTAAGTGTGGAAATATAAGTATGAAAAAACCAAGCTTCTTTAAGTCTAGGGGTAAAAAGATACAGTCAAACGATGGTGAGTAAAGTTCAGTTCATGGTATTGAGTTGAGTAGTGATGGAGAGAGAAAGAGGGAGAGATTTGAGTCCTCAGGTGAGCTGACACCATCGATCATCTCGTTGTCCTTTGAAATCTTTTAAAAGTCACTGACTGTGACTCTAACAAAGGGGACTGGTTTTCTGTGGTGGAGCTATCCCGCAGGCGAGGGTGGACACATGGACAACTCCCCACCAGTCAACCCTTTTTCTCTTTCCACTGCAAGAGCGATGGATCGATCCGCTTGATCGATCCTCCAAAACCCACTTTTTCTGCGGGCACAACAATGCTCATTCAGTGTCCAAACATGTGTCTGAGGTCTGTATCATCTGACCTCCTATTTTATCTTCCCGTGCTGAGCATCAATTGTCATTCAAATAATCCCTCCTTCCTCTCTCTGTGAAGAAATGCAAGCAGGCAAAAATCCTTGAAGAAAGTGTCAACAACCTGCTGAAAATCATAACATCGAGTGTACATTAAATAACACCCTTGGTCACCATAACAACTTACGAGCTGCTCGGTGCTATTTCCACTTCAGCAGAAATCCAGCAGTTAACCAGTTCTTTCTCGTTCCTTAAAGTGACAGTCCCACAGTTAGTCTTCGTCTCTCTCTCCCTCTCTCTTTTCAAAACAACAGTTCATGGGGTAATTCAGGATCCCATCACACCTGTACTGCATTCTCCCATTATTTCCATCATCTTCTCATGAATCTGCCACCCACCTATAAACCGGGGGAATTTACAGCAACCAATTAATGGGTAACATGGTCTATTATATCGTCAGTGCCCCAGTTTTAATTTTGCCTCTGTGTGTCAGGTGTTTGACTCTGGATCTCTGAGCCTGTAACTCCACTCAGTGTATCACCTCACAGCACAGAAACTCACGGTTTATCGTCCATCCCCAATTGCCCAAGAATCTGTACTGCACCTTCTCTGTAACCACAACTTTAACTATTCTAGCTAAGGAGGATGAGAGGTGACTTGAGAGATGCTGAGAAGATTATAAGAGGTAAAGACTGAGTGGATAGCCAGTTCCTTTCTCCTAAGGCAGCAATAGCTAATGCAAGAGGCCAAAATACTATGGTTTCTTGTAAGAAAGTATTGAGCAGCATGGTAACATACTGGTTAGTACAACACTTTACAGTACAGGTGACCTGGGTTCAATTCCTATTGCTGCCTGTAAGGAGTTTATACACTGTCCCCACGAATGCTTGGATTTCCTCTGGGTGCTCTGGTTTCCTCCCATAGTCCAAAGTTGGACTGGTTGGTAGGTTAATTGGTCATTGAGAATTGTCCTATGATTAGACCAGGATTAAATCAGAGGGTTAAGATGACTGGTGGTGCAGTGGCATCCATACTGCACTTCGAGGTGAGTGGTCCTGGGTTCAAATCCAACCGACTCTTTGCACAGTTTCCATCCATGCTGGGTTGAGCATTGAGCTAGCAGATGAGAAGCTGCTTCCCATATTCTGAGTATTGGACTGTACTTCATATTGGTTTCCTTTAGCTTTTTGCTGTTTTCTTTCTTGTGGACGATTGGCAGGTGGGTGATCTGCTAACTCTTTTGTGTGCAAGAGGTAGGGTTGGGGGTTTGGTGCTACAGTTGCTGTTCTTTTCTGCAAGTGAGAGGATCGGGGAATGTTACTGTGGCTGTTTTTTGCTGCAGGTGAGGGGGGATTTTGAGGTCTGAGAGTCTTTCTTCTTTTCTTTTTCATGCCTCTTGTGGGAGGGGGAGTTGATATCTTTTCTATCACCAACACCCATGGTCTTTCTGTATTTACTGGCTATCTGGAGAAGATGAATATCAGAGTTGTATTGTACATGCGTACTTTGACAATAAAACAAACCGTTGAACCTTTGCCTTTCCCATTGTACTATCTTGGTGTTCTTGATGGCATGGATAACATAGAAAACAGCATGGACTCAAAGGGATCGTTACCATGCTCCATATCCGAATAAAAATAAAAACAACAATTTTCACCGCCTCTTGGTATGGGTGACAACAACAAACCAATTACCAGTTACTGAGGGGGAGTTAAGAGTCAATTGCATTTTTTGAGTTGGACGCCACATTTAACCAGAATAAATAAGGATGGCAGGTTTCCTTCCCTGAAGGATATTGGAGAACCAAATGGGATTTTATGATATTCCATTAGTATTCCATGACTTCTCTTTAAATTCCAGAGTTACTTCATTACTTTAACTTAAATACCAAATACCATGGTGGGATTCGAGCACATTTCTGGATGAAGGTAGTTCGGGCTACCAAGCCAATATAATATTGTACTGTACATTTATAGTGGCTGTCATCATAATGCCTAGAAGACAGTGGTGCAGCTAATGTAGATGAACTGAACACACTGATGAGGGAGAGGGAGAAGTGGAGAGTCCGTCATCGTGCCCAATGCCGGCCCCCCAGGCCTGAGTCGATGTAGTCCAGTCTAATCTAGTTTTACAGTGGCTATAGTACCTTAATAAAATCAATGAGGGCTAAATATTGTGCATGAACTAGGAGGGAAATTTGCATAAAACCCTTATATTCTTTCCCAGCTGAATGGGGAAAGTGGGAATTTGGACTAATTCAAAAGGCAGTAGTTTTGACAGTGCGGAACTTCTTCAGTTCCCATCCTGATCCGCAAAAAATATACTGGGATTATTTATTTATTTATTTATTTCATGAGCTACAGCACAGAACTGGCCTTTCCAGCCAACTGAGCCGTGTTGCCCAGCAAACACCACCCCCCCACCCCGCAATTCAACCCTAGCCTAATTACGGGACAATCTGCAATGACCAATTCATCTACCAACTGGTACGTCTTTGGACTAAGGGAGAAGCACCCGTAGGAAACCCACACACTCATGGGGAGAACACACAAATTCCTCACAGACAGTGGCGGGAATTGAACCCAGGTCGCTGGTACTGTAACTGTAAAGCATTAAGCTAACCACTACGCTGCTGATTGGAATTTGAGTGCCAGTATGGGTGTGGTAGGCCGAAGGGCCTGTTTTTGTGCTTTATAAATCTGTGACTCTAGTTCCTCACTGAAGCATCTCCCAAAGATGTGCTCAATTTCGGATGACAGGATTGAACATGAAGTGGGCATGTTTCTGACAGAAAGGAATCATCCACTCTGGTCCTTGGCTCTGACAGCACGTGATGGCATCAGGTAGAGAGATCTACACTTAGCATCTAACACTTGAAGCTGACCCGGGAGTGCTTAATAAAGCACTGTAGAAAACATCCACACTCTGCATTTAACATCTGTCATGCCTGACCAGAGATCGGTTAACTGCTGACGCTATCTCTCTTAAAATTGTCGCATATTAAAGCCTCCATACCCTGAAAGATCTTATGAGAGATTTGACTGAATATGTAACAATCATCCTGAGCAGCTTATAAAATGATTGAATTCTAACATTTCAATTATGTTTTTACGCAGTAAAAATCAAGAGCATAAGCTTGAATACTTTTAAACCAGTAAGAGTAATTTTATGTGGAGAAATAAAGGGTTCCATATACTTAGTGCTTTACATGTGCCTTTCAGGATGTCTCTAAGTGCAGTCAAAGAACCTGTCGATGTGATGCTGCAGCAGGCAATCCGCGCACAGCAGAATTTCAGCATGACAATGTGATATTCATTTATTTATTGAGATACATGCCGAATAGGCCCTTCTGGACTTTCGAGCCACCCAATCAGTGATTCCCTGGACTAAATCCTAGCCTAATTCAGGGACAATTTACAATGACCAATTAACCTACCAAATGGTATGTCTTTGGAATGAGGGAGGAGACCCACATAGTCACGGGGAGAACGTACAAATTCCTTACAGGCAGCGGCGGGAATTGAACCCGGGTCACCTGTACTGTAAAGCGTTGTGTTAACCATATGCTGTGATAATGTCGACATGCAGCAAAGCTCCAATATTAGATTCGTATTTATTTATTGCACATACATCAAAACATACAGCACTGTGCAAAATTCTTAGGCACATATATATAGCTAGGGTGCCCAAGACTTTTGCACAGTACTGTATTTGTCAATGTGGAGCATTGTAAGTCTGGCAGAAGCAAAGGACGATGGGAATGGCGAGGGCGGAGTGCCGCAGGAGGGGTGTGGGACAGGTGGCAGAGGAGTGCCAGGGACAGGGGGTGGCATGGGTGTTGACACACCCAGCCCTAAGACACCAGGCAGGGTCATTTGATTCCAAACGTTTGGGGTGCTGATCACTACTGTAATGCCCAACAACAATTCCCCTCTCCCTGGCCCCTTTCCCACTCTCAGTCCACAACAGAGACCCATATCAGAATGAGGTTCATCATCACTCACATGTCACGAATTTGTTTTTCTTTTTGCGGCAGCAGTACAGTACAATACAGTACTGTGCAAAGGTCTTAGGCTCCCGAACTGTATACACGGAACGCCCCTAATACTTGTGCACAGTACTGTACAGAGAAATGTGTTGTTTACCTCTTCAGCCAACACACGCGAGGATGTGCTGGGGGCAGCCTGAATGTGTCACCACACATTTTGGCACCAACGTAACATGCTTGGCTGAACAACACCGAACACAACAAAAAGAACTTGCCAAGAGCCAAAGCCGGGACAGCAAACCAAGCCCTGCTCTTCTCTTGCACCAACTCACCCACAGACACATTCCTCCAGCACCAGGACTTGTGGATTCACAGACACTGGGCTGTTGACTTCCCCAGCAGATTCGTGTCCTTGGTTCATTAGTGGTGCCAGACCATTATCCCATTAATAACCAAACACGTTTTTATTTCACTTTCTTTTTTACATTGTACACAGAGGTGTAATAAACTGAATTTAAATGGGGCAGAAGTGACCTACACACCCCTAGCCGTACTACAGAAATGGAACTCTATTGATCATCACTTGCACTACTGCAAACCTATCTTCTTTTTACTGTCTTGTTTTTACACAGTGTTTTTTCCATCTCTTTGCTGTCTTGTATAGAACATAGTACAGTATAGTTCCTTTAACCCACAACGTTGTACCAAACTTTTAACCTGCATGCTTCCCTTTAGCATAGCTTTCCGCTTTCTTCATCCAAGTGCCCATCTTAAATGTTCCTAATGTCTCTGCCTCTGTCACCACCCTAATTGCACATTCAACCCACCCATCACTCTCTGTGTAAAAAACCCACTGTGACATCCCCCTATACTTTCCTCCAATCGCCTTAAAATTATACCCTCTTGCTTTAGCCATTTCCACTCTGGGAAAAAGTCAGAATCAGGTTTATTATCATCGACGTGTGTTGTGAAATTTGTTAACCTAGCAGCAGCAGTTCAATGCAATACATAATACAGAAGAAAAAATAATAAAATAATAATAAGTAAATCAATTTACAGCATACATATATTGAATAGATAAAAATCATGCAAAAAACAGAAATAATCGTATATTAAAAAATGTGAGGTAGTGCTCACGGGTTCAAAGTTCATTTAGGAATCGGATGGCAGAGGGGAAGAAGCTGTTCCTGAATCGCTGAGTGTGTGCCTTCAGGCTTCTGTACCTCCTACCTGATGATAACAGTGAGAAAAGGGCATGCCCTGGGTGCTGGAGGTCTTTAATAATGGTCGCTGCCTTTCTGAGACACCGCTTCTTGAAGATTCCCTGGGTATTTTGTAGGCTAGTACCCAAGATGGAGCCGACTGAATTTACAACCCTCTGTTACTGACTCTTCACTTTATTTCTCCCTCTTTGTACCTTTCTACCTCAATTAAGTCACCTCTCATCCTCTTTCTCTCCAAAGAGAAAAGCCTTAATTTACTCAACATTTCTTCATTAAACATGGTTCCTAATCCAGGCAGCATCCTGGTATACCTCCTCGACATCCTCTCTAGAATTTCTACATTCTTCCAATAAAGAGGTGACCAGGACACAAGACAATACACTCAGCGTGGTCTACCCAGAGTTATATAGAGCTGCAATATTACCTCACAGCTCTCGGTGTAATGTATAAATTATACATAATTTATATTCTGTGTGGTATTTGCACTGACCTGTATGTGCCTGTGATGTTGCTGCTGGAAAGATTTTCATTATGCCTGCACTCGTGCACATGTCAATAATTTAACTTGAAGCATTCAAGCTCGCTGAATGTCATTTCAAACCACAGACATACCCTGGTAGTCTAGACTCCAGCCCAGCTCTAGCCACATACCCAGCCCACAGTACAGATCCCAGACTTGACCCACGCTCTGGACTTTCAAATCCATCCATACACTCCACTCACATTCTGGACGAACTGGGAAGCCAGGTGCTGGATCATGAGAATCTAAAACACCTAACTGCAGGATTATCTGAGTTAATCTGCTTTCAGCACTGGCGATTCAAGATTATTTATTGTCATTCTTCAGTGCACAAGTATAAAGGAGAACAAAATGATTGTTAAACAGGAGAAACTCGGCAGATGTTGGAAATCTAAATCAACACACACAAATGCTTGAGAAACTCAGCAGGTCAGGCAGCATCTATGGAAATGAATTAACAGTCACGTTTCAAGCCAAGAGCTTTCATCAGGACTGAAAAGGAACGGGGAAGGATGCCAGAATAAAAAGGTGGTGCGTGGGGAGGGGGAAGAGAGAGGAAAGAGGCTGGCTAGAAGGTGATAGGTGAAGCCAGGTGGGTGAGAAATGTCAAGGGTTGGAGAAGAAGGAATCTGATAGTGGAGGAGAGTGGACCATGGAAGAAAGGGAAAGAAAAGGGGACCAGGGTAAGTAATAGGCAGGTGTGAAGAGATAGAAAGTCAGAGTGGGGAATGGGGGGGTGGGGGATAAATTTTTTTACTAGAAAGAGAAATCAATATTCATGCTGTCAGGTTGGAGGCTACCCAGACAGAATTTAAAGTGTTGTTCCTCCACCCTGAGGGTGGCCTTGTCTTGGCACAAGAGGAGGTCATGGACCGACATGTCAGTACAGGGATGGGAATCAGAATTAAAATGTTTGGTCACCGGGAAGTCACGCTTGGGGCATATGCAGCAGAGATGCTCGACGAAGTTGTCCACCAATTACAAAATGATTGTCACTCCAGATCCGGTGCAACATAAAAAAACATAACAAGCATAAACAACACAATAAGAAAACACAAATATAAATATAAATGCAATCCTATAAAACACAGTGTCCAAGTAACTGTTATATACATAGACTGGTTGTATGTATATAAAGTGATGCTAGGTGATGTGTATGTAGTGGTCATAGAATGGTGGGGTGGGTTAGTGGGTGGAGGTGTTAATTAGCCAGACATCTTGGGAGAAGTAACTGTTTTTGAGTGGTAAAGAGGTCGATGATAAAGGCAAATGAATGCTTTTGTTTTGTACTTCTGAAATCAGCTTCAAAATAAGGACGCTGAAACACATTCTAAGTTCTCTCCATTACCAATTTTCAAATCTTGCGTAGACAAGATGTCGCTCCCCAATAGTGCTGAGGGTGGGCAAGAGGAGACTGGATGGTTAAGTTGTAATGTGAGGCTCCTGAAGTCTTCAAAGAACAGTATCACTGGAGAAGGACTGAGCAATGGTGAGAGACATTTGATAAATTAAAGGCATCGGATTGCTTGTCTGAAATGAATACTATGGAAAACTTGAGTTTGGTTACTTGCACTGAATATTTAGTTGGTAGCATTTGCTGTTCCAGAGTTAGGTTCTTCTGCTTGCTATGGAGCTGAATATGGAAGACAGACAACAATATGTGACTGAGGACAAAAATCACACTTTACAACCTGAATGAGTCTGGGTAAGTTTGAGCCACTTTTCACCTTAGGATATCTTAATCAGTTACTCTTCACTGGGCTATTGGGAAAATCAACTGGGAACACAAGAACATAAGAAATATGAGCAAAAATAGGCCATCTTGTAAAAGTTTTAAAAGTAAACCATAGTTGAGGCTGCTCTGCCACTCAATAAGATCACTGCTGATCTGGCCATGGGCTCAGCTCCACGTACCTGCCTTTTCCCCATAACCTTTAGTTCCTGTACTATGCAAAAATCTAACTGTATCTCAAATATATTTAATATATATTGTGATCACTCTCTCCAAGAGGATCCCTAATGACAAGATCATTATCTTAACCTGTCTCATTGCACAGGACCAGATCCAAGATGGCATTCTCCCTTCTATGTTGAATAAAATGCTGTTCAAGAAAGCCATCTATGAAGTCCTCCTCAAGACTACATTGACCAATTGGATTCACCCAATCTATCTGCAAGTTAAATTCCCCCGTGATTACTTCCGTTCCATTCTTACATACCTCAGGTATTTCTTCGTTTATTGCCTGTGGCATTGTAATGTCACTATTTAGTGTTCTACAGAGAACTCCCACCAGTGAGTTGTCTATAGGCCACCAAATATTAACAGTTTTGAGAAATAGAAAAAAAAAAATTAGTTGGGGATTAAGAGCTCTTGTTGAAGTTGCTACACTTCACAGAGTCATAGATCAGCACAGCACAGAAACAGGCCTTTTGGCCTACACCATCCATGCCAAACGTTGAATCTACCCAGTCCCATGAACTCGCAACCAGACCATAGCCCTCCATACCCTTCCCGTCCATGTACCTATCCAAATTTTCCTTTAATGTTGAAATTAAACCCGCATCTACTACTTCCTCTTGCAGTTCATTGTACACTCTTGCTACCCTCTGACTAAAGAAGTTCCTTCTCATTTTCACCTTAAACATTTCACCTTCCCCCTTAACCCATGACCTCCAGTTCTAATCTCACCCAATTCAGTGGAAAAGAAGCCTGTTTGCACTTACTCTATCTACATCCCTCATAATTTTGTATACCTCTTATCAAATCTGCCCTCAGTCTCTTAAGCTCTAGGGAATAAAATCCTAACCAATTCAACACTTCCCCAGAACTCAGGTCCTCAACTCCTGGCAAAGTCCTTGTAAATTTTCTCTGCACTCTTTCAACCTTACTGACATCTTTCGCATAGGTAGGTGACCAGAAATGCACGGAATACTTCACTGTCTTATGCAACTTCAACATAACATCATCCTTAAGCATCAAGGACAAGACTAGGAAACTTATTTTCCAATGCAACACGCACGAAGTGCTGGAATAACTCAGCAGGTCAGGCACCATCTATAGAAATGAATAAACAGTTGATATTTCAGGCCAAGATCCTTCTTTGGGACTCAAGGAATATTCTAATGTTTTCCAATGTATCACCTTTGGCTTTGAATGAATGCTTGAAGTCAAGTATGGCTCATGACAGTGGGAGAGAATGGGACAATGGGATTGAATCCACCAAAGAAACCACATACTTATCCTCTAAAAAACAGTTACCTATGCTGTAAACATCCACAGCTCCACAGTGAAGTGAAAAATTAAACACTGAACCTAATGTATGGAACAACTTCTGCAGACTGGGGAGAGATGCAAAAAGAGGAACGATGATAAATCAGAATTGAAGAAATCTTTAAACCTACACTTCAATAACACAATTAAATTACATGCCATAAATTCAATACTGACAGAGGATGAACTATCTAAAAATATAGCCAGGGCACAGAACAACAAGATAATAGACTTCATGCAATACCGTAGCACCGTTATGGACTGACTGCTTTAGCCTCATAAATCACTCCAGCAAGGCTCATACCAGGCAAAATAAACCACCCCTCATCTCTAACGCAGACCAAGAAACCATGACATTGGCACTGACCTTCTTGCGCGGTGGGCTTCTCAATCTTGTGTTCACATAGACCTGCGCATTTTAGAATATCAATTAGCTTTTTGCTAGGAAGACTGTAAAAGCTGGCATGATTTATATTTTGCCAGATGGCTCGGGTGTTCTGTTAGTTTTGTTGCATCCAACTTCAATGAGAAAGAAATTAGAAGCCTTCCGCTGCCAGAAATTGAAGGGAAACTGCATCCAACAAATCACAAGTGGCTTCAAGTGCTTGTCGCTTAAAGGAGTACAAATATTTCGCCCTTGAAATGACACAGTTCGAAACATTTGCTGATCTGTACAATCTGAGCTTGGGCTCAGAGAAACAGCAGCAACTTGTATGTACCCAGTGCCTTCTACCTCTGTGGTCTTCTGCTGCTGTAGCCCACCCACTTCAACGTTTGATGCGTTGTGCGTTCAGAGATGCTCTTCTCCACAACACTGTTGGTTATTTGAGTTACTGTCCGCTTTCTGTCAGTTTGAAATAGTCTGACCATTCTCCCCTAACCTCTTTCATGAACAAGGCGTTTTCACCCACAGAACTGCCACTTGCTGGATGCTTTTTGTTTTTTGCACCATTCTCTGTAAACTCTAGAGCAACCTGGGACCTCAGACCCCTCGGTTCATGGTAAGGGCCGATGGCATAAGAAAGTTTGGGAACCCCTGCTCTCGAGACCATTGTGTTTGAAAATCCCAGCGGATCAGCAGCTTCTGAGATACACAAACCACCCCTTCTAGCACCAGCTATCATTCCACAATCAAAGTCACATGGATCACATTTCTGCCCCATTCTGTTGTTTAGTCTAAACAACAATTGAATCTCTTGATGGCACCTGCATGCATTTATGCATTGAGTTGCTGCCACACAATTGGCTGATTACATACTTGCATTAATGAGCAGGGGCACAGGTGTACGTAATAAAATAGCCATTGAGTGTGGAGAGAAAACCTCCCTGAAGATTTGCAGGTGAATGTCTAGTGATTGATATCCACCATGCATTCTTATAGCACCTTTCTTGACCTGCTCCAAAGTGCTTTGTAGCCAATGATGGCCATTTGAAGTGCAGTAATGGAAAATACAAAGGCCATTTTGTACAGAGCAAGTTTTCACACCAGCAAGGAGATAATATCTGGATGAACTGCATTGGTTTTAAGATACAAACATTGACCAGGACGAGAAATGGACTTGTTTCCAGGGCTTGATGGAGAAATGAGAATGAATCCCAATATTGGGTCTGTGGAATATGGACTGAAGTAGTAACACCATCCAAATAAAAGTATCTAGTTGAGCATTTGAATTACACCATAAAATACCACAGACAAATGTGTAAAATGGAGTATGGAGTAGGGTTGGGAGTTAGCATGGAGTTAGTGGGCTGAAGGGCCTGATTCCATCGTGATAAAGTCATCTAAAAATATTTTAATTCCTCCAAGAGGACCACAACCTTGTCATGGCCTGGAGGCTTGCATGCTTCAATTACCTGTAGAACTATGCTCAATGCAGTCAAGGGCTTGTGCCTTGGCTCTTGGTAGGGTCACTCACACCAAATATGTCAAAGTGTAGAGGTCAGACTAAATGAGGCCCTCCAGTCCTCCAGGTGCGGGGGTTCAGCTCAGGGCTAACAACCCAGATTGGTAAAACAAAATTGTTACAGAAACAGCAATGAAGGACCCTTCTACATCTGAGTGTGACAGTGTTCCTGAGTCTCCATCCAGGACTTGCATGACTGACAGTAGTGAAAACCGACAGGAAGTTACTGACATGATGAAGGAAGCCCTGAACATTGCCAGAAATGGAGGACCTTTGTTGCTGCCCTAAGCACTTGAAGTGATGGATTTTGGATCATCTTATACTAATTGGACATATACAGTACACAGCAAGGACCTTACCAAAGGACCTTGGGGTGGAAGTTCATAGCATCCTGAAAATGGCAACACAGGTGGACATGGCCATGAAGAATGCTTGCCTTCAAAGATAGGGTACTGTGTATAAAAGCTGGAACTTCGTGTTGAAGCTCTATGAAACATCAGTCAGTCCACCCAGGGAACATTGGGCATAGTTTTGGTCACCACATAATAAGAAGGGATGTGGTAGAGTGCTGGAAAGAATGTAGAAAGGATTCACTGCAAGAGAGCTTGGATAGAATGAGTTCAGAACTATAAAATCTTATGATTCAAAGACTCAAAGTACGATTTTTAACAGCCCTAATATTCATCTTCCTACAGACAGCTATAAAACAAAGAACCATCATGGAATCTGTTCAAAGAAAACATTTAACACCCAATGTACAAAAAAAAAGAACAAATCATACAAACAGCAAAAAAACGAGTGAAAAATGAAGAATATAAAACATGAAACCATTGAGGCATCGAAGCAGTCTAGGAGAGTTCAGTCTTGTTCAGTTCAGCTCAATTTAGCGCTCTGTCATTCATTGACTGCAGGCCACCCCAGTCAAAATTGCTCTAAATTATGAGGGGCCTAGACAGCGCAGATAGCCACAATCTTTTCTAAGGGCAGTAAATTCTAAAACTAGAAAACATAGCCTTAAGGTGAGTGGGAAGTATCTAAAGGAGATTTGAGGGCCAGGATTTTCACATCTGAAGGCTGGGGTTTGCATGGGGGCTCTTATCCAGAGGTGGTGGAAGGGGCAGATACAATCTGATGAGAGAAGAGATTGCTGAGCCTCTGGCTAGGATCTTTATGTCCTCGTTGTCCACGGGAATGGTACCGGATGATTGGAGGGAGGCGAATGTTGTTCCCTTGTTCAAAAAAGGTATTAGGGATAGTCCGGGTAATTATAGACCAGTGAGCCTTACGTCTGTGGTGGGAAAACTGTTGGAAAAGATTCTTAGAGATAGGATCTATAGGCATTTAGAGAATCAAAGTCTGATCAGGGACAGTCAGCATGCCTTTGTGGAGGGCAGATCGTGTCTAACAAGCCTGATAGAGTTCTTTGAGGAGGTGACCAGGCATATAGATGAGGGTAGTGCAGTGGATGTGATCTATATGGATTTTAGTAAGGCATTTGACAAGGTTCCACACGATAGGCTTATTCAGAAAGTTAGAAGGCATAGGATCCAGGGAAGTTTGGCCAGATGGATTCAGAATTGGCTTGCTTGCAGAAGGCAGAGGGTGGTGGTGGAGGGAGTACATTCAGATTGGAGGATTGTGACTAGTGGTGTCCCACAAGGATCCGTTCTGGGACCTCTACTTTTCGTGATTTTTATTAATGACCTGGATGTGGGGGTAGAAGGGTGGGTTGGCAAGTCTGCAGATGACACAAAGGTTGGTGGTGTTGTAGACAGTGTAGAGGATTGTCAAAGATTGCAGAGAGACATTGATAGGATGCAGAAGTGGGCTGAGAAGTGGCAGATGGAGTTCAACCCGGAGAAGTGTGAGGTGGTACACTTTGGAAGGACAAACTCCAAGGTAGAGTACAAAGTAAATGGCAGGATACTTGGTAGTGTGGAGGAGCAGAGGGATCTCGGGGTACATATCCACAGATCCCTGAAAGTTGCCTCACAGGTGGATAGGGTAGATAAGAAAGCTTATGGGGTGTTAGCTTTCATAAGTCAAGGGATAGAGTTTAAGGGTTGCGATGTAATGATGCAGCTCGATAAAACTCTGGTTAGGCCACTCTTGGAGTATTGTGTCCAGTTCTGGTCACCTCACTATAGGAAGGATGTGGAAGCATTGGAAAGGGTACAGAGGAGATTTACCAGGATGCTGCCTGGTTTAGAAAGTATGCATTATGATCAGAGATTAAGGGAGCTAGGGCTTTACTCTTTGGAGAGAAGGAGGATGAGAGGAGACATGATAGAGGTGTACAAGATAATAAGAGGAATAGATAGAGTGGATAGCCAGCGCCTCTTCCCCAGGGCACCACTGCTCAATACAAGAGGACATGGCTTTAAGGTAAGGGGTGGGAAGTTCAAGGGGGATATTAGAGGAAGGTTTTTTACTCAGAGAGTGGTTGGTGCGTGGAATGCACTGCCTGAGTCAGTGGTGGAGGCAGATACACTAGTGAAGTTTAAGAGACTACTAGACAGGTATATGGAGGAAACTAAGGTGGGGGCTTATATGGGAGGCAGGGTTTGAGGGTCGGCACAACATTGTGGGCCGAAGGGCTGTACTATGCTGTACTATTCTATGTTCTATGTTCTATGTAATCCCAGAGGGATATGGGCCAAGTTCAGAAAAATGGGATGTGCAGATAGGAATCACAATTGGTATGGACAAGTCGGGCCAATATGCCTGTTTACTTGCTGTATGACCCTATGACTCCAGTTCACGCCAATCTCGCCAATTGAAGAGCTGAGGAAGATTGAAATCATCGAGGCGAGTGCGGAAGGCAAGCGGGTGTTCAGCGCCGTCTACCAGCCTCTCACTCACTGCTGCTGGGGAACGGATCCAGTGTTCAAATGGTCTTTCTCTCCCTTTCGCTTGATGCTGCTGGAGGAAGGTGTCTGCGTGTGACCGTCTCACTCTCGCTCTCACTCGTTGCTGTCAGTGGATGGTGCCGGTGTCCTGGGTCTTGGACAAGATTTAAATGATGCCGTTTGTGAATTGGACTCTATAATACACGATATGATGTGTTTCTGGCTTTTGGTTGCTCCTTTTTTTGTTGCTACTTTAAGCGCTTTTGATCGGGATGGCCTGTAGATAACAAATGACACAGCACTAGATTGAACTGAACTGAGCTAGACTAAATATACCTCGACTCTTTTAATGACTTTGTGAGTTGGTATTTCATATTCTCTGTTTTTCGGGTTTTTTTGCCATTTACGTGATTTGTTTTTTTTTGCATGTAGGAGGTTTGATGTTTTTCTTTGTTTCGTGACTGCCTGTGGGAAGACAAATCTCAGGGTTATATACTGCATACATACTTTGATGAAAAAATGTACTTTGAATCTTTGAACCATATGGATATGGATGGAAATTGAAGTATCAGTAGGAAAATCACATGATCCCAGAAACAACATGTAAACTCCACAAAAACAGCACTGGACATAAGGATTGAACTTGGGTCACTGGAGCTGAGATGCAGTAGAACTCACTGCTGGGCCACAGCACTGCAGACCATGGAGACAATTGCAGAGCTACGTTTACAACAAGATCTCAGTGATAGGGCCACGACGTGGTAAGGCACAGAGTTCTCAGAACAGGGAGTAGGATCAGGAAGGAGTCATTTTGTTCAAAGTTCAAAGTTCAAAGTACATTTACCATCAAAGTGTGTATACATTGTGCAGGCAGCCAGAAGGCAAAGAAACCCAAAAGAACCCGTTAAAGAAAGAAGACTGTCAAGCATCCATCATGCAGAGAGAAAAAAAAAGTGCAAACAAAAAAGTAAGGAATAGCATTCAGAGCAAAAGTGAGCCCTCAGACACAAGGCCCAGAGCAGCAGGAGCAGGCCACAGCCTTGGCCTCAGTTCAGCGCAGAGCTGTGTAGACATCACAGAGCCTGAAGCAGCCAGAGCAGGCCACAGCCGCAGCCTCGACTTCAATTCAGTGCAGAGTTGAGTAAATATGATGGAGTAGCGAAATGTGGCAGAACCAGCCCAACCCTAGCATCTTGTCCTGACACCCTGCCTTTACAATCCATCTGGCCCAGCATATAAATCATTCAAACTTTGGGTCATTACTCACAGTAGGACTAAGACCCAGGCCCTTGTGAACACAAAAGACAATGCAGGTCAGTGGGAAGAATAATAGGATAGGGGAAAGGGAAGCTCGGTTGAGCAAAATCTCTTGGAGAAAAGGAAACCTTAGGGAACTGGGAAAGACAAGCCTTGAAACAAGAAGACATGGATGAGAATTCCAGACTGGATAATGGAGGCAGTGACGGAAGCACTTAGCCTGAAGGAGGGGGTGTAGTTAATCCGGATATAGAAGAGGAGGGAATAATAGTCCAAATGATAATTTAATTATATATTATGAATATTAGCCATGATACACAGTCTGAATATTAACATAATTAAACAGCCTGAATGTTACAAAATTACAGTCTGGAAATTTGCATATTTATGCATTCCAAATATTAGTATAATTACATAATCTGAATTTTAGTGTTTGAATGCTCAACATTTTTATAAAATTTCACTTCCCACTGTTTTATCTTTGGCTTTCCTTAATGAACATAAATAATAATAATAATAATTAAAATCCTCTTTCATTTTATTACAGAAATTGCAAATGAAACCATTTTCCACACATACATCCACACTGTGCTTCTCACCCGGGAGAGTTGTCTAAAAATATTTTTTTTATCTCCATACAGTCTAAATCCCTGCTCTTCTGAGGCATTTGGAGGAGGATGGGAAACTTTCCCTAATTTCTGTTTTGAAAGGTAAGGTGGAAATGGAAAGCTAGCAAAACACAGGGACAGAATCTATATCAAAACACCTTAATTTTGCAATTGAATAGCACTAGCACAAATTATAGCCTCCTGAACTCAACGGTTTGGAAATACAGTAGGTAATCACCATTTCTACAAATACACTGCTTTTTGACTTCCACATATTTATTTCATACTTTCAGAATGATACAGAAAACAACGCAAATCAACTCCTCCATCCATTACTTGTTGTACTGGTCACCCTCTTTCATCGTTCAACTCTTGTCTCCTGTAACGTTTCTTGTTCATTTTATTTATTGAGATACAGCACAGAATAGGCCCTTCCGGCCCTTGGAGCCTCACCACCCAGCAACCCCGATTTAAGCCTAGCCTAAAGACAGGACGATTTTCAAAGACCAATTAATCTCTCAGCTGGTACGTTTTTCAATTGTGGGAAGAACTTAGATTCTTGAGAACCAATTCAATTTAAAAATTTTCGGCTATCTGGGATCCATTTCTTGCCTATTTGGATGAGGCCGGGAGCGGATGAGCAATTTCCCCCCAAGCTGATTTCTCACGGCCCTCATTTGAGATTTAATGTTTAGTATTTTTGAGCACTTTGTACAATAGGCATCCCTCTAATGTTACGTCTCTTTCTTTTTTTTTGCTTATTTCATTTTTATACATGTCTGAGCTGGTATGTTCTTGTTGATTTCATTGCTTATTTTTTAATTTTGAAAATAAAGTATTAAAAAAAAAGAAACCAGAGCATTTGGAGGAAACCCACACAGTCACAAGGAGAACATACAAATTCCTCACAGACAGTGGCAGGAATTGAACCCGGGTCGCTGGTACTGCAAAGCATTGTGCTAACCACTGACCCCTCTGTTCTATTAAAATAAGTAATATAAATATTAAAAATATAATTAAATAAATAATACAAAAAGAGAGCATAAAATAGTATTGTATTTGCCCCTTTGTTCTCCCTGTCCCTCCCTTTTTCCTCCACCCTCTTCTCTCTCGTGTAGGTCATTAGCCTGAAACTATTTCTCTTGCATAGATGCTGCCTAACCTGCTGCGTGTTTATTTCAGGTTTTCAGGATCTGCAGTACGTTGCTGGGAGTATTTCCAGCACCTTTTACAATTTGTATTTGAATGGTTAAGTTGTTATCAGCCAGGGCATGCCGTCTTCTCGTTGCTACCATTACGAAGGAGGTCCAGGAGCCTGAAGACACATACTTAACATTTTTGGAACTGTTTCTTCCTCTTCATTATCAGATTTTTAAACAGACATTGAACCAAATCATAAACACTACCTTACTATTTCTTGCTCTGTTTTGCCACTACTAATTTAATTTTAAACCTATTTTTCTGACTGTAATTTTTATCCTTGTAATGTATTGCAGTGAACTGCTGCTGAAAAACAACAAATATCATGACATATGCCAGTGATATTAAACCTGATCCTGATTCTGACACTGTACAGTAAAGACAGCAATGCTTCTGTAGCATTCTAACGCAGATTAAGATTCAAAGATTCAAAGAACATTTATTATCAAAGTATGTATACAGAATATAACTTGGAGATTCTTCTTCCCGCTGGCAACCACGAAGCAAAGAAATACCATGGAACCCTTTCAAGAAAACGTCAAACACCCAACACACAATAAAAGAACAAATTGCACAAACGGCAAAAAGCAATAGAACAACACATAGAATATCAAACATCAAGCCAAGAGTCTGGTAGTATTCAGTTCAATTCAGCACTGCACCGCAGAGCCATTCTTCGCCAAAGCGTCCCAGTACTTATCGATCACCCCAATCAAATCGCTCGAAAAGAGTAAGAAAGTCACCAGGATTCAGAAACACATGCAACATGAACCTCAAAGTCCCACAAAACAAGTCAATAGCCTCACCAATCAATCCTTGCATGTTGATCTCAAGACTCCTACACTTTATATAAAGGCGGCAGCTAGTGAGAGGGAGACAAAGAACAAACACAGGCAGACGGCGCCAGACACCCACCCATCCTCTACACTCACCTTCGTCGACTTCAACCTTGCTCGATGCCTCAAATGGAGTGAAGCAATGGAGTCAATCATGGGCTTGTCTGTTACACTGGATTATCCGGTATTATCCAGTATATACAGGATTATCCACTATAACAAGAGAAGGATTGGGATCTACGGTGAAGCTTCTAACTCACTTTGCTGTGGTCAATTGCAAAATTATTTCCTTGTGTAATTAAACTAAATTCACTTAAAATGCTTGTCATAGCAAGACCGAAGTATCCATTTATCTGGTCAATTAGCTGGAAAACTTCAATGTATAACATGCTTTTTCTATGTTTTTTGGGTTAATGACACAAAAGCAATTGAACACACAGTGTAATCTACTCCTTTATTTCCAATTTCTTCTTTTAAGATTAGGTTCTATAATCATTGTTGGTGCATTTGGTTCTGTAAAGGGTTCAAAGGGGATTAAACCGAGAGACATTATTCAAAACAAAAGGATCATAGTTCTCTTTTCTCTGTTTTTTACTTCCATCTCTTCTGATTTCTTCCTCTCTTTCTAGCTCTCAGTCTATTCTTTCTCCTATTGGTCTCTCAATCTTCTACTCTTTCTCCTACCAATCTCTCAGTCATCTAATCTTTCTCCTATTGGTCCCTCAGTCTTCTAATTGTTCTTCTATTGATCTCTCGCTCTTCTATTCTTTCCCCTACTGATCTCTCATTCTCTCCGTCACTCCCATTCTTTTAATTTGTCTCTCTCCCCACATTTCTAGTTGTAATCTCCCTATCCAAATCTCAATCTGCCTCTTTATCTCCCTCTCTCATCTATCATTTCCCTAAACTCAGTTGAATACTTTCCCATATCTTGCATTGTGATTGCAGCTAGAAATTCTTGAAGGCCACTTAAGACTGAACACAGGCCAAACTAAATATTTACACACTCATTTTAGCCTCTTCTGCTCAATTACCATTTGGTAGGTCAAACCTGAGGGTGTAATTTAGCAAATGACAGTTGAGTGAGTTACTGAGGTGCCAGACAGTCCTCTTATGGATCCTATTTTATTGAAGGGTTTCTAAGGTATTAACGAAGAAATATATTTTGGACCGACTTTGCTCAGGCTACAAGCAAACAATCTATTCGAGGATTATGAATGATCGGGTTTATTTGCCATACACGTTTGTATATACATGTATTAAAAATGCACTGTGGTGTCTAAGTTCAACATGAAACAAAGACAACATGCAAAGAACAAAGAATCACATAAAAGTAAGTTAGAGGTGTGTAGTGGGGAGTATATTGACTGCCTGCATTACAGCCTGGTATGGAAACACCAATGCCCTTGAGTGGAAAATCCTACAAAAAGTTTGCTCCGCTGTCCGTGGTGCTGAAGCTGCTCCAGCTGCTCCAGCTGCTCCAGGCTTCTTATCTGCAAGGTTCACGACTATTTGCCCTGCCGTGTGATGAACTGAGCTGAGACTACGGGTTCTCCAGCTGTGCTCTAGGGACTCAGTTCTGCTCTGAGTGCTGTTGCTCATTTTTATTGTTTGCACAATTGGTGTTTTTTTCTCTCTGTGCATTGGGTGCTGTTCTTTTTTAAAAATTGGGTACTTCCGGGTTTCTGGTTTTATGGCTGCTTGTAAACAGATGCATCTCAAGGTTGTATAATTTATACATACTTTGATACTAAATACATTTTTGAACTTTGAACTTTGGATAAGGCCCAGTCCATCATAGGTAAAGCCATCCCCACCACTGATCACATCTACATGAAATGCTGTTGCAGGAAAGCAGCATCAATCATCAGGGACCCCCACCATCCAGGACATACTGTCTTCTCACTGCTGCTACCAGGAAGAAGGTACAAGAGCTCCAGGACTCGTGCCACCAGGATCAGGAACAGTTATTACCCCTTGGCTATTAGGCTCTTGAACCTATGGGGACAGCTTCACTCATCTCATCATTGAATGTTCCCACAGCCAATGGACTCACTTCAAGGACTCTTCATCTCATGTTCTCAATATTCATTGCTTATTTATTTATTATTATTGTTTCTTCTTTTTTGCATTTGCGTAGTTTATTGCCTTCTGTACTCTAGTTGAATGCCCTAGTCGGGAAGTCTTTCACTGATTCTGTTACAGAGAATGATTCTTAGCATTGTATATGGTGACATATACACACTTTGATAATAAAATTTACTTTGAACTTTGAGATTAAATGATAGATATGGAATAAAATGTGCATAAATGCATAAAACCACCATGCATTTACAAAGTTAACAGCATTATAAAATGTGATTTAAAGTGTTTACAGTACAGTGAAATGTCTGAGGTTAAAGATAGAGGGAGGTTAACTAAAATGACTGAACAGGTTAACCTCTCAGGGGAAGAAACTTTTAAAATGAAATGAAGCTCTTGTTTTAGTAGCCCTACAGCACTTCCCAGAATGGAGCTTTTGGAAAAAGGCAGTTTGCGGGTTAGACAGTGCCTTCAATGATTTTTCCTGCCCGCTTCCTCTCATGCTACGATGATAGACTGCAGTCAGTGACTTTTTTTCCTGCTGACCTGGCAGTTCCCTGTGGTCTATTTGTCCTAAAGTCATATTTCAAGAAGCATCCATTATAATTTAGGTTTTTTTCTTCAACTTTGCAGTTCTGGAGTTATTTTGATAAAAAATTTAGTGCTCTGTTAAAAGGTAGATGACCATGTTTTGTATGAAAATTGGAGTTCGCCCTTTCCTTGATATGCTGTGGGGCGTACTGTGCTGGTGTTCAAAGTTCAAAGTTCAAAGTAATTTCATTACCCAAGTATGTATATGTCGCCATATACCGCCCTGAGATTCATTTCCTCGCAGGCATTCACTGTAGAACAAAGAAATACAACTGAAACAATGAAAAAGTATACACACAAAGAGAGACAAATATCAATGTAGAATAGAAGACAAACCAGGCAAATATAAAAAGAGTACAATAATAATAATAATAAATAATATTGAATATATGAGTTGTAGAGACCTTGAAAGTGAGCAACTAAGTGACATGCCAAACTAGAGGAAAAATCATAAACACAACAAAGTCTGCAGTTGCTAAAATCTGAAGCAACACACACAAAATGCTGGAAGAACTCAGTAGGTCAGGCAGCATCTATGGAAATGAATAAACAGTTGACATTTCAGGCCGAAACCATTCTTCAGGACTGCGATGGAAGACACCAGAATAAAAAGGTGGGGGGATAGAAGGAGGATTAGCTAGAAGGTGAGAGGTGAAGCCAGGTGGGTAGGAAAGAAGGAATCTGACAGGAGAGGAGAGTGGACCAGAGGAGAATGGGAGGTGATTGGCAGGTGAGAAGAGGAAAGAGGCCAGAGTGCGGAATAGAAGAGGGGAGGGGGAAGGGAATATTTTTACCGGTAGGAGATATTGATATTAATGCCGTCGGGTTGGAGGCTATCTGGATAGAATATAAGGTGTTGCTCCTCCGTCCTAAGAGTGACTTCATCTTGGCAAAAGAGGAGGCCGTGGACCAACATGTCAGAATGGGAATCAGAATTTAAATGCTTGGCCACCGGGAAGTTCCGCTTTTGGCAATTGGAAGGGAGGTGCTCGGCGAAGTGTAGACTGACTGTGATCTTTGCCGACAAGTCTCCCAATAGCAACTTCTTGTAGAGGTTACAGCGACTACATCAATGTCACTATTGAGCAAGTGAGACCTTGAAGCTCCTCTTTCTACTGCAGGCTGGAGAAGAGGCTGCTGGGAAGGCAAGGGAAATCACTGGGGTGTTGCAAAGGGATGGGTGGGGAAGGAGAACTTTGTAGTGTGAACGGTCACCAAGCATTCATCCCTATGATCACTAATACACAAATGTCTCCAAGGCATTGCAAGGCATGAGTTCATTTGGTTAGCAATGATAATAATCTATAGAAAAGCTGTTGTATATTACGGGAGACATAGAACATAGAGTACAGCACAGGAACAAGTCCTTTGATTCACAATGTTGTGCTGACCAGCCAAAAAGCAAATAAAAACACCCAAACACTAATCCCTCCAACCTTCAGTGGGTCCATATCCCTCCATCTTCCTTACATTCATCTGCCTATCTAAAAGTCTCTTAAAAGCCTCCAATGTATTCGCCTTAACTGCCATACTTTTGTATTCCATCAGGTAAAGGAAGCTAGTCAGTAATATTAAAGAGGATACCAAAAAATTTTTCAGATACATGAAGTATGAAAGAGAGGCGAGAGTGGATATTGGACCACTGGAAAACAATGCTGGAGAGGTAGCAATGGGAGACAACAAAGCAGTGGACAAACTGAATAAGGTATTTTGCATCAGTCTTCACTGTTGAAGACTCTGGCAGTATGGTGGAAGTTCCAGGTGATGGGGGCATGAAGTGTTTGATGTTACCATTACTGGAGAAAAGATTCTTGGGAAACTAAAAGGTCTGAAGGTAGATACCAGAATGGAAGATACCACCTGGACCAGATGCTGGACACACCAGAGTTCAGAAAGAGATGGCTGAAGGCATTAGTAACAATCTTTCAAGAATCACTAGTCTCTGGAATGGTTCCGGAAGACCGGAAAATTGCAAATGTCACTCCACTGTTCAAGAGGGGAGAGAGGCAGAAGAAACGAAACTATAGGCCAGTTAGTCTGACCTCAGTGGGTGGGAAGATGTTAGAGTCAATTACTAAGGATGAGGTCTCAGGGTACTTGGAGGCACATGATAAAATAGGTCACAGTCAGCATGATTTCCTCAAGGGAAAATCTTGCCTGGCAAATCTGTTGGAATTCTTTGAAGAAATATCAGGCAGGATGTACAAAGGGCAATCAATTGATGTTGTGTACTTGGATTTTCAGAAGGCTTTTGACAAGGTGCCACAAATGAGGCTGCTTAACAAGCTACGAGCCCATGGTATTACAGGAAAGATTCTAGCATGGAAAAGCAGTGGCTAATTGGCAGGAGGCAAAGTGTAGGAATAAAGGGAGTTTTTTTTTGGACTGGCTGCCGATGACTAGTGGTTTTCCACACGGGTCTGTATTGGGACCGATTCTTTTTACACTATATGCCAATGATCTGGATGATGGAATTGATTACTTTGTTGCAAAGTCTGCAGAGGATATAAAGATAGCTGGAGGGGCAGGTAGTTTTGAGGAAGTAGAGTTACAGAGGGACTTAGACAGATTAGGAGAGTGGACAAATGTCAGAAGGAATACAATGAAGGGAAGTGTATGGTGTGAGTCTGTGGAGAGGAAGGCAAATGCAATGCTAGCATTCATTTCAAGAGGACAAGAATATAAAAGGATGCAATGTTGAAACTTTATAAAGCACTGGTGAGGCCTGGCTTAGAGTATTGAGAGCAATACTGAAAAGAGGATACTGTCCAAGTTGCATGCCATCTTGGACAATGTCTCCCATCCACTACATAATGTACTGGTTGGGCACAGGAGTACATTCAGCCAGAGACTCATTCCACCGAGATGCAACACTGAGCGTCATAGGAAGTAATTCCTGCCTGTGACCATCAAACTTTACAACTCCTCCCTTGGAGGGTCAGACACCCTGAGCCAATAGGCTGGCCCTGGACATTTTCTGGCATAATTTACATATTATTATTTAATTATTTATGGTTTTATATTGCTATATTTATACTCTGCTCTTGGTTGGTGCAACTGTAACGAAACCAAATTTCCCTCGGGATCAATAAAGTATGACTATGACTATGCCTATGAGTTTTGAGTCCCTTATCTTAAAAAGCATGTGCTGAAACTGGAGCAGGTTCAAAGGAGATTCATGAAAATGATTCCAGAATTGAATCGCTCGACATTTGAAGAGCGTTTGATGACTCTGGGCCTGTATACACCAGTTTTTGAACAGTGGAAGGCCTTGATGGAGAGGAGAGGATGTTTCCTATGGTGAGAGAGTCTAAGATCAGAGGACACAGCCTCAGAATAGAGAGGAGTCCTTTTAGAATAGAGGTGAGGAGGAATCTCTTTCGCTAGAGGGTGTTAAATCTGTGGATTCTTTGCCACATCAGCTGTGGAGGCCAAGTCCTTACGTGCATTTAAAGCAGACATTGATAGGTTCTTGATTGGTCAGGGATGAAAGGATACAGGGAGAAGGCAAGAGATTGGGGCTGAGAGAAAAATTGATTCAGCCTTGATGAAATGGTGGAGGCAGACTCAATGGGCCAAATGGCCTAATTCTGCTCCTATATTTTATCATCTTATACCATGACTGAGTTAAAAACTTACCCCTCACATCCCCCTTGAACCGACCCCTCTCAACTTCAATGCAAGGCCTCCAGTATTAGACATTTCAAACCTGGAAAACAGGTCCACTCTACTTATGCATCCTATAATCTTATAGTCATAGTCATAGTCATACTTTATTGATCCCGGGAGAAAGTGGTTTTCGTTACAGTTGCACCATAAATAATAAATAGTAATAAAACCATAAATAGTTACATAGTAATATGCAAATTATGCCAGGAAATAAGTCCAGGATCAGCCTATTGGCTCAGGGTGTCTGACCCTCCAAGGGAGGAGTTGTAAAGTTTGATGGTCACAGGCAGGAATGACTTCCTATGACGCTCTGCGTTGCATCTCGGTGAAATGAGCCTCTGGTTGAATGTACTGCTGTGCCCAACCAGTACATTATGTAGTGGATGGGAGACATTGTCCAAGATGGCATGCAACTTGGACAGCATCCTCTTTTCAGACACCACCGTCAAAGAGTCCAGTTCCATCCCCACAACATCACTGGCCTTACGAATGAGTTTGTTGATTCTGTTGGTATCTGCTACCCTCAGCCTGCTGCCCCAGCACACAACAGCAAACATGATAGCACTGGCCACCACAGACTCGTAGAACATCCTCAGCATCGTCCGGCAGATGTTAAAGGACCTTAGTCTGCTCAGGAAATAGAGACGGCTCTGACCCTTCTTGTAGACAGCCTCAGTGTTCTTTGACCAGTCCAGTTCATTGTCAATTCGTATCCCCAGGTATTTGTAATCTTCCACCATGTCCACCCTGACCCCCTGGATGAAAACAGGGGTCACTGGTACCTTAGCTCTCCTCAGGTCTACCACCAACTCCTTAGTCTTTTTCACATTAAGCTGCAGATAATTCTGCTCACACCATGTGACAAAGTTTCCTACCATAGCCCTGTACTCAGCCTCATCTCCCTTGCTGATGCATCCAGCTATGGCAGAGTCATCAGAAAACTTCTGAAGATGACAAGGCTCTATGCAGTAGTTGAAATCCGAGGTGTAAATGGTGAAGAGAAAGGGAGACAAGACAGTTCCCTGTGGAGCCACGGTGCTGTTGATCACTCTGTCGGACACACAGTGTTGCAAGCACACGTACTGTGGTCTGCCAGTCAGGTCATCAAGAATCCATGATACCAGGGAAGCATTCACGTGCATCGCTGTCAGCTTCTCCCCCAGCAGAGCAGGGCGGATGGCGTTGAATGCCATAAACCTCTATCAGATCACCCCTCAGCCTCTAGCACTCCAGGCAAAACAACCCAAGTTTATGCAGCCCGGCATGATAGCACATGCTCTCTAATCCAGGCAGCATCCTGGTAAACCTCTTCTGTACTCTCTCCCAAGTCTCAATGTCCCTCTTATAGTGGGGCAACCAGTAACGTATGCAATACTGCAGATGTGGCCTAACCAGCATTTTATATAGTTGAAACACAGCCAGGATGATACTGGTGAATAAGCACAGAAGTTGGTATATGTAGACGACAATACACTAGAGGGAGAGTGAAGATTCTAGGTTACACTGCTGATGCCGCAGATTTTCTCCATGTTTCACTGTGAGTTAAAAACACAGGTCATAGTTCACACCGTCACCAGCCAATTACTGCCTTTATGAATGGAATTGTCTGCTGAGCCCCTTCAGGATATCTTTAGATACACTATATGATTAAAATAAAGGATTAGCTTTCTTTATCACATGTACATTGAAACAGAGCAAAAGGCATTATTTGCACCAAATTGAATCCACAAAGATTGTGCTGTACTATGCAAGAGTCACTGTGATTCCAATGTCAACATAGCATGCGAACTTACTAACCCTAACTGTACGTCTCTGGAATGTGGGTGGAAATCAGAGCACCCAGAGGAAACCCACATGGTCACAGGGAGAATGTGCAAACTTCTAACAGACAGTGACAAGAATTCAACCCCAATCTTACAGCTGGCACGTAATAGCTCTACACCACCGCACTGCCCTGCACTGCACTTTTTCAGCAGCCTTTACACTCTATTCTGCATTTTTATTGCTTTACCTCCACCTCAATGCACTGTGTAATGATCTGATCTGTATGGACAATATGCAAGACAAGCTTTTCACTGTATCTTGGTACATGTGATAATAATAACTCAATTTGAATCCTAATGCATGTTTGTCTGATGCAGAGAAAGCGTCAACCAATCTGAAGGAGACCAGATCATGACCAATTAACAAAAATACTATTGCTGGTGTGTTGTATGGAAGGAGAATCAGGGGCCTGCTGAGTGAACCCTATGTTCACCAAATATTTATTCACAAGCAAGCAACAAAACATTTTACTCGCATGTAAGTCGAACTAACACTCATCCAAGTCACCCATACTATAAAAACTACAACACTGAGCATTGAATACAGTTGTTAAATCTGGCTGAGTTACACAACAAGATCAAAAAACCAGAGGACACGGCCTCAGAAAAGAGGGGTGTCCTTTTAGACCGGAGATGAGTAGGAATTTCTTTTGCCAGAGAGTGGTGAATCCGTGGAATTCCTTGCCACAGGCAGCTGTGGAGGCCAAGTCATTGGATATATTTAAGGAAGAGGTTGGTAGCTAGATTCTTGATTCGGCAGGACATGAAGAGATATGGGGAGAAGGCAGGGGATTGGGGCTGAGAGGGAAAATCGATCAGCCATGATGAAATGGTGGAGCAGACCTGATGGGCCAAATGGCCTAATCCTGCTCCTTTATCTCATGGCCTTATAACTAGCTATTTAACTAGGTGAGCAGCCGAGACACGAGCCCCTCCCCCTATTAACTGCAATACACCTTCCAAATGATTTCCCCCGGGCTGCCCGCAGCTCACAGCCTGGAGTGAGCTCAGGGTAAAAAGCGAGAACCCTGCTCACGTGCGTTCACCTTTATACACCTGAGGACCGGAAGCCAGTCACAGGTACTGCAACACGTGGCCTGGGACCAGAAACCAGTGCCGCAGTGCACGGGGGGAGCTAACCAATGGGAAGTCGGCTACGTACCTTGAGCAGGTCCATTATTAACTAGCGCGGCGGAAGCGGCTTTTGGAACAATTGTCGATCAGCTAACAGGTTAACCTTCCATGTTACGCAAAGTGCCCTAACAGGCACTAATATGGCCTGAGCGTAAATGAGTCCAATTTCAAGGCAGGTTCTAGTTCCATTCGGGAAGCTACATTTAATAGGACACATGCAGATAAAGTAGCATATTTCATAAACTAGTGTTCAGCTATTCTCTTTAGATTTTTTTACTGTCAGAGGATAAAAAAGAATACAATATGAAAGATCAGAATAGGGGAATACACTATTAGCTATTTTTATCAATTACCATTACCCAAGGCACAACTGCAATTCACACAGAGGAAACATGCATAGACAGGACCTGAGGTCAGGATCCAGCCCAGATTGCCATAAAAGAAACCTCAACTTATCCACCCGCCTCCCTTATCCGACCCTCCACCACAATGCAGTGGCAGTTATTACACAGCACCAGTGATGAATGTTTGGTCCAAGACTCTGGCCCTGTTTGCTCGGATTTTTCCCTCTGACGGCGCGGGTTTCTCCCGCGCACTCTGGTTTGTTCCCCGAGGATGTATGGGTTGGAAAGTTAATTGGCCACTGTAAATTACCCTTGGAGAGTGGGTGGGTGGCAGAGGAGTCGCAGGGCAGCTATGGTACATGTGAAGGAGAACAGGCTGCAGAGAAATAATTGAGGATGTGATTGACAAGCTTGCTCAGAGAGAGATCAAAGGAAAAGAATCATAGAATCATAAAAAAGTACAGCACAGAAACAGGATCTTTGTACCATCTAGTCTGTGCCAAACCATTTAAACTGCCTACTCCCATCAACCTGCACCGGGACCATAGCCCTCCGTACCCCTACCATCCATGCACCTGTCCAAACTTCTCATAAATGTTGAAATCGAGCCCGCACAGACCACCTGTGCTGGCAGCTAATTTCACCATCTCACGACTCTCAGAGCGAAGGAGTTTTACCTCATGTTCCCCGCAAATAACTTCACCTTTCACCCTGACCCCATGACCTCTAATTGTAGTCCCACCCAACCTACGTGGAAAAAGCCTGCTTGCATTTACCCTGTCTATACCCCTTATAATTTTGTATAACTCTATCAAATCTACCCTCAATCTTGTACATTCCAAGGAATAAAGTCCCAATTTATTCAATCTTTGCTTGTAAATCAGGTTGTCCAGTCCCGGCAACATCCTTGTACATTTTCTCTGTACTCTTTTAACCTTACTTACAACTTTCCTGTAGGTAGGTGACGAAAACTGCGCATAATACTCTAAATTAGGCCTGAGAAATGTCTTATACAACTTCAACATTGCATCCCATCTCCTGTACTCAGTACTTTGATCCATACAGCACAGAAACATGCCCAACTCATTCATGCCAAATGCCCATCCAACCTAGACTCATTTGTTTGCAATTTGCCCACATACTCCTGCCGAGTATCTCTCTGCTACAGTACCTACACTGAGTGGATCATTATCAAGCTTGCAAGAGGAAAGTTCACCTCGAATCCCACCAGGGATGTTTGGGGACTTCCAACACACCATTTACAAAGTGTTCCTTTTATACATCAGAATGAGACAAGGTTACTATTTCCAGCAAGATCAGTCTTCCTGATACATTTGTTGTAACCTGCCATCTGTGGTTTACTTATCTCTGCTACTCCTGATTTTTGCACAATGTTCAGTACTTTGGGTGCTTTCAGTCATGTATTCCTTTAGTAAGCACATTTCTTGTAGTTTCTTCTTGCTACTTTGGTCACATACATATATTGCGTATTAGCTTAGCGCTCTGGGATTTTACAATTCCATTTTGTCACACCAAAAGTTACAAAAAAAATACAATGTTCAATGCATATTTCCATACTCCTCAACATTTTCCCACCTGTGTACCTCTCTAACAGTCTTTCAAATGCAAGAGAAGCAAGATCTGGATTTACTCACTCTGTTTGTTCATCTAATGCTCCCTGAACTGCACTAGAACTTTAGAACATAGATCATGGAAATCTACAGCATATTAAAGGCCCTTTGGCCCACAGTGTTGTGCTGACCATGTAACCTAGGATTACCCTATCGAATAGCCCTCTATTTTTTTAAAGCTCCATGTACCTATCTAAGGGTCTTTTAAAAGACCCTGTTGTATCCACTTCCACCATTGTTGTCGGCAGTGCATACCACGCGCTTACCATTCTGTGTGAAAAGTTTACCACCGACATCCCATCTGTACCTACTTTTAAGCACCTTAAAACTATGCCCCCTCGTGTTAGCCATTTCAGCCCTGGGAAAAAGTCTCTGGCTAACCACAATATCAATGTCCCTCATCATCTTATACACTTCTATCAGGTCAGTTCTCATCCTCTGCCGCTCCAAGGAGAAAAGGACAAGTTCACTCAACTTATTCTCATAAGGCACGCTCTCCAATCCAGACAACAGCCTTGTAAATCTCCTCTGCACTCTTTCTATAGTATCCACATCCTTCCTGTGGAGAGGTGACCAGAACCGAACACAGTACCAAGTGCGGTTTGACCAAGGTCTTATATAGCTGTAATATCACCTCACGGCTCTTGAACTCAATCCCACGGTTGATGAATGCCAACACACCATACGCCTCTTAACAACACTGTCAACCTGCATAGCAGCTTTGACTGTCCTATGGGCACGGACCCAAAGACCTCTTTGATCCTCCACACTGCCAAGAGTCTTATCATTAATACTATATTCTGTCTTCAAATTTGACCTACCAAAATGAACCACTTCACACTTATCTCAGTTGAACTCCATCTGCCACTTCTCAGCCGACTTCGGCATCCTATCGACGTCCTGCTGTAACCTCTGACAACCCTCCAGACTATCCTCAACATCCTCAACCTTTGTGTCATCAGCCTTCTCCTGCATTCTCCCCGTAACCTTTCACACCCTGACTAATCAAGAATCTATAAACCTCTGCCTTAAATGCACCAAGCGACCTGGCCTCCATAGCCATCTGAGGAAACGAATTCCACTGACTCACCATTTCCTGCCTAAAGAAACTCCTCCTCATCTCTGCTTTAAATGGACCTCCCTCTATTTTGAGGTTGAACCCTTTGGTCCTCTTCTCCCCAACCAAAGGAAACATCCTCTTCCACATCCCCAACTCGCCCTTTTGGGCTACCTTGATCCAAGCTCTTGGTTGTTGGCCTGGATATTTTATATGCCCTGGTATCAAGTTTGATTTGAGAATCTTCCATGAGGGGTTTTGAGAATGTCTCAGAAGCACAATGTCAGCGTTGTTGTGTGAGTCTTCGCAATTAGCTCACAGCTCCTAAATTAGAAGGTTATAGTTTCAAGCCCAATACAAGATATGACATGTACCGTACTGTGCAAATGTCTTAGGCACATATATATAGCTAGTGTGTCTAAGACTTCTGCACAGCAGTTTAGTAATTTTATATATTGCACTGTACTACTGCAGCAAAAAAAAGCAAATTTCATGAGATATGTGAGTGATGGTAAACCTGATTCTGATATGGGTCTCTATTGTGGACTGAGAATGGGAAGGGGGCAGGTAAAGGGGAATCATGTTTGGGAAAAGGGGAAGGGAGAGGGGAGGGAGCAGAAAGCACCAGAGAGACGTTCTGTAATGATGAATAAACCAGTTACTTGGAATGAAAAGCATTTGCCTGGTGTCTCAGGGCTGGCTGTGTCTGCACCTGCACCACTCCCACCTCTGACACTCCTTCTCTGCCATCTGCCCCACATCCACCCCTCAGCACTCCACCCTCACCATTCCCAACATCCTTTTCTCCTGCCAGATTTACAAACTCGCTCTCCGTTGACAAATACAGTACTGTGCAAAAGTCTGAGACACCCTAGATAATCATACGTGACTATGACTTTTGCACAGGACTGTAGTCACATCACAAACTGAGGAACAGGAGTAATTAATTCAACCCCTTGAACACCTTTGACATTGAGCTAGATCACAGCTAATCTGTTATTTAATTTCATTTTGGTTCTGTACTCTTTGATATCCCTAGGTTATCAAAATACTGGCAATTGCAAATACTGGAAATTTTCAACAGGTTATCATGCAGTACTGAGGGAGTACCACATTATTAGAGATAGTAAACTACCTATCCAGGAGTACCTAGGAAGCAGGATGAAGCTTCAGCTGTGAGTGCAACAGGCAGTCCTGCCTTGCTGATCCAACCTCAAGTACACTTGTGAGACTTGAGCGAGCACAAGACTCAACGCCAACACAAAAACAAATGTCACTGAGGATGTTCAGCAGATCGGGCTGCATGGATAAACACTGATCTGAAAATAAACGTCCTGCATTTTGAATCCACCTGGCCTGGCGTTTATATCGTCCAAACATCGGGTTGTCCCTCACTCTAGGACCCAGGCCCTGTTGCATTGTTATGCTCTGGGACTGGGCACCTCCATCACATTTCGGCCCTTAATTTGATAGATACTTGGACAGGTACATGAATAGAAAAGATTGAGGAAGATATGGACCAAACATGGATAAATGGGACTAGCTCAGACAAGTATCTTGGTTTGCCATGGATAAGATGGGCTGAAGGGCCTGTGTGAGTACTGTATAACTTTATGCCACACTCCTTCTACGACTTGCAGCATGATGCACTAGAGCAAGTTTTCACCTGCTCTCTTAATTATAAAAGGTTAAATAGAACTATTTTGAAGAACAGCTTAGCCTCTGTAGTACCCTGAGTAACATTTCTCCCGCATTCAAAACCATTGAAGGCAAGTTGTCTGCTAATTACCATGTTGCTATTTGTGGGAGCTTGCTGTGCAACATTTCCTTCTTTACAGCAGTGACTGCCCTTCCAGAGAAAACCATGCAACGTTCAAATTAAATCTTATTATTGAAGTGCACACGTCACCACATACAACCCGGAGATTTATTTTCCTGCAGGCGCACTCAGCAAATCTATAGAATAGTGACTAGAACAGGGTCAATGAAAGATCAGTTAGGGTGCAGAAGACAATAAGCTGTGCAAATACAAATATAAATAAATAGCAAGAGATAGCGAGAACATCAATTAACAACATGAAGTATCCTTAAAGTGTGAACATCTCAATAGATGAGTGTGTTTAAGAGCCTGATCGTTGCAGGGTAGTAATTGTCCTTGAACCTGGTGGTGTGACTTCTGAGGCTTCTGTACCTTCTACCTGATGGCAGCCGTGAGAATAGAGCATAGCCTGGGTGGGGGAGATCTCTGATATGGATGCTGCTTTTCATGTAAATGTGCTCAATGGTTGAAAGCACTTCAGAGAGAGAATGGTGATAAATAGATGAAGGTGTAGGAAAGAAAGCCTGCTGTTCTGCAAAATTCCCTGAGCAGATCACAGACTATCTGGCCACTCAGCGCCTTGCGGTTTGTGGAGTCTTCCTGTGTATCACCTGGTTGTTGCATTTTACTTATATAACAGTAATTGGATTTCAAAGTGATTCAGTGAAAGTGAAGTGTTTTTCAGTCATCTTTGACAGGCAGGATAATAATGCGCTGTGTAAATGCAAAGGGTTTTATTCCCTCTACTTGGACCCACCTCCTCTTCACTGAGTTAATTATCAGGTTATCTCCAGGAAGGCTGCTAAAGGCCATCTATAATCACCTCGAGAATAGAAGAGAAAGCTCTCTCGCATTTATCCACCCACACTTCTCTTGCAACACGCTGTAAAAATGATGGACTGATGAATATTAACATGTGTATGTTTTTTTTCTGGGTTATTTATCAAGCTGAGCACAATTGACGGTATGCATGGAAACTTGGATTCAAGAGATCTTGCAGCCTCCTCGCTTTCCCACCCCAACCAAATAAACCTGCAACCTTAGTACAAAGAGCAATGGAGATCGGCTTATTTAAGATGAATGCGTGCTGCTACAAAAGGACTACAGGTAGCGAAAGGCACTGGTCTGCTTTTGATATGAATTAGTGCTCAATTATAAATAGGAGCTCTGCATTCAGTGGAACTTTATTAGGTACACCTGTAAACTTGCTCATTAATGCAAGTATCTAATCAGCCAATCATGTGGCAGCAACTCTGCGCACAAAAGCATACAGATATGGTCCAGAGGTTAAGTTGTTGTTCAGACCAAACATCAGAATGGGGAAGAAATATGATCTAAGTGACTTTGACCATGGAATGCACAGTAGCACAGTGGTCAGCACAATGCTTTAGAGTTCTAGCGACCCACCACGGTCTGTAAGGAGTTTGTATGTTCTCCCGGTGAATGTGTGGGTTTCCTCCGGGAGCTCCTATTTTATCCCACAGTCCAAAGACATACCATTTAGTAGGTTAATTTGGCATTGTAAATTATCCCGTGATTAGACTAGGGATAAATCGGGGGTTGCTGGGTAGTGCAGCTCGAAGGGCTGGAAGGGCCTATTTTGTGCTGTATCTCAATAAATAAATAAATATGATAGTTGGTGCCAGACAGGGTGGCTTGAGTTTCTCAGTAACTTCTGATCTCCTGATATTTTCACCTAGGGTTTACATAGAATGGTGCGAGAAACAAAAAAAACACCCAGCAAGTGGCAGTTCTATGGGTAAAAATGCCTTTGACCATGGAATGATTGTTCGTGCCAGAGTGCGTGATTTGAGTATCTCAGAAACTGATGATCTCCTGGGATTTTCACACACAACAGTCTCTAGAGTTTACTGAGAGTGGTGCGAAAAACAAGACAAAATCCAGTGAGCTGCAGCTCTGAGGGTGTAAACACCTTGTTAATGAGAGAGGTCAGAGGAGAATGGCCAGACTAGTTTAAGCTGACAGGAAGGTGACAGTAACTCAAATAACCACAAGTGCAGAAGAGCATCCCTGAATGCACAACACGTCAAACCTTGAACTGGATGGGCTACAGCAGCAGACCACAAACATATACTTAATGGCCACTTTATTAGGAATAGGAGGTAGATAACAAACTGGTCACTGAGTCTATATTTTCACTATAATATTGTTTTAGTCTTTCTATTTCCTTGAGCAGATTGCTGCAGAGTTCAGCATCTACAATCTCAAGTGTCTTCATCAGTACTGCGAAAACAAATATTTGAAGTTGGAGAGAGAGGAGGGAATGAAGATGAAACCCATGAGGGGCAAGAGATCAGACTTGTAACACAATGCTTTTCAAAAGTTCAAGATTTTCAATACTGATGAAGACACAAGAGACCGTAGATGCTGAAATCTGGAATTAAAGTTCAAACAAAAGTTCAGAAGTCACTATATACAACACCGAGTTTCATTTTCTTACGGGTATTTACAGCACGCACAAAGAAACCCTATAGAGTCAATGAAAAACTACACACAAAGACGGCAAAAGAAGACAAACTTTGAAAATACAAAATAAAAATCAAATGATAATAATAATAGGTAAAAATATAATAAATAATATTGAGAACATGAGTTGTAGAATTCTTGAAAGGAAGTCCGTCAGTTGAGTGCTGCCCCACTGCAGTGTTATAACATCATCTAGACAGTCAGCCAAATTTAATTCCAAAATGACATGAGAGCCTCCTAGCTCCTTGTTTTTATTGCAAACTCAATGGCATAAGGTAGTGAATAAGAAATGGAAAACCGGTGCTTCTGCTAGGAAACAGCAGGATGGATTTGGATAGAAACTTCTGCTCCTAACATCAACCTCTGGCCTACTACCAGCCAATGTGCTTTTCTACTTTCTATTTCCAGGCTGCACTGGAAGTGACCAAATACAGATGTGAAACTGTTCATGATATTAAAAGGTGAATATGTTTGATCAGATAGAAAGACAAAGCAGCTGTCCAAAGAGCAGAACAGGTTACAGAATCACTTCCATGTGGAGGTGACTGAAGTTGTCAACTCTGGTTCAGGAGCCTCGTGGTTGACTATCGAACTGTTCAGTTAATGATTGAACAGTAGGGATGAGGGAGAGAGCAGAACGACAGTTAGAAACAAAATAATGTGCTGGAACTCTGAAGCAGAACACAACGTTTATTGGAAATCCCTGAACTTCCATGGGTCTCCTGAGAATATCTCACTCTCTAAGCAGTATTTGGTTCTGAATACTAAAGGGAGAAAGGATTCCACTGGAGACTGCAGTCAAATCTAAGACAATGGCTGTCTTGCATATACAGTATATGGTAGCTCAAGTGAGCAATTGTTAGTAGGGGGATCTAAAACTGGTAACCAGATTAGGGCAAGACGTAAATAGATGTACTGTGGACAGGCTGCATCACTGTCTGGTATGGGGGGGCGGTTGGGGGGCTACTCTACAGGACTGAAAGAAGCTGCACAGGGTTGTAAATTTAATCAGCTCCATCTTGGGCACTAGCCTACAAAGTACCCAGAACATCTTCAAGGAGCGATGTCTCAGAAAGGCAGCGTCCACTAATTATTAAGGACCCCAGCACCCAGGGCATTCCCTTTCCTCACTGTTACCATCAGCTACCAGGCACACACTCAGCGATTCAGGAACAGCTTCTTCCCCTCTGCCATCCGATTCCTGAATGGACATTGAACCCATGAACACTACCTCACTTTTTAATATATATTGTTTCTGTTTTTACATGATTTAATGTGCAAACTACGTATATACATTCAAAATACGTATACAGTAGTTGATAAGTTTATTTATTTATTTTTCTTCTATATTATTTATTGCATTGAACGTCTGCTGCTGCATTAGCAAATTTTACGTCACATGCCGGTGTTAATAAACCTGATTCTGATTTTGAACTTCTCAGAGAGGGGTGGTGAAACTCTGGACACCTCCACTCTGAAGCACTGTGAAGGCAAGTATACTGGAGGTGCTTAATGAGGAAGGATGTTGAGCCTTTGGAAAGGGTGTAGAAGAGGATGTTGCCTCGATTGGAGGATATGAGCTACAAGGAGAGGTTGGGTTTGTCGAGAGGACACAAAATAGAAGTTAACGAAATGGTTACAGACATATGTAGGGTAACGGGTCAGATCCCTTCCTTATGTTGGAAATGGCAAGAATTTGAGGGGAGTGGGAGAAAGTTTAAAGGAAACATGCAGGGCAAGATTTTCTCATACACAGACAGTGGTGGGTGCATGAATGGGCTTCTAGGGGTAGTGGCAGAAGTAAATGCCTTAGTGGCATTTAAGTGGCTGTTAGGTATGCACTCGAAAATACAGGGAATGAAGGGACAGTCCTGTGCATAGGTCTCAGGGACTGATATATAGCTAGGGTGCCTAAGAATTTTGCACAGTACTGTATTTGTCAACGAGGAGTGGAGAGCGAGTTTGTAAATCTGGTGGGAGCAAAAGGTAAACAAGAGAAAATCTGCAAATGCTGGAAATCCGAGCAAAACACACACAAAATGCTGGAGGGACTCAGCAGGCCAGGCAGCATCAATGGAAAAAAAAGCATAGTCGACGTTTCCGGCCCGATGTTGGGAATGGCGAGGCTGGAGCACCGCGGGATGGGTGCGGGTCAGGTGGCAGAGAAGGAATGCCAGAAGTGGCCAGTGGCACAGTTACAGACACACCCAGCCCTGAGACACCAGTCAAGGTCATTTGTTCCCAAACAATTGGTTTATTGATCATTACAGAATGTCTCTCTGGTGCTTCCCACTCCCTCCCCTCTCCCTTCTATTTTTCCCAGCTATGATTCCCCCTCTCCCTTCCCACTCTGTCCACAATAGAGACCCATATCTGGATCATATTGATCATCACTCTCACATGTCATGAGATTTGTTTTTTTTTCCAGCAGTACAGTGCAAAGCACAAAATTACCACAGTACAAAAGGGGTGACAGGGTGGAGATACATCTCTGCCAAAGGAGATTTGAAGCATTCCTTTCCTCCGCTAGCCTGCAGATCTACCTCGGGCAAAGTGTAGCATCTGCTTAGCCCCACCTCACCACCATCACACCCTCCCCCCCGCCCAGATCAGTGTTATGTGAAGCCATGGGAAGCAGGCGGTGGATGGTCATATGAGCAGCTGGTGCGTATCACAAGTCCTGGTTAAGCGACCACTGACACCAGGCAGGCAATCTCTGAAGAGTATTGATACTGGCTGGGGTCAGCCACCTTGTAAAGACACTGTCCAGAAGAAGGCAATGGAAAACCAGTTCTGTAGAAAAATTTCCCAAGAAATTTCATGGTGATGGATACAGAAAAGAATGAGAACAACCGTGTGAAGGGGTCTTCCCCACAGGCAAAGACCCCTCACAGTTTAAAGACAGACGGAAAACCATGATTGCCCACCTCATACGACACTTTACATGATGATGATGACTGTGCAAACTTCTTAGGCTCCCTAGCTATCTATATGCACAGTGCTGTACAGATAGAGGAGAGTTTGTTTAATTTAGCATTCTGTTCAGAACAGACATTGTAGGCTGACGGACCTGTTTCTCTGCTGAACTATGTTCTACTGTATGTCTGTCAAGGAATAGAGGACTATTATGGGGGACTGGCACAGAGGAGGAGTGAGGATCTAGGATAGATCAGCTTGAGGGGCTGAGTGGCCTATCCCTGGTATTTCCTTATGTAAAGTAGCTTATTGAGGAGACAGGTATTTCTTCGGTTTCACAGGCCTTATCTCTTTGTTACTCAGGTCAAGGACATTATTAAGTAGCTGCCATACTTTCTGGAGTAGGACGAGGCGTCATGGTCCATAGGTAAACTAATAACTGAAGTAGAGGAAAGGGTGAGGTCCTACAGACAGTTTGAAAAGGGAATTATAAAGTAACATCTCAAAAGATATTTGGCTAATTCCTATTGTAAAAGAGTATCAGAAAATGAAGAGAATGCAGATGGTTGTGCGGTCAGGGACGGGACAGGAGACAAGGCTTTTGATTCATAGAGTTATAGCTGTGGGGCGGCACATTAGCATAGTGGTTAGCACAACATTTTACAGTACAGGCAACCCGGGCTCAATTCCCACTGCTGCCTGTAAGGAGTTTGTACAATCTCCGTGTGAATGCAAGGGTTTCCTCCCACAGCCCGAAGACGTACCGGTTCATAGATTTAATTGGTCATTGTAAATTGTCCTGTGATTAGGCTAGGATTAAATCAGGGATTGCTGGGTGGCGTGGCTGGAAGTGCTGGGAGAACCTATTTTGTGCTGTATCTCAATCAATCAATAAATAAATAAAATGAAGAAAAATATACAGTAAATCGTGGAAACAGGCTCTTCTGCCCATCAAGTCTATGCTGATCAAGTACTGTACACTAATCCTACATTAATCTAGTTTTAAAAATTTTCCTCAGTCTCATCAACTCCCCCCAGATTTTACACACACACACACACACACACACACACACACACACACATCCACACACGCGCACACACAGGCAATTTAGTACTGCCAATTAATCTACCAATCCACATGTTTTTGGGATTTTGGACAGAAACCAGAACAACAGGGACAATTCATGCAATCATAGGAAGAACAGGCAAACTCCACACAGACAACACCGGACCTCAGTACTGAATCCGGGCTGTTGAAGTTTTGAGGCAGTGGATCTACTTGCTGAGCGGGTCAGGGACTACTTCGGGGGAAGATGTAAAACCTCAGTGGGTTTCACCACAACAGGACTGGGACCGATGCTCTTGTGGATGTGTTTTCTTCTGCTGTTGGGGAGGGTTTAAACCACCATGGCAGAGAGATAAGAGAGCACTCTGAAGGGAGAAAACCAGAACTGGGAATGGAATGCCAAGAAATAGTGATGGAGCTTGGAGAAAAGTTGGAAAATACACAAAAGAAGGAGCCTAGTTGTGCTTAATGGCGTGTATCTAACTGCAAAGAGCGTACTGAGTAAGTCAGATAGGCTAGAGGCACTGATTGTCACATGGAAGGTTGATATTATGGCAATTATGGAAAGTGGTTTAAAAGTGGGACTGGACCGAGAGCTTAATGCTCCCGATTACAGGGTTTTCAGCTAATGTAAGCAGAGGAGATAAAAAGAAAGGAGAGGTGGGGGTGGAATATTGTTTGAAGGAAAAGCATAGCTTTAATAGAAACTGTATGTATTAGGAATAAAATGAAGCTAAATGGTCAAACTAAACAGAGAGAGAGAGCATGAATAACATTCTTCAGAGAGTCCTATAGATGGCTAAATAGTCTGAGGGAGATTAGAGAACAAATTTGTATGCAAATTTTTTACAATACCAAAGCACAAAGATTATAATACTTGGAACTCTCTAATATTCTGATATTAGCTCAGACGCTGGTAATATGTAGAGAGTGCAGAATTCTAAATTTATACGGAGGAAATAATTTTTAGCTGCTTTTTATTAAGTCTAAGAAGAGCAATTCTGAATTTAGTTTGAGGGACTGAAGTTGGAAAGGTGGATAGAATATCGCGGATAGAGAATTTTTAGCAACGGTGAATCTGCTAAATTTAGCCCCATTCTGGAAAAGGTCAAAGGTAACATCGGAGTGAAGGCTCTAAATTGGTATAAAAACTAACTTGGACTGGGAGGTCATTTAGCAAAAGTGAGCTGGAAGCATTTATCTGAAAATAAATTGGCATTCTACCTGGCTACATCACCATCTGCTAGGGGGGTGGCTACTACCCAGGATCGAAGTATGCTGCAGAATGTTGTAAACTTAGTCAGCTTCATCATGGGCACTAGGCTCCATACTACCAAGGCGCGACGCCTCTAAGAGGCATCGTCCATCATTAAGGATACACATCACCCAGGTCATGTCTCGTTCTTACTGTTACCATCAGGGAGGAGGTACAGGAGCCTGAAGGCACACATTCAATGATTCAGGAACAGCTTCTCCCCCTCTGCCATCTGATTTCTGAATGGACATTGAACCCATGAACACTACTCACTGTTTTTTATTACTATTTTTGCACTGCTTAATTTAAATATTTAATATATATACTTACTGTAATTCACAGGCTTTTCCCTTTACTATTATATACAGCATTGTACTGCTGCAGCAAAGACAACAAATTTCACAACACATGCCAGTGATATTAAACCTGATTCTGGTCCTTGAATCAGAATCAGAATCAGAATCAGGTTTATTATCACTGGCATGTGACGTGAAATTTGTTAACTTAGCAGCAGCAGTTCAATGCAATACATAATCTAGCAGAGACAGAGAAAAAAATAAAATAAGGCATAATAAATAAACAAGTAAACCAATTACATATATTGAAGAGATTATTAAAAAATGTGCAAAAACAGTATACTGGATATTAAAAAAAGTGAGATAGTGTCTAAAGCTTCAAAGTCCATTTAGGAATCCGATGGCAGAGGGGAAGAAGCTGTTCCTCCTACCCAATAGTGACAGTGAGAAAAGGGCATGCCCTGGGTGCTGGTCGTCTTTAATAATGGACGCTGCCTTTCTGAGACACCACTTCCTAAAGATGTCCTGGATAACTTGTAGGCTAGTATCCAAGATGGAGCTGACTAGATTTACAACCTTCTACAGCTTCTTTCGGTCCTGTGCAGTAGCCTCTCCGTACCAGACAGTGATGCAGCCTGTCAGAATGCTCTCCACAGTGCAACTATAGAAGTTTCTGAGCGTATTTGTTGATATGCCAAATCACTTCAAACTCCTAATACAGTATAGCCACTATCTTGCCTTTTTTATGAATACATAGATATGTTGGGACCAGGTTAGATCCTCAGAGACCTTGACACCCAGGAACTTGAAGCTGCTCACTCTCTCCACTTCTGATCCCTCAATGAGGATTGGTATGCATTCCTTTGTCTTACTCTTCCTGAAGTCAATGAGTTTTAAAAAAAGGTGATGGAGGCTGCTGAATCTGAAAACCTATTGAATGATATTGAGGAGAAATCATCCAATGGGAGGTAAAGGAGGAAGCAGGGCAAAGAAAGTTTATATGCTGAGGTTAGCACAGCACAAAGCCTGGAGCTTCTACATATCGCTGGGAATGTACCACTTTAAAATGATGGATGGGTACTGTGAAGCAGACAACGGAGCCACTGTCTCAAGGCTTTAGAGACCCAGGTTCATTCCTGCCAGGGGCTCTGCCTGTGTGGAGTTTCCACATCCTTTCTCTCAGTGTGTGGGCTTCTTTCTGGCTGCTCTGGTTTCCTCCCACATCTCAAAGGCACACAGGTGGGTAGGTTAATTGGCCACACTGAACTGCTCCACGTGAGCAGAAAAGCGACAGAGCTTTGGAGGATTACTCAAAAAAAAATGGCACTCTACCTCAGCTCGATGCTCCTGAACTCTAGTCACATGGTGTGCAGCAGGGGAGGGGGGCAGAGTGGGTCAGTTAGCGAATGTTCCTGGACTTGGCCAAAGTGGCCATCCATGGGCCTAGGCAGTGGACAAGCTAATTGTCAGTTCTCTTCCAGAATTATGTCTGTACCCAAGTGTCCCTGAAGAAGGAATACCTGAAGAAGGTACCTTGGAGGTCTTCCTAGACCAGGGGTTCGCAACCTGGGATCCACAGTTAATGGTAGGGATCCATGGCGGAACCCCTGTACTAGACAGTTGGGCATCACGGGCACCTCAGTGCATTCTGGATAAGGCTGACTGTGTGGTAATTTGAAGCTGTTCACTGCAAATTGCATGAAGAATGAAAAATTTAAGTTATGTGATGCTATTATCTTTGAATAAATCCCCTTTGGAAAAAAAGGGAAAAAATAGGCAGAAGAATGTGGTTGAGAGGGAATATAATCCAGCCACGATCGAACTGTGGAGCAGATTTAATGTCCCAAATGGCCTAATTCTGCTTCTATGTCTTAAGGTCTTAAATGGTGCCTGATGGCTGAGGAGAGTGGATGGGCTGAACAGCCAGTGGCTGTGCTCTATTCTTTCTATGTCTATATTGCCTGTCATACAGCCACAGCTATTTCAGTGCTGAACTGAATAAAACTACATTGCTTCTGTAGAAGCGAACTAGAGGAAGGATGCCCCTCGCTGTATGAGCTCTCCTTTTATTAATAAAATATCTGTGTCAGTCCGTAAACTATCAATCGAATCCAACTTTTTCCACACCAGGCTGTGACCCTGTTGGTCATGGCTCCTCAACAGCACATCCATCCCGTTTAAATGTTGTGAGAGCGTCTGCTTTGCGCACCCATTCCAGCAGTGAATTCCACGCCCCGACCACTCACCGGGTCCAAACAAAAAAGTTATTCACCTTTCCTCTAATCTTTCTACTAATTACTTCAAATTTCTCCACATAAAAATCTGGTTAGGTGAACTGAAACCCATGGACTACAAATGCCAGGAACAGCAGGAACGGGAAATTATCTTGATAGTTGTAACAAATGATTACTTTTTGCATGATTTTTGATCTACTCAGTGTACGTATACTGGAATTGATTTACTTATTTATTTTTTTTCCTTCTGTATTGTGTATTGTATTGAACTGCTGCTGCTGCTAAGTTAACAAATTTCATGTCACTTGCTGGTGATAATAAACCTGATTCTGATTCTAATTCTATAATCTGTAGGGCCCCGGTACGGAAACTACTACTTCTCTGAATTGATGTTATCATCTTAAACATGGGCATGCACAGTATATTTTCCTGTTTCTATTCGACCCAGTCCCTAAAAGAGGGGTAAACAGTCAAAGAGGTAGGCGGTGATCAAAAGATCATTGGATGGAGGAACGGACAGACAAGAAGCAGATAAAATTCAGTAACATTATCCATCCTGCCAGAAATTTACTTTAGAACCAATTCAAACAGGATGGCATTGTGCTTTTGAACTGTCTGTACTATCTGGCATTTTGCAGTATTCTGAAGAACTGGACTCGAGAATATAGGTAAAGCCATGCTGGTCATTGCTGGAACTGATCAAAACTTTGGACTGGATTATAGAAGTGGGACCTGGGCCAGAGTGTGGAAAATAAACTGATGATTAGCCAATCTAAGTGCGGAGACAGATTAAAAAGATCAAGGCATCAAGGCCAAGGACAAAGGAAAAACTGGTGTTCAGCTCACCACTCTGAGAGGATCTACTCGCCTCAGTGCTGAACTGGCTGTGCAGCCAATGGGCTCCTTGACCACCTGCAACACCAAACCAGGCTCCGCAGCTGTGAGCTGCAGCCATCGAGTTCCTGGACTGGCTGCAACACGGAACCAGGCTTCACGGCTGTGACCTGTTGCCAATGGTCTCCTGGACCCGCTGAGCACAGAACTACGCTCCACGGCTGTGGACTCATTTTCAGGGACTCTATGGTCGATGATCTATGTGTTATTTGTTTACTTTCTATTGTTTGCATAATTTCTTCTTTTTTTTTGCACATTGGGTGTCTAACTGTCTTTGTTGTGTGGAAATTTTCTATTTGAAGTTTTCTATTCAAGTTTTCTATTTGATTTTTTTTTTGTGGTTGCCTGCAAGAAGCTGAATCTCAAGGGTGATATGTTATACATACATTGATAATAAAAGTACTTTGAACTTTGGAGGAAACACACTAGTGACAGGGAGAACATGCAAACTCCATATAGACAGCATCCAAGATCATGAGCGAACCCGAGGTCTCTGGTCCTGCAAGGTAGCAGGACCACCAGCCTCTCTATCGTACATTGTACCCCCCAGCCACTGATGTTGTTGCAATTTAAACTTGTGTCCCTGGACCAAGTTAGTCAATGATTTATTGAAATACTTCTTTAAAACCATAATAAGAGGCAGGAGCACTTTCAAAACATTTAAATTCTATTTCCATATTAATTAAGTTACCACTAATTAGTGAATTGAATTGTTAATCTGGCTTTAATTAATCAAACGCATTTTAAATTCCCCCAGGTGGCTTGGTTGGGTCTGAACTCATGTCTCCAGATCATTAAAGTAAGCCATCTGGATAACATAACTGCTGTGATACCAAAGGAATTGGACTTAAATCAACCTTTCACTCATGACTGCTTGACAATACTCGTTGCCCCGACATAATTTTACCACACTTTTTCATAAGGTTTAGCTTCAGCTTGAGTCATACTACGGAAACAAGCCCATCGGCCAACTGTGTCCTTGCTGAAAATGTCTACAGATGTACAGATGTTCCATGGAGGGCATTCTAACTGGCTGCATCACCATCTGGTATGGGGTGGCCACTGCACAGGATCGAAATAAGCTGCAGGGAGTTGTAATCATAGTCAGCTCCATCATCGACACTAGCCTCTGTCATATCCAGGACATCTTTGAGGAGCAATGCCTCAAATAGGCAGCGTCCATCATTAAGGACTCCCATCACCCAGGACACACCCTGTTCTCATTGCTATCATCAGGGAGGAGATACAGAAGCCTGAAGGCACACACTCAATGATTCAGGAACAGCTTCTTCCCCTCTGCCATCCAGTTTCTGAATGGACAATAAACCCATGAACACTACCTCACCGCTCTTTTTATTTCTATTTTTGCACTACTAATTTAACAATTTTATATTACCATAATTCAGATTTTTTTCTCTATTATCACGTATTGCATTGTTCTACTGCTGTAAAGTCAACAAATTTCATGACATATGCCAGTAATATTAAACTTGATTCTGATTCTGATCAGCAAGTACCTATCTTGCTTACCAATACTTGATTCCTATTCCTTTGTTTCTTGCCCACACAGGGATTTTATTAAATACTATTTTCTTGGGCAATGTGTTTCAGGCTCCGAACAATTTTTCCTCAGGTTCCCTTCAATCCACTTACTCCTTAGATTAGACTTGTGACATTTGATTTTAGAGATCGCCATTATGGGGAAATATTCCTCACTCTCCACCCTATGGTTCTCAATTTTGAATCAGGTTTCTTGTCAGTATCGTCCAGACTATCCAGTCGCTTCTCATAACTGAAGTGTTTCATCCCAGACAATATCATGGTGAGTCTCCTCTGCACCTGTCCTGTGCCATTACTATTGAGAAGTGTGGTAAATTGATCTGTACAGGGCACTCTGCCACTGATTTTCTCCAATATTTTTGAAGACGTCTGTGCCTATAGAAAGTCACAGGATGGAAGAAGCGTAGTCAACACAATGAGTTAAGCTTGCAATTTAAAAGAGAAGTTATTTATCTCTGAAGGCTGCCTCGTGTCCCTTTGATGTATCCTTGCTTGTGTTGCTGAATCCTTGAATCGTTTCAAATCTGTTATTTTCCTTTGACGCTGCAGATGGATGCTTTTGACTTTGAGTGTCTGGTTCAAAACCAGATGACTCAGCCATCAAACAGCAAGGGAGTGTGATGACTGATCTCATACCAAAGGTCTGGGCCACAGCCGGCCGTGCAGGCTAGCTGATTGCAAGGATTCAAGTGATTGTGGTGAGGCAGGGAGCTTCTCAAAGAAATCACTGGGCTGTTGAGTTACTGGAAATGCCAGGGCGAGATGTGTCTGCTGGCAGTGAATGGTGAACCTCCGAAGTTCAAAGTGAATTTATTATCAAAATACATTATGTGTCACTATATACTACCCTGAGATACATTTTCTTGCAGGCAGTCAGAGTAGAATAGAGAAATGTAATAGAATCAATTTTAAACTACACACAGTGAGACAATATTGAGAACATGAGCTGCAGACCCCTATAGGTTGTGGTATCAATTCATAGCTGAGGTGAGTGAGGTTATCCACACTGTTTCAGGAGCCTGATGGCTGAAAGTTGAAGCAGCCTAACTGCTTCTAAACCTGGTAGTGTGGGACTGTAAGATTTTGTACCTCCTTGCCGATGGCAGCAGCAAAAAGAGAGCATGGCCTGAATGGCGGGGGGCCCTTGCTGATGGGTGCCGCTTTCTTGTGGCGCAGCTCCTCTGTAGATGCGCTCAGTGGTGGGGAGGGCTTTGCCTGTGATGGACAGGCTGCGTCTGTCCTTGCTGCTTCCATACCAACCTTCAGTCCAAACCTGAGCTCGAGTTCAGACTGAAATCCCTGCTGACCTTACCCAAGGCTTTAGCTGGAGACCTGCTTCTACAGACACCCCAAAGATAGAGAGGGGAACCCCATCCCTTTACAATATGCATAGCTCAGTTGGCAACTATGCCTTAGCTGAGCTAATTGGCAACTATGTCAGCCACACCACAGTCTCTGGGTACTTGTCACTTCAGCTTGCTGTATTCACAGAACACTCTGTTCACATCCTACACGAAAAACTGTTCTTTTTTAAATATGTTCATATATGTTATTGTCTTGCAACTGTCCCTGAACAAAGGAGGTGGTTAATCAGCCTCACATTTTGGTCTTAATTCATATGAAGGCCAGAATGAGCAAGAGTACATGCCATCCATGAGGATGATGCAACGTGTTAGTTCCTATAGCGGGAGGGAGAGGGTACAGCCTCAGATTAGAGCGATGCCCCTTTAGAATGGAGATAAGGTTGGAATTTCTTTACCTGCAGGGTGGTGAATCTGTGTAATTCATTGCCACAGACAGCTGCAGAGGCTAAGTCATTGGGTATATTTAAAGCAGAGGTTGATAGGTTCTTGATTAGTCAGGGTGTCAAATGTTACGGAGAGAAGGCAGGAGAATGGGGTTGAGAGGGAAAGTAAATCAGCCATGATGGAATGGTGGAGCAGATTCAATGGGCTGAATAGCCTAATTCTATTCCTATGCATATGGTCTTATGGTTTAGTCCATGTTAGTTATGATTTGCTTGTTTTTTTTTGTTTATATTGTGATTGTACAATTTTTACTGGAGTGATTTGAATTTATAATAAATGCATTTTTGTAAAAACACGGATTTGAGAGTCAGATACATTTACCTATCACATGCACAATGAATCATACAGTGAAATATATTGTTTGCGTTAACAACCAGCACAACCTAGGGATCTGCTGAGGGCAGCCGGCAAGTGGTGCCACAAGAGCAAGCCCATAATGTTCAGCAGAACAACACAAGCGGCAACAATAACAGCAAAAAAACAAGCCCCTTTCCTCCTCCTTCCCACCTTCTCTCTCTCTCTCACACACACACATATACGCGCACACACTTTCAACCTCAACGCTTGCAGCCCGTAGGCCTCCAGAGAACTCACGGGCTTTCTTTGCTACAGTACAGGTGGGTTTTTAAGCAACAGATCAGTCAGGTTCATGGTGGGGCTACGGAAAATAAATTTGTCCCAAATCCTATACTTATCTGCTTAATCTGTGGACACATGCTGAGGCTCTGCGATCAGATCTTCAAACTTACTGCCTCTCCCACAAAAACTGCAGGTTTAAGTCAGACCAAAGAAAACGTGGATGCTGGAATCTTGAGCAAACCACAAAAATGTGGAGGAACTCAACTGGTCAGGTAGCAGCTATGGAAGAAGGTGGCAGTTAACATTTTAGTTTGAGACTCTTTATCTGGACAGAAAGATAGAGGGGAGATAGCTGGAGGAAAGAGGTACAAGGAAGAGGTAGAGTAAAAGAGGCAGATAGGGATGTGGTGTGGAAATAACAACAGAGGCTCATTGGTGGAAGTGACAAAGAGCTGAGGATGATGCAATCTGACAGAAGATCAAGGTGGAGCATGGAATCAAGGAGTGGAGATAGGGAGGGTAGATAAGGACAGTGGGGGTCAGGAGAAATGTGGGAGGAGTGTGTTGGTGATGGGTAGGTAGAGTGGGTGGAGAAAGGGATAGGAACTGCAGTGGGGGGATGGGGTGGATGTAGGAATATTTAGGTAGATCAGGAGGAGAGAAGAAAAGAGTGAAGGGAGAGCAGCTCAGCATAGTTGGAGAATTCATTGCTCAAACTTAGTTCATTGCTTAGGAGCTTAGGAGGATTAATGGCACCTAACGGTAACTCCTCTGCTTGCAACTTCGGAAACAGCTAGATTTCCATCTTTACTATCTCTATTTTCCCTTTTCAGGGTTCTTTTGAAGACCCTGACCCGGAGTTACACGCTGACTATGGTTCTTTGCGGGAACAGGACCGGCTCTTGGGGTTTCACGACTGGCCGTTATTCAGCCTGCCAAGGGCTCAGCCTAAGAGCTCAGCTTGCCTTTGGAGGGCTGAGATATCATGGCTTTGGAGACGAGTGGATCGAAGGTCAGAGTCCGGGCAGGAGATTGGTGTGTCGTGGGAGATGGAAGATCTAAGGCTGTGTGCCCAGAGACCCAAGATCTTTGGGCAAAGAGCTCAGAAAAAGCGACGCCACAGACTTTTAACATTGTAAACTAGCGAGTTGTTTGTCATGTCTCCCCTCTCACTGTGAAATGGAGACATCGCTTTCTCCCTTATTAGGGAGAGAGAGAGCCTGTGGTATGTCAAATACTGGGTGAACAAGTAGTCTTTGCAGTACTGCAAGTCTGTGTCTTTGTTGTTGCTTTGCTCACACTTGAGTGCTTGGTGGCGGATGCCAATGCTTTTTTTGCTGGTGGGGGGAGAGGGAGTCGTTGCTTGCTGCCGCTTACGCACAGGAGGCAGGGGAGCTGGGATGGGCCTTTGGGGTTCTAACATTTAACTGTCTTTCATTCTTTGGGGGCACTCCTCTGTTTTCGTGGATGGTTGCAAAGAAAAAGCATTTCAGGATGTATATTGTGTACATCTTTCTGACATTAAATGTACCTTTGAAACCTTTGAGTTGTAGATTACCCAGGTGTAATTATGAGGTGCTTCTCCTCTAGTTTGTGTTTGGCCTCAACATAGTAGTAGAGAAGGCCGAGGACAGATATGCCAGCGTGGGCTTGGAGATGGGAATTAAAATGGCTGACAATCAGGAGATCCAGAGAGATATGGCAGACTGAGTAAGGATGTCAGAGGTTCCAGGGAGAACACAGGAGAACGGGGATGAGAGGGGTAATAAATCAGCCATGATCGAATGGTGGAGCAGACTCGATAGGCCAAATGGACTAAATCTGCTCCCACGTTTTATTGTCTTATGAGTGTAGGTGCTCAGCGAAAGGAGACTTTGTGATAGGCAGAAATTTTGTCACTTCCACCAATCACCTTCCAGGCTCGGGCACAATTTCCATTCTCACCTCCTCCATATGTCTATTCCCTTCAATTGGATGCACCCATCACTTGCCAACTCTTGCTCTATCCCTTCCCTTCACCTCTTCCTACTGCTATGTCCCCTCTATCTTTCAGTCCAGATGAAGGGTCAGGAATCAAAACACCAATTGTCCATTTCCCCCCACAGGTGCTGCCTGACCAGCTCACTGAGCAGTCATACATGTTGCTGAAGCAACATTATTAGCTTTAATTTGCTGTCTTAGTTAACAATTGTTCTGCCTTGGAAAAAGCTGTCACTGGCTCTGGGTGTCCCAAACCCCAACAGCACTGTGGGAGCACCTTCACCACACAAACTCCGGGTATTCAAGAAGTTAGCTCATTATGACATGGATTAAGAATGGACGAACCATGATCTGGTATGGTAGTTCAACTTCACATAAAGATAAGAAGCTGTAGCATAGTGGAATCAGCCCAATACATCACAGGCCTATCCCTCCCCAGTTTATCTACATGGTGTCAACACAAGGTGCCTCCTCAAGAAGGCAACATGTATCAGAGATCTTTACCAACCAGGCCATACCATCCTTTCACGGCTACTGTCAGGCGGGAGCCACAGAAGCCTCATGTCCCATATCAACAGGTTCAAGAGCAAACACTTCCCTGCATCATTCTTGAACCAACTGGCAACCTTAATCACTAACTCAGTATAGCAACCCTATGAACCATTTTACACTAAATGGGTCTTTTATTCAAATTGTGTTTTTTCAGAGCGTTTAATGTTGCTCTTTTATGTTTTTTTTTGTGGATGCTGCATCTGTAATGTTATGTGTTTGTGAAGCTGCATTTCATGGCACCTGTGTGTACACGACTCTGAATGGGCTGTTAATGTTGGTCCTGCCAGTGACGGCGATCTCCCAGAAATCTGGCTGCAGCAAGAGATCCTGGAACTGTACTCCAGCAAACGTTAGAGAAAGAAAGAGGAGGAAAATAGCAACCTTTAAAAAGACTAACATTTAAAAATAAACAAATGTAACAGCAACACTGCAGAGTCCAAAAATGAGTCAGAGCTCTGTTATGTAACGGTAACACCATCTAATCTGCATAAAAAGCTCATAGCAGATTTGTAATCTCCTCAGCCCTCACAGTACACTGATTTCCCTCCACCACTCATCCTCCCCCTCAATAACTGAATACAAAAATCAGTGGATAAAAAATACTTAACTTCTAGCACTGGGGAGAACCATAACATTGGTGGCTAACTTATGGTTTATTAAAATTCCTGCCTTCTCCAATCTGTTCTCAACCAGTGGGGGGGTGTGTCAACCAGTGACAAGGAACCTTCTGCCCAGGCCATGCTCTCTTCTCTCTGCTGCCATCAAGAAGGAGGTACATGAGCCTTGGGTCCTATACCACCAGGTTCAAGAACAGTTATTATTCTTCAACCATCAGGCTCCTGAACCAGTGCGGACAACCTCACTCAACTCTGAACTGATTCCACAACTTCTGGACTCAATTTCTAAGACTCTACAACTCATGTTCTCAGCATTATCTATATGTGTATAACTTGTCTTCTTTTCCACGTTGGTTGCTTGTCAGTCTTTATGTGAAGTTTTTTCACTGATTCTATTGTATTTTGATCAAAAACAAGAGAAAATCTACAGATGCTGGAGATCCAAGCAACATTTTCTCGGCCCAAAACATTGACCGTACTCTTTTCCATAGATGCTGCCTGGCCAGCTGAGCTCCTCCAACATTTTGTGTGTGTCTATTGTATTTCTTTGTTCTACTGTTAATGTCTGCAAGAAATTGAATCTCAGGGTAGTATATGGTGACATATATACGCTTTGATAGTAAATTTACTTTGAACCCCTCTGTAGCTTTACTGAAAGATGAATGATATTTTCATAGTTTAAGTGCTAGTTTTCTTCCCATTCTTCAGCTCATGAAGATGGATGAAGTGATTGAGTCAGAGCTGAAAAGACTGTCTGCTTGGCACAGATGGAAAAGGGATGATTGCAGTCTATACGGTAAAATATCACTCTCTCATTGCACATAAAAGATATTAAAAGGAACCATTGGATCTTTGACTTGGAGGGGAGCCTTCATGTTGTATTCTTCTGTGGTGACATAAAGTCAATTGGGGAAAGGAAGGTGAGGGGTTACCACGTAGAGACAGGATGCAGCCTTGAGGTTAAAATCAAATCAACGTGAATGTATTAAGCAGTGGAGCAGGTTGCAGACAAATTACCTACTCAATGTCAGTCAAACAGAAGAGCTGGTCGTTGGCTTCAGGACAGTGGGGAGGAGGGTGTTGTAAATTTTCCTGTTTATATCAATATTGCTGAGATTGGAAGGGTTGAAAGCTTTAAGTTTGTAGGAGTTAACGTCACCAATTGCCACGGTCAAGAAAGCTCACCAGCACCTCCACTTCCTCAGGAGGCTAAAGAATTTGGCATACCCCCTTTGATCCTCGCCGTTTTTCATTAATCCTCCTTAAAAAGCATCCTATCTGGATACCACAGCTTGGTATGGCAACTGTTCTGCCCAAAACTGCAAAAAAAAATTGCAGAGTTGTGGGCACAGCTCAGCACATCACCAAAACCAGACTCATCTCCACAAACTCGGCCTCATATATCTATAAACACCCTCCCTGGACATTCTCCCTTCTTCCTCCCTCCCATCAAGCAAAGATAAAAAATCCTGAAAGCATATACCATGACGCTCAAGGACAGCTTCTACCTCACTGTTATAGGACTACTGAATGGTTCCATTGTATGATAAGATGGACCCTTGACCTCATACTCTACTTTGTTATGACCTTCTACCCTGTTGTCCCTCTTCACTGGTCTTTCTCTATACTGCAACACTTCATTCTGCGTTGTTTTTCTTTGTGCTACCTCAATGCACTGTGTAATTTAGATTATGAGAACACTCAGTCCTCTTTTTATTGTTATTTGGAAATGCATACATGCAATAAGAAATGATACAATGTTTCTCCGGAGTGATATCACAGGAAACAGGACAAACCAAAGACTAACACTGACAGAACCACATAATTATAACATATAGTTACAGCAGTGCAAAACAATACCATAATTCGATGAAGAACGGACCATGGGCACAGTAAAAAAAAAAGTCTCAAAGTCCTGAGTCGATCGACTCCTGAGTCTCCGATAGCAGGTGGCAAAAGGGAGAAACTCCCTGCCATAAACCTTCAGGCACCGTCAACTTGCCGATGCCTTGGAAGCAGCCAACCACAGCCGACACTGAGTCCATCCGTCTGAAAACTTCAAGCTTCCGACCAGTCTCTCCGATACATCCTCTGCCGAGTGCCTTCAACCTCACCCCAGCTGCTGAAACACGCAAAGCCAAGGATTTCGAGGCCTTCTACTCCGGAGATTCCGGTTACCACACAGTAGCAGCGGCAGCGAAGCGGGCATTTCAGAAGTTTTCCAGATGTTCCTCCGTGCTCTCACATCTGTCTCCATCAAATCAGGATTGTGCACGGTCCCCTACTTGACAAATAACAGACATCATCACCGAAGTGGCTGCGCGCGCTGCCGTCGTGCCGCCATCTTCCCCTCCTCCTTATTGATGAATTGATCTGCATGAATGGTATGCAAGGTGAGTTTTTCCACTGCACCTCAGTGCATGTGATAATAAGCAAAAAAGTTCAGTCTGAATGTACTGAATTCAGATGTTGCCCATTATTGAAGTCACTTTGGTGAATAACTGTCGTCCATTTATCGATGGCAGATTCCGTGGTGGGGGATGATAGTTTTATCTATTTAGCTGTCTGCTTTTTCATTCAAGCAGAGTATTTCAAGCAAGAGGAGAATGCCCATCACCATCCTTGATGTGCCTTGTGGGGAGTGGAAAGATTTTGGGGCGTCAAAGGATAGGCACGTCAATATTGTCTACTCCTTCAGAAGGCAGAGCAGACGAAGTCTGGTGAGGACAGAAGGTTCTGATTTCAATTCCTCCCTTGCTGCTTGCTGGAGTAAATCTCTCCCTGTACCCCAACTCATGTCATGGCTGACCTTCATTTATAGCCAGGAATAGCCAGGACTGGCTTTTTTTTTCTCTTTCTTGCCTATGGAGATCCCAACATGGTAGCATAGCACGTAGCACAATGAAATTACAGTTTGGGCATCAGAGTTCGGCACCTTCTGTCTGGAGTTCTGTATGTGCTCCCTGTGCAATGTGTGGTTTTCATTCGGGTCTCTGGTTTCCTCTCACAGTGCAAAGGTATACTGGTTTGTAAGTAATTGGTTGTTATAAATTGTCCCGGTCTCAGGCTATGGTTAAAATTGGGGGTTGCTGACATTGCGGCTTGAAGGGGCTGAGGGGCCAATTCCACATTGTACAAGTATCTCTAAAAATAAAGTAATGAACACCAAAAGTGGGGCTCCTGTTTCCATGGTGACCACCTGATAACCGGACATAGAGCTGGACTATCTGAAGGGAACCCACATAACTTATTATTCCTGCCAGAACATTGACAACTCTGCCATCATGCCACAGCTGAAGAACTTGCTGTCAGTGAAGCTCATGAAAACAGGTACAAGGAAAGCAAGGTTTTGAGGGATAAGGGTCTATGGGACGAACTTAGGTAGCCAACTTTACCAGCATGGGCAAGTTGGGCCAAAGGCCACCCTTCCTACTTTTTAAGTCTTAACTCTGGCAACCTAAAGCCATTCCAATTTATGTCATTTCAGATTTATTTATCACATGTACATTGAAACATAGAGAGAAATGTGTCAGTTGTGTTAACAATCAATACAGCCTGAAGATGTGCTGGAGGCAGCCCGCAAGTGTTGCCACACATTCTGCTGGCAACATAGTATGCCCACAATGTTTGGCAGAACAACAGAGTACCCTACAGGCAACAAGAACATCAACAGCCAAATTAGCCCCTCTCTCACACATACACATACCCTCGCCAACTCCTCTGGTCCTCCTGTCTCCAGCTGTCTGGCTTCAACTTTCAGACTCCCAATCAATCTTCGGGCTTTGATCTTCGTTAAACCCCATTGATGGTATTTTTATCTCTGGGCACACTGACTGAAAGGCCTTCATGCCTCCTGCACAGACAGCCAACTGATCCTGGGACTGCAGGACATCCATACATGTCCTTTGTCACTCGTCCATGTCACTGGCCTTCGAACGTGGAGTGGAGGTCTGGACTCCAGATGTTCTTTGTCACCCTTTTACATTTCTGGACTTCAGGCGTAGAGCAGAGGCCTGACCTCTAACTCTAAAATACCAGCAACATTGTTAATCCTCTTGGTCAATGCTATCACCTACAAAGGAGTGCTGAAAGTCTTCTCTGTATCTGTGCCTGGAAATATTTAAATGTCTGAATCTACCTTGCATCACCCTTAGTCACAAGCCAGTTACTCTGCTGCATAGGCCCTGGGAGGTTCATTAATGAACCTGTTTGATATGCAGTCTCCAGATTATTTTGTTGGGCTAAGGGCTTTCAGCAAGTCACTCCAATACTGCTTCATCTATAGAAAAAGAGATTACACACACATAATTTGCATTATGTGAGGCATACCGAACCAAGGCAGATTGACCATTAACATGCTGAACAGCAAGAACCTAACTGAATGACAGATCAGGCTCGAGAGGCTAAAGAGACGTACAAGAGATTCTGCCAAAGTTGGAAATCTTGAGCAACGCACACGAGATGCTTAACTAGCTTTTATTCATTGCATTAAAGAGAAATCATCTAGGAGACATTGCTACAGATTTGATAATGAATTGTGTCTGCTGTAGTTTTGAGCTTTTGAACAGTGTCTGCAAACCGTTGTTCAAATAAACTGTGCAGACCCTGTAGCAGTGTAGTTCAAATACACTTTTCAGACTTCACTGCTATTTTTAGATATACTCTGCAACTGCTTAAATAGACTCTGCAGACTGTTTGGTCTGGTGGATTTTTAAATAGACTCTGGTCCATTTGCCCTGGTGTACTTGTTAATACATACAAAATGCTGGTGGAACTCAGCAGGACAGGCAGCATCTATGGAGAGGAATAAATATTTGATGTTTCAGGCAGAGACCCTCCATCATGTCCCGATGAAGGGTCTTGGCTCAAAACATAGACTATTTAATCATCTCCACAGATGCTGTCTGACCTGCTGAGATCCTTCAGCATTTTGTATGCATACTCGAGATTTCCAGCCTCTGCAGAATCTCTTGGGTTTATCTGCTCATTATCATGTTGCTCCCTGCGGCACTAATTAGGACTTCTCCATTTTGTACAATGACTATTCTTCAAAAGTCCTGTGGTAAAGTGCTTCAGGACAGAGTCATGAAAGGCATTACTTAAATGCAGGCCTTTCTACTTTCAATACTGAACTGAATACTGCTACGTTCTTCCAGCAATGTGTGTGTGTGTGTGTGTGTGTGTGTGTGTGTGTGTGTGTGTGTGTGCGCGCGCGCGCGCTTGCTCTGAATTTCCAGCACCTGCAGCATCTCTTGTGTTTACCATAGTACTTGCCTTACACAGCCTCAGAATGGAGGAACATCCTTTTAGAATGGAGATGAGGTTACCCTTCTTGTTTTTTTTCACTGTTTTAATGGAGGTCGGGATTGAGGACGTGATTTTAAGTTTAACTCTGTTTGGTTTCAAGTTAGCCCATTGCTTTGCTTTGCTTTTAGTTAGTTGCACGGTGGGTTTTTTTTTGGGGTTTTTTTTTCTTTTTTTCCATTGATATATATAAAATCTAGTATACTATTATGTTATCTTGGTTTCTTATGCTTAAATTACATTGTTTGTAGTATTTTCTTTTTGGTATTGTTATCTTTTGGAATTTTATTATACTTTAACATTGTATTAATGTTTATATGGCTTACCTTTTTTGTATACTTACTCAATAAAAAGATTTAAAAAGAAAGAATGGAGATGAGGAGGAATTTCTTTAGCCAGAGCGTGATGAATCTGTGGAATTCAATGCCACTGGTGGCTGAGGAGGCCAATTCATTATGTATATTTAAAGCCGAGGTCGATAGACTCTTGATTAGTCAGGGCATGAAGAGCTACAGGGAGAAGGCAGGAGATTGGGGCTGAGAGGGAAAATGGATCAGCCATGATATAATGGTGGAGCAAATATGATGAGCCAAATGGCCCAATTCTGCCTCTATATTTTATAGACTTATTTAACATTGTCTCTGAACCTTCCAATAAGGCCATCCCTCCCATTTCTACACACATAGTGATTCAATACTTTAGTAGCAATGATTTCATGCATCACCATGACCTTCAGCCAATTACTTTTTCCAGTATGTTATAGTGATGGCTGATTTTTGAAGTGTTGCAAAGGTGATTGACCCATCTTGAGATTTTAATCACAACAGCCTGTGCTGATTCTCCACACGTACAGCGTTCAAATCAATTAAAACCTTTTTACAATTACTTAAGTTCTGGCCACCATCCCAACTGAAGAGGAAAGTAAGTGCGGTGTCTTATTTTATGTATTGATGCTTCTGCTTGACTGCATGATAAAAGCTTTTTAAGAACTACTTAGAATGAATTGCAATGCTCATGGTAGAATAATGGGGGCAATCTTATCTCTCCCTCAATGGCGGAAGAGTGCAGTGTGTTGGCCCAGTCGTGTTTTATAAGAAAGCCAAGTACGATTTGTTAAGTGTCACCAGCTGACAGCTTTCAAATCCAACTGTGGTGCATCAGCTTTCTGTATGAGTAGTCCACCAGCCAAGCCTTCTCCAGAGACAGAATGTACTTTTAATTCTGGTGTCCCTCCTCCTTCCCTTTCTCCCATGGCCCACTCTCCTCTCCTATCAGATTCCTTCTTATTCAGCCCTTTACCTTTTGCACCTATCACCTCCATGCTTCTTACTTTATCGCCCCCCCCACCCCGCCCAACCAACATTCCCTCTTACCTGGCTTCATCTATCATCTCCTATCTTGGAGCAGCATGATAGCGTACTGGCTAGCACGACACTTTACAGTACCTGCGACGTGGGTTCATTTCCCACCACTGTCTGTAAGGAGTTAGTATGTTCTTCCGGTGACTGCATGGATTTCCTCCAGGTGCTCCAGTTTCCTCCCACAGTCCGCAGACTTTCTGCTAGCTAGGTTATTTGTAAATTGCTGCATGATTAGGCTAGGGATTGTGTTGGCGCGTGGCCAAGTGGTTAAGGCGTCAGTCTAGTGATCTGAAGGTCGCTAGTTTGAGCCTTAGCTGAGGCAGTGTGTTGTGCCCTTGAGCAAGGCACTTAACCACATATTGCTCTGTGACAACACTGGTGCCAAGCTGTATCAGCTCTAGTGCCCTTCCCTTGGACAACATTGGTGGTGTGGAGAGGGAAGACTTGCAGCATGGGCAACTGCTGGTCTTCCATAGGCCTGCGCCCTGGAAAACCTTCCAAGACACAAATCCATGGTCTCACGAGACTAACGGATGCCTATAAATGCTAGGGATTCTGGGCAGTGCAGCTCAAAAGGACAGAATGGTTTAAATAAAATCTTGAACTTCTTCCCCTCCCGCACCTTCTTATGCTGGCTTCTTCCTCTTCCATTCCAATCCTAATGAAGGGTCTCAGCCTGACCGAAACACTATCTCTTTATTCTTTTCCATAGATGCTGCCTAACCTGCTGAATTCCTCACATGACACTGGAATTCTTTTTTGAAAATCAATAAGATAAGTGAGCGATAAATCACTCAGACCTTCTACCCTCGTTTTATTTCAGTATCCCGTGGTAGAGGGCCATTCATCCCTTTGGATCGAATCCAGCTCTTAATCTCAGCCACCATATCACCTTTAACTTCCCACCTTTTTCTCCAACAACCCATCGACACCGGTGGTAATTTACAGAAAATAATTAATCTGTTGAGTATTTAGCCTACAGGAAGGTGGCTAATCTGTCTGAAGAGCAGTTTTGCAGTCAAAACAATCTACCCAATCCTGGCCTTTTGCAATAAGCCTCCAACCAACCCCAATGAATGAAGGAGAAACAGGCCTCCCCAGTGCCCAGATTGGAATTTGACTCATAACCCTCATAGCCTCTCAAAAAACTAAACTAACTTATTGACCTTACTATTGCTAGTTGGATCTCCCGTGAATGCTCTTTAGTGATGATAAACAATTTATAGGAATACCTTCTACCAGCTTCCTTCTCCCCTCTTTCCAACATATATCAAGAGATGACCATAATACCTCCCTCCATTGTGTTTTTCCCATTTGTTCTTTGGGATGTGGATGGCATTGGCAAGGTTGAAATTTATTGCCCTTGGTAAAATATTGGTCAGCTACTACCTTAATTTACTATTGGTGCAGTCTGCTTATGGTGTTGTGAGGTATAGAGTTTAGATCTGGAAACCGTGAAAGGATGTTGATAAGTTAGCAACTAGGAGCAACATTTACTAATGCCATGAACTATGCTTTTCTAGAGGGTGCAGTAAGTGTTGGGAAGAGCTGACAGGTGCAACAAGAAATGCATTATTTGTCATGTTTACTAATAGTTTGCATGTCCCTTATCAGGATCTGTGGATTATTGAACATTACAGTGCCTTACAGCATAGTATAGGTCCTTCAGCCACAATATAGTGCTGACTTTTTAACCTACTCTAAGATCAATCCAACCATTCCTTCCCACGTTGCCCTCCACTTTTCTATCATTCATGTGCCTATCCCCAGCATATTTGCCTCTACCACCATTCCTGGCAGGGTATTCCAGGCACTCACCACTCTTTTAAAAAAAACTTACCCATGATGTCACTTTATACTTACATCCAAACAAGGTTAAAATTATGCCTCTTTGCATTAGCCATCTCCACCTTGGGAAACAGTCTCTGCCTGTTCACTTGATGTACACTTCTAATGTTGTACTTTTCTATCAAGTCATCTCTCATCTTTCTTCGTTCCAAAGAGAAAAGCTCCAGCTCACTCAAATTTTCCTCAAAAGACATGCTCCCTAACCCAGGCAATATCCTAATAAATCTCCTCTGCACCTTCTCTAAAGATTCCACATTCTTCCTCTAATGAGGCAACCAGAACGGGACTGTTGTGGTTTAACCAGGGTTTTAAAGAGTTGCAATATTACCTTGAGGCTCTTGAACTCAAGGATGGTGACAAATTAGTAAGTTACGACTTAATGTTTACAGATGCCATGAGCTATGCTTTTCTGGAGGGCGGAGGAAGGTGTTAGGAAGAGCTGACAGATGAAACAGGAAATGAATAATATATTGTATTTATGGGTGGTGGGTTGGAGATATGTCTCTACCAAAGGAGGTGTAAGGCACTCCTCTTTGCTAGCTTGCAAAGAGTAGCACCTGCTTGGCCCACCAATCAGTGTCTCTTGAAGTCATGGGAACAGGGGTTGGATGGTCAAATGAGTAGCTGGTGCATATCACAAGTCCTGGTTCTCTGACCACTGACGCCAGGCAGACAATCTCTGATGAGTATTAATAATGGCTGGGGTCACCCATCTTGTAAAGACACTGCCTGGAAGGTGGCAACGGCAAGCCAGTACTGTAGAAAAGTTTGGCAAGAACAATCATAGTCATAGACCATGATCACCCAAGCCATATGACACAGCACATAACAATGATGATAATAATTGTGGTTATGGGTAGTTTGCTCTTATGTGTTGTGGGTCATGATCCATGGATCATTGGTGTTTTAAATTTCAAGATTATTTCCAAATCTGCTCAAGCATACAATGTGGTCCATCTGCACCGCAGACTGATCTGGAAGTACATGATACTCACATCAATTGCACAATGAAGTTGCACTGCTCTCTTATCCTTTATTAGAGATTATTTTATTTGTTTAAGTGTCTTCTCGTAAACCCAAATAAATATACTTGTATTCTAGTCCAGGAAATATAAAGGAATTGGCTGCTAAAAGGACAGGATTCCTAAAGATTTTCAACCAATTTGAAAATGAGGATATTAAACAGGAATTCGGCTGCTGGATTTATAGCCTTTGTAAAGGGGAAAAAAAAACATGTGTTTGACGAAAGATGTCAATAAAACTGAGTCTTTCATCACAATTTTGGAGACTATGGAAAAGATGAAATGACACGGTTTTCCAGGGTCAGGTTGTAGATCAACAAGGATTTTTCTGGGCAGAAAGCTTTTTTTTTTGCAGAAGCACACAGTTAATTCTACATATAAAATGTGAATATCTGATGAGATGGGATGTCACTGGCAAGGCCATAAATTATTATACATTCCTAAATATCTCTTAATCCGTGTGAAAAGGATATTTCAGGAGACTATTGGTCGTCATCAACCTCGGTGCTGTGGGTCAGGAGTAAGAAAGGCTAGGAAACAAAGATAAGCAGATTTTCTTTACTGAAGCAATCATTGTACAATAATCTGATAACCTAATGGTCACTGTTAGTGATAGTAATATTTAATTACATTACTTAATATTCCTCCGACATTTTGTGTGTGTTTCTCTGGAGTTCCAACATCTGCTGAATCTTATGTTTACAATTGCCATCGTTCAAACTCACATCTCTGGATCAAGAGAAAGCTGCCCAAGATTAAACTGTAAATTTAGTTACAATTAAATCATCTTCCATGTTAACGAGTTACGAGTAGAAAATGTAATTCATACCATACCATATCGTAAGAGAGTTACTTAAACTAATTGGGACAAGGGTGCTGTCTTTCATATCATGTATAGCCCCACCTCGACTGGGGAAGGTTGAGCTCAGACAACAGACAAACTTGAACCCCAATGGATCGATTGCGAGAATGTGGTAAGTGGCCCATGGGGCTGATTGATCTCACAGTGAATTGATAGGGCTTCTTACATGAGTTTGGCACTCTTCTATGGAGCCAGCATTTGAGTACACATTTTTTTGCCTAGGTGAGCTCAGTTCACAGTTTTTGCACTGCAAGTTGCCTAGTGTGTACCATAACTAGCATACAGTAACTCAGTAAAAATGTTTAATCCTACTGCTCCACGCAGAGGTTACAGAATTTCAAACACAGCAATGCAGGACTCCATATGTGGTGAGTGAACTCCATAAAAATGCATGAAATTCATTGTCATATTTTCAAACTCAAAGTACTTGAAGTGAACTGAATTTTTACAGGAAAACTCAGCCTTGGCATGCTCTGAGAATTTAGGTTTGGGCTTCAATAATATTAGGGGATTGGTCATACCATTGACACCTGATATTAGTCTACAGCTACGATGAGGCCATTGTCAGGCTCGAGGAGCAACACCTGATATTCCATCCGGGTAGTCCCCAACCTGGCAGCATGAACGATTGATTTCTCTAATGTCCAGTATTTACTCCACACTCCCCATTCTGGCTCTCTTCTTATCTCGTCTCTTCACCTTCCTATCACCTCCCCTGGTGCTCCACCTCCTTCCCTTCCCTCTCCCCGTGGTCTACTCTCTTCTCCAATCGGATTCCTTTTCCTTCAGCCTTTTAGCTTTTCCACCTATCACTTACCAGCTTCTCACTTCATACTCCTCCCCCATCCACCTACCTTCCCCCTCACCTGGCTTCACCTATCACTTTCCAGCTTGTACTCCTTCCCCTTCCCCCACCTTCTCATTCTGGCTTCTTCCCCTTCCTTTTCAATCCTGATGAAGGTTCGCAGCCCCAAACTCTTTCCACAGATGCTGCCAGACCTGCTAAGTTCTTCCAGGAGATTGAGACTGAGAGGGAAATGGATCAGCCATGATGAAATGTGGAGCAGAGTCAAAAGGCTAAATTGCCTAATTCTGCTCCTACAACTTACGGTTTTATGGTCTTACTGTAAGCTATTTCTCTTTACATATCATTTCCTGTGTGGGTTAATTTTGATTTGATTTGAAACACATGATGGAAAGACATCCATCTTCATCCTCTGTTTGCTCTTGAAACAGAATATCTGAGAGTCTTAATTTTTTGTACTATTTAGCATATACAGTACTGTGCCAAAGCCTAAGACTTTTGCACAATACTGTATATGCAGGAAAGTTGTCGAATCTGGGACTTGATGGGAATTTGTGGTGAATAAAATGAGATTATTATAAGATAAATGGAAAAGGGTGCCTGGCAGTCAGCACACTCAGCTTCTGTACTGTACGACATTTGATCAATTAAATTTCTATTCTCCAATTACCTTAGTAACAATTAAACTAATAATTTCAGATAAACAGTACATGTTATGGGATTCCACTGTAGTAATTTAACTGTTGTGCTGCCGATATGCTGGGACATATCATCAGTGATGTAACCTGGGGTCATCGGATGTTTTAGGTCTTTCAACATCAGGCACTCTTGCCCAGGTGACCTAGCCAGGGCTGATCAAGCCCCAGCTTGTGTCCCAGCAGCATTGGTCCACAGGTCACACCTCTTGATCCATAGTCATTTGCTTCGGTCCTGATAACTCTTTTCTTTGCAGCCCCATCAATGCCGAGGAGGGAGTAGGTTCTGCACAGCGAGCAGCCAACAAAACCTCTACGCCCACCGCTATAGGCTCGCACCGTGCCTTCCACCTGTCTTTGACACCGTTCCACCAGGTCCTGGTACACAGCTTTCTTACAGTCAAACCCCTGATCAATTCGGTCTTCCCAAAGAACTGTCAGTTCTACCATGGTCCACCTGCTTCAGAGTTTCTGACAGAATGACCCCAAAACATTAGGTCATTATCATGCAACACAAAATAATCTTAGGAAATGGACAGCTATGAGAAAGACATTAGGAAGGAAAAGATGCCCGAGAGGGGCGGGGGCAGGATGAGCATCCCAATCGGACGGACCTATTGGCAATGACTCAAGCAAATGGACAATTGACTTTTTACCAGTTACCAGTGGAGTTTCACAGTGGTTGGTGTTGGGACCGCTGCTTTTTATGATGTATGTCAATGATTTGGACAATGAGATTAATGGATTTGTGGCTAAATTTGCCGATGCCACAAAGATAGATGGAGGAACAGGTAGTGTTGAGGAAAGGGAGAGCCTGCAGAGAGACTTAGATAGTTTAGGGGAATGGCAAAGAAGTGGGATATGAAATACAATATTGGAAAGTGCATGGTTATGCACTTTGGTGGAAGAAATAAATGGGTAGACTATTATTTAGATGCAAAGAGGATTCAAAACACAGAGATGCAAAGGGATTTGGGAGTCCTTGTGCAGGATACCCTGAAGGTTAACCTCTAGGTTGAGTCGATGGTGAAGAAGGCGAATGCAATGTTGGCATTCATTTCTAGAGGTATAGAATATAAGAGCAGGGATGTGATGTTGAGGCTCTATAAGGCACTTGTGAGACCACACTCGGAGTATTGTGTGCAGTTTTGGGCTTCTTATTTTAGAAAGGATATACTAACATTGGAGAGGGTTCAGAGAAGATTCACGAGAATGATTCCAGGAATGAAAGGGTTACCATATAAGGAATGTCTGGCAGCTCTTGGGCTGTATTCCCTGGAGTTCAGGAAAATGAGGGGGGATCTCATAGAAACGTTCCAAATGTTAGAAGGGCTGAATAGATTAGATATGGCAAAGTTATTTCCCACGGTAGAGGAGTCTAGGATAAGAGGGCACAACTTCAGGATTGAAGGACGTTCATTTAGAACAGAGATGTGGAGAAAATACTTTAGTCAGAGGATGGTAAATCTGTGGAACTTGTTGCCACGACCGGCTGTGGAGGCCAAGTCATTGGGTGCATTTAAGGCAGAGATAGATAGGTTCTTGATTAGCCAGGGCATCAAAGGGTATGGGGAGAAGGCAGGGGAGTTGGGATGACTGGAAGAATTGGATCAGCCATGATTGAGTGATGGAGCAGACTCAATGGGCCAAATAGCCTACTTCTGCTCCTATATCTTACGGTCTTATAGTCTCATAAAGACCTGTATATGAACAAGTGGAGATTTACTCACTGCTGGGATATGGGTGTCACCAATGAAAGTCAGAACTTAGCTTCCATCTCTAATTCTGATCTGGACTGTACAGCACTCTTGGCCATTTCAGAGAACCATTATGAGTCACACAAAGGTCACGCTGGGTAAACAGGGCAGATTTTCTTCCCTGAAGTACCTCAGTAGGTCATATGGTCTTTACAGTAATCCAGTGGTTTAATGGTCACCATTATAGATATTACCTTCTTTAACCAAATCAGATCCATTTAGATGTCCAAATTTAAAAATGGCTGATTGAGATATTAGGTGCTTAAATGTTTCTAAATTAATAACTTTTTCTCTGGATTCAAGTACAGTAATTTAACCAATATACTCAAGGAAACAACAGTGTTGGTCAGTCCAGAGCATGGTCTTCACCTGAAACATCAACTGTCCATTTCCCTTCATTGACTCTGCAAGTTTCTCCAGCCTTGTGTGATGCTATGGTGTTTGCCATGCTCTTACATTACAATGTCTACTCAACATGGCCAGCCAAGAATTAGAGGCAAGGCTAAGCTATTATTGGTATTGTTAACATCTGTACTTTTACTTAAGAGAATTGCCGAGGTAATCAGTTTATTACATTCAGTACTTAATCTAATCTTCTTTACAAGAATACATTCAGAAAGGATGCAAGATTTACCATAAAGCCAAAAGTAACTTTTAAACCCTCATCATATCCAAAACAATATACCTTTATTTCTTTGCAGTATGCGTACGGTTTTGTAAGGACAGCACTAGCTATTCCTAACTGTTCCCCAAATTGTGATATGCCGGGCCATTTCAGAGACTGTTAACACACCCATTAACACAGCTTTAACATTTGCAGTAGGGTTCACTACCTTGCATTTTGGTGTCAGAATTCAGCCCACATGGCATTTGAAAACTACTGATGGTATAACATTAGAACCCATTTCTGAGGTGAGAGCCGACACATATTGTGGAACCACTTCATTGAGCAACTTTGGTCCATCTGCTGTAGAAGGCAGGATCTCCCATTTCAACTGGACTTCTCATTTCCATACTGACATGTCTGTCCATGATCTCTTCTACTGCCACAATAAGGCCAAGTTCAGGTTGGCCTCATATTCCATCTCCAATCTGATGGCATGAATATCAATTTCTCTAACTTGGGGTAAATTCTTCCTCCTCCCCCTACATTTTTCCCATTCCTCATTCTTGGTCACCCTCTCACTACTTCTCCCTTGCCCTCATGATATCCATCACTCTCCACTGGTCCCCTTTCTCCTCCCCTTTATTCCCAGTCCACTGTCCTCTTCTATAAATTCCTTCTTCTCCAGCCCTTTAACTCTTCCATCTATCACCTCCCAGCTTCTTAGATCATCTCTTCTTTCCACTCACCTACCTTCCCCCTCACCTGGTCTCACCTACACACAAGAGCTTCTGCAGATGCTGAAAACCTTCAGCAACACACAAAATGCAGGAGGAAATTAGCAGGTCAGAAAGCAATTATGAAGGGGAATAAACAGTTGATGTTTCAGGCTAAACCCTTCGTCACCACGGGTGGATGGTCTTGGCATGAAACATTGACTGTTCACTCCCCTGCATAGATGCTACCTGATCTGCTGAGTTCCTCCAGCATTCTGTGTGTGTTGCTCAAGATTTCCAGCAACTGCAGAATCTCATTTGACTAGTGGAGTACACATTTTTGACAAGAGTGCACCGCAGTTCCAAAATTAAACGATTAAATCACAGCTTATGAACAGTGACAATTCTATCTCCAAGACTAGATGAGACTAAACGAAGCCCTAGTGCCTTTATAAAGATGCAGGGATCCAAACAAAGTATCTGTGCCATTAAGATGATTGTCAAGGAAGTGGAGCAGGGATAAATAGCAATGGAACATAATTGAAGCAGGCATTATGATGGAATTCACAATCTCATAGCAGAAATCAGACCCTTTAGACCACTCTATCTGTGCTGACACTTTAATCCTACATTTTTATCATTCTCCCTCACATTCCCAGCAGCTCAAGTTCAAGTTTATTGTCATTCAACCAGATACATATTTACTGCCAAACGAGAAAGCGTTCCTCCAGACAAAGCGCAGAACACAGTAAAGTAACTTCTTAGGGATATGGGACCCACAGGGTCAGAAGAAGAACTTGCAAACTCCATGCAGACAGCACCCAAGGACGGGTTTGAACCAGGGTTGCCAGAGCTGATCACTGCACCACTGAGCCACCCAAGAATATATGGTAAGCAACGTCGCGAGGAAAGGGAGGTTGAGGGCTGCATAAAACTTCAAAAAGAACCTTGTTGATGCAGGTTATATCAAAACATGAAAGACTGAGCTAAGGAGTTGATTTATTTTCCTTGATCACAATATTAGTACATAGCAAAATCGACTTCAAAGGAAGGGTGAGTGGTTTTAAAGACAAGGGATGAATTGAAGGAGGACATTGTCAGGGAGACTAAACAGATTGGTAGTAATCAGCCATTCATGTGTTCTTGCTTCCATAGATTGAACTCATTGATCCTTTAATCAAAGTGTGGATGAAATCTAGAATGATATACCTGTGGTATTTGGGGAGCAGCTGAGAAGTGGGATGGGACACCAGAATAACTTTAGTATAGATCAGTTCTATGAGCTAAATTGAGGGGAGGAGAGTGATATTCGTACAGAAGCAACATCCCTAACCCTGCACCAAGTTTTACTGTCATAGACACATAAATAGCATATAGCTAGGATGTCTAACACTTTTGCACAGTACTGCAAGCTGTTTTTTTTATATTATTTCCTGTGTGGGTAAATTTTGATTTGATATAAAGCACACAGTGGAAAGACATCCATCTCCACCCTCTCTTTATTTGCCCTTGATACAGTAATAACTGAGTGTTAAGTTTTTGTTAATATTGACAAATAGATAGATACCTTATTGATCCCAAAGGAAATTACAATGTCACAATAGCATTACAAGTTCACAGATATACAAATAGTAGAAGAGGAGTGAGAAGTATAAAAAAAATAAGTTACCTTAAAAGTAAGATGTACAAGATTTACAGACCAAAGATTGCAAGATTTACAAGTTCACACTGATAAGATGGTAGTGCAAGAATTACCGTAATATTACACAGTAATGGGTGCACATTCACACCGTCCAGATAAGAAGTGATGGCAGTATCGCAACAGAGCATCCGCGATAGCAGAGTGTGATAAACAGAGCTCTGGTAAACAGAGGTTAATAACAGTCTAACAGGAGGGGGTCATCACCCCCCCCGCCCCCCCCCCCCCGGCTATAGGCTATTGGTGAACATTTAGTAGACACTGTATTGCGCAAAAGTCTCAGGCAATCTAGCTATATGTGCCCAAGACTTCAGCACAAAACTGTAGATTGTAACTACTTATAAACCAATATTTATTGACCACTGGGAAAAATACATCCTGGGGTTATGGATTAGCCTTATTTATTTCACGTACCTTGAAACATACAGTAAAATGTACGGTTTGCATCAATGACCAACACAGTCCAAGGATTGTGCTGGGGACAGCCCAGACATGTCGTCACGCTTCCAGTGCCAACATAGCGCGCCCACTATTTACTAACTCTAACCCATATGTACGGCTTTGGAATGTGGGAGAAAACCAGAGCATCAGAGGAAACCCATGCGGTCACAGTGGGAATATACAGACAGGAGTGGAATGGAACTCAGGTCACTGGCTGGCACTGTAGTAGCAGAGCACACAAGCTGCTATGCCACTGTGTCACCCCAAATCTTACATCAAAATGATTCTGCTTAAAATCAAGCAAGTAAAGATTGTAACCAAGATAAATGTTACCAACAGAGGTCTGTGTAATGGAGATAATGTGAAGGATGTGGGATGGAAGTGAGGAATCTACCTCTTTGAAATCCTAAGGTTAAACATTTATACGGTAGGCATCATCACATGAGTCACTAACAACCTGATCACCAGGCTAAACAACTCATCAGGTGCCTTCATCAACTCAAGACTCTTTAGATTGTCTGTCTGGTGTCAGTGGTCGCATAACCAGGTTTTGTGATATGCATCGGCGGGGGGGGGGCAGTGGGGGGGGGGTGCTAAGCAGGTGCTACACCTTTCCCAAGGGTGACCTGCAGGGTAGTGGAGGGAAGGAGCACCTTACACCTCCTTTGGCAGAGATGTATCTCTACCCGCCAACCTACGGAAGATGGTATCAGAATGATTTACAGTCATTATAGCTTGCAAATACATGTTATCAACTTTAGGACTTTAAAAATAGCAAGATCATAAACTAAGATCAGGTTGAGAGAAAGCAGCTTATTTAGAAACTCATCCTCCGGGAAAAAAAAACTGAAAATACTGGAAACACTCAGAAGGTCAGGCGGCACCTGTTGAAGGAAATTGAATTAACATTTCAGATCTACTGCCACAGAAGCTGCCCAACCTGATGAGTTTTTCCAGTATCTTCAGGTTTCCAGCATCTGCAGTTTATATGCCCTCCTCCATGCCCCAGTTTGAATGAAAATCATCAGTTTCCCCAGAATGGGACTTGAAATTATCCAGGTGCAATATTAATCTGTCTTCTCTTTCCACAGATGCTGCCTGTCCTGCTGAGAAGCTCCAACATTATAGTGTATTATTTATATTTTTAGCATCTGCCTCTTTTCAATGATTGTGATGTCTGATCAATGATCTTTTGCTATATTTATTTCATTTATTTACTTATTAAGACACATCGTGGAGCAGGCCTACCATACCACCCAGCAATCCCCTAATTTAATCCTCGCCTAATCACAGGATAATTAACAATGACCAATTAATCTACTAACTGCTACATCTTTGGACTGTGGGAGGAAACCAGAGCACCTGGAGGAAATCCACACAGTCATGGAGAGAAAATAAAAGCTCCTTATAGGCAGCAGCAGGAATTGAACCCCACTTGCTGGTATTGTAAAACCGTTGTGCTAACTGTTGTGGTGCCGGGCCGCAAAGCATGTGCTACCAGGCCGCGAGGAAACAACATGATTTGGCGATACGAGTCAGCTGCATCTTTCCTCATTCCCTGTCACGCCCACTGTTGATGCATGTGAGGTCATTACCCGCGCGTCATCCATGTCAGCGCAGGAAGGAGATCAACTCCTTGAGCTTGCAAATGACGACGGGCTGAAAAGTATGTTTGACATAACATCTCTGCCGGCATTCCGGATCAAAGTGAAGGCTGAATATCCTGAGATAGCCATGAAAGCACTGAAAACGTTGCTTCCATTTCCAACATCATATCGCTGTCAAGCGGAGTTATCTACAATGAATGCAACGAAAACTAAAGTGCGGAATAGACTGGACATAAGGAACCCCCTTCGAGTATCACTGTCTCCCATCACCCCTCGATGGAACCATCTCGTTGCAGGGAAACAAGCCCGGGGCTCCCACTGATTCAGCGATATTGGTGTGTTGCAATGATTTTATATGTTCATACGGGGAAAATATGTGCTGTATGTTTAATATCCAAACGTTACTTAAAATGTTATGATGCTATTGACTCATAAGTGACCTATAATTGACTCATCACAATTCATGCGCTGTGTTACATAAAACCTAAAATAACACTAACATATAGTAAAAGCAGAAATGATATGATAAATACACAGCCTATATAATGTAGAAATAATGTATGTAGAGTGTAGTTTCACTGAACAGAATCGCCAAAAACGATTTGTAGAAAAAAAATCGACACGTACACGCATGCGCACACAGGTGCCCAGGCAAGGCTTCATGGTCATGGTAGTCTTTCTCGGGGTAAACACAATGTATTTGACGGTTACTCTTGTCCGTTGGCAACCCTACCCCCCAACCCCCGGTCGGCTGGTCCGCAAGAATATTGTCAATCATAAACCGGTCCCCGGTGCAAAAAAGGTTGGGGACACCTGCACTATGCTACCATTCTCTGGGATGCCTATAACTTCCTTCCTTTAACTATGAGTAAACTGCAAGGATTGTGAGAATCCTACTGTAGTGATTTTAACTTGAACCCAATGATAGCTTTGAGATCAAATCCAGTTCCCTATATCCCTGTTTCTCTGAAAAATCGAATTAAACCTCAGAAGTGCTGACAGCATGGAATTGCTAGAAGCACTCAGCTAGTCAGGCGGCATTTGTAAGAAAGATCCAGAATATTAATCATTTCTCTTCCTATAGACGCTGCCTGACCTGCTGAGTATTTCTAGAATTTTCTGGTTTTATTACAGTGGGTGGCTTTCTAAACAAGCTTCCTTCTCATTAACCTGACCACAGCTTATAATGCACAGTAACACATGACAGGAGCAGGAGTAGGCCAGTCAGCCCCTCAAACCTATCCTACCATTCAAATAAGGCTGATCTACCCTGGCTTCAGTTCCTACTTAGCCTCCAGTTGTCCCACTTTTAAGCCTTTCTAGCTATTTACTACTACATTTAATGATCGTTTTACTCTCTGCTGATACCTGCCAGGCTGACTTAAATTGGTCATCTGAGATGAACTTTACAGAAGTTGCTGCTGTTTATGTTTTTAAGAACACTCTGTTTACATTTTGAATGCGATCTGTAACTGTTCATCATTTTCATTAATGATCTAAAGAAAGGCCCTGGATGCACTTTGAAATACACCGGAGATGCAAGAAGTATCTGTGAGGGTCAGCCATTTGGAACAAATTGACAGGTTGCAGGCCGACTTAGATCTGGTTGGCTGAATGGGCCTATGGATATGAAGTGCCATTTAATATGCAGAAAGCGCATTGTCATGCATTTATAGTGGAGAGCTTCCAAGCATACTCCTTTCAGTGCTGAGATACACATTAAAGGGTTGCAAAAGACACTTGGGGATTGCTTTTGATCAACAGAGCACAAACAATAAGGGCTGAATAGCAGGAAAATAAAACTTCACTCTGCTGTACCGGGATTATCAAGGATACTGGACATGACTATACAAGAAAAGGATGCATCAACTCCTGACAAAATGATGAAGAATAGAAACAGAAGGCAGCTATTCAGCCCTATGCCTTTTCCTGACACTTGACAAGATCATACTTATTTTTCACATTCCTTTCCTGCAATAACCCCACATCCCTTAGTATCCAAAATGCTAAAGATATTAAGGTTCTGAAACTTCCATTGTGGTGTTAGCTCCAGGGAGCAAGGTTACAATGAAGACATTTAGTGACATGTGGGTCAGGAGTTCTTCTTTTTCTTTAATGCCATGAAGCCTTACCATTAAACGAGGGGTCCGCAAGTCAGACCTGACGTAGGTGAAATTTTTGAATAAGATAGTTTTCTTCAGGTTACCCAAGTGGATTGGGCTGTGAGGGCAAGAGATCACAGGTATAAAGCCCTTTAGAAGTACTTTAGATTGAATCAAAATCAGAATCAGGTTTATTATCACCAGGATGTGTTGTGAAATTTGTTAACTTAGCAGCAGCAGTTCAATGCAATATATAATATAGAACAAGAAAACACAAAATAATAATAAGTAAATTACAGTATACATATATTGAATAGATTAAAAATAGTGTAAAAACAGAAATAATATCTATGAAAAAACTGAAGTAGTGTTCGCAGGTTCAATGTCCATTTAGGAATCCGATGGCAGGGGGAAGAAGCTGTTCCTGAATGGCTAGGTGTGTACCTTCATGCTTGTGTATCTCCTAACTGCCAGGAACAATTCCTTTTCAGACCATTGTCACCTCTTACATGACAAACACAGTGGCCACTTTATTAAGTACACACACACAAAACGCTGGAGGATATCTACAGGCCAGGCAGTGCCTACAGAAAAGAGTAAACACTCGACATTTCGGGCCAAGACCCTTCATCAGAACTGCCAAAACATCGACTGTTTACTCTTTTTCATAGATGCTGCCTGGCCTGCAGAGATCCTCCAGCATTTTGTGTGTGTTGCCTTGTATTTCCAGTACCTGCATATTTTCCTCATGTTTATGACAATTTATTAGGTACACCTGCTCATTAATGCAAACATATAATCAGCCAAACACGTGACAGCAACTCAAAGTAGAAAATAATGCATACATAGTCAAGAGATTCAGTTGTTGTTCAGACCAAACATTAGATAGGGGAAGAAATATGATCCAAATAATTTTGACTGCGGAGTAATTATTGGTGCCAGACAGGGTGGTTTGAGTATTTCAGAAAGAGCTTATCTCCTGCAATTTCCATGCACAATAGGATTTAGCATTTACAGAGAATGGTGCAATAAAGAAAAAAAAACATCCAGCGAGCAGCAGTTCTGTGGATTGTTAATGAGAGAGGTTCCTTAATTTCTTTACAGGGTTGGAGGGAAAATATCTAAATACTTTCCCTCTACCCCACTCAAAGAAGCAGGCATTGACAATTTGCCAGGAATAATCCTGGTCATGGATAGAGAAAGGAGTGGGAACAGCAGCATGAGAGGGTCTTCCCCACAGGTGACAATCCCTCACAGTTCAGGGATAGACAGAAGACCATGATCGCCCATGTTATGTGACATGGCACATGATGATGAGGATTAAGCCCACCCCGAACTGGATCAGATTTTCTTCTTTCAGTATGAAATACAGAGTTGCTGTAGCAGGGGTCTGGGGGTTAAAGTTGAAGCAGGTAAGAAGATCTGATGCCATGTGTGTTAGGTAGAACATGAAGCAAAGTCAAAGTCTGGTTTATTGTTCGATGAAATGTTTACTTGCAGCAGCAGCACAAGGACATATCAACAGATAAACATTCACAACAAAAGCAAATCAGACAAGCTTATATACAGAATTATACATAATTTTGAACTAAGGAAAGTCAACGGTGGTACAAAAGTGGTTATAATGCTGCTATACTAAACGTGGAGTGTCTTTATGTTGATGTCTTTGAGTCTTAGACAAGATCAGATGACAATCCAAGGGAGACATCATTCAGATAACCAACTACAGCAACAATCTCTTCAATCTCTCAGGCCTCTCCCCACAAGAGGATAATCAAATAATACAGAAAGAGGAGTGCAGAAACTGGCCATTGAAATTCATCTCCTCCAATCCATAATTACATTGCCAACCCACACAAGCAATATCCCACCCCTTCTCTCCTTGCCATTCCACCCTACTACCCAACGCATCTTTCTTCACTCCAATAGTCTGGTACCTTTAGGACCTGTGGTGATGCACCAGTAGATTACAGGGTTTTACTCCCATTAACACACAAACATATTTTTGATCCCTCTAAGAGGGCCACAACCTTGTCGTAGTTTGGAGGCTTGCATGCCTTAATTACCTGGAGAGCTATGCTGGCTGGAGTCAGTGCCTTGGACTTTGACTCTTGGGAGAGTCACCCATGTTCAGATCAAAGGATAGATGCCAGACTGGTCCACTGGTCTCCAGGTTCAGGGATTCAGCTCAGAGATAACAACCCTGACTGGTAAATCATTCCTGTTACGGAAAACAGGAATGAAGAATCCTTCCATATCTGTGTGTGATTTCGTCTCCATCTAAAGCACTCCCCGCTAAAGCCAAAGATCAGTAAAAAGCAAGAACTAGAATTTTGCTGATGAGGTGTCTCGACCCAAAAATCCACTTTATTCCTTTCCACAGATACTAGCAGCCCTGCTGAGTTCCTCCACCATTTTGTGTTTGTTACTCTGGATTTCCAACATCTGCAGAATCATTTGCATTCATGAAAAAGTAGAACTGTTTCCCAATATTTGTAAATGCTCAAAACTAGCAGTGTCTGTATCTCAAGCATGAGAAGGTCTGTGGATGCCAGAAATCCAAAAAAGGGTCTTGGTCCAAAATGTTGACTGTTTACTCTTTTCCATAAATGCTGCCTGGCCTGCTGATTTCCTTCAGCATTTTGTGTGAGTCTCTGTATCTGCTAGATGAAAAGAAGCCCTTATGTATTGCGTTGATAATGACACACTGTTTATGTTCTGAAACATAACAGAGCCGGTGAATCTAACAAAATAACAGTCTAGGGAATGGTAGCTTTCCAGGCAACAGCCTTCAAATTTCCTCATTATCTATAGTCTGCAACTAAGGACCAACACTCTAACAGGCTCATTGACAACAAGAGTTAAGAGCAATAAACAATCTGCTGGAGGAACTCAGCAGGTCAAACAGAATCTGTGGGATGAAGTGTCGATGTTTTGGGTCAGAACCCTGCACCAGCACCCTTTACAGACACTGGAGCATGTCTAAAAGATGGGATATACCAATAAAATGCAGAAGTTATTTTAAAAGATTAGAAATTTAACGGGAACCTTGGGGAAGCAGCTTTTTCACCCAGAAAGTAGGCAGTATATGTGCGACTACAGTAGTGTTGCAGTTAGTGTAACACTTTACGGTAACAGTGATTGGGACTCAAGTCCTGCTACTCTCTGTAAGGAGATTGTACATCTCCCCGTGACCATGTGGGTTTCTTCCGGGTGCTCCGGTTTCCTCCCACATTCCAAAGACGTACTGGTTAGCGTTGATGACCTGTGGGCATGCTATGTTGGCGTCAGAAGCACGGCAACACTTGTGGGCTGCCCCAGAACAGCCTCAGACCGTGTTGGTCATTGCTGAAAATGACACATTATACTGTTTCAATGTACATGTGACGAAGCTAATCTTTACCTTTGTATGAAATAAGCTGCTAGAGGAAATATTTGAGGTAGGTGTATTAACAGCATTTAAAATACACTTGCACAGGTACACTGTCGACATTTCAGGTTGAAACCCTGCACTGGAATGCCATATTCAGTGCATGATCTGCCTGCTGACAACACTATCTACTAAATGCACCCCCTTCCTCCTCCTTTAAATTAACACTGAGCCCTTAATATTCAGCAGCATTGAAAAGACTGGATGTTGTTATGCGCAAGTAGTCCTGGTTTGTCATTTTCCCTTTTGAAAGGTACCAGATGTTAGCGTAGGCAGCAATGCGTGGCCAGCTCCCGATCCGATCACATGGAGCTCAACTGTTGCCGCTCTACAGAGATTCAATACCAGAGATAAGCAGCCCCATTTCACAGCTCATTCCTGCATCGATTATAAAGGAACAGCAGCCCCTGTGTACATTATAGAGTATAACAGCTCCTGTGAACATTATAGAATGAAAGCCCATGTACATTATGGAAAATAGATCCTTTATGGAGAATAACAGAGGCTATAAGCAAATCACTGAGGATAACAGTCTCTGTATATTCCGGAGAATAGCAGGCTCAGTGAATAAGTCCTTGTGCAGTGTGTGGACAATAGCACTCTCCGTGAATACTGAAAAATAAAAGCCCCTGTGACTATTATAGAATAGCAGTCAACGTGTATAACAGAGAATGATGGTTTTTGAGGTAATTACAAATTTTATATGTTTTGAAGAATAACTGTGCATGTTACAGAGATCACAGCCACTGTGCAAGTTAAAAGGAACTGCAGGTCCTATGGGTATTTTTCATAAATAAACTTTCCCTATGTACCTTGTAGGGAACTGGCGCTCTATAGCATATAGCAACCCAGAAAGTGTTTCTTGAATACGAGTTCTTATGTATTTAACGAATCACCTCATCAGAAACCTTTGTTTATATAACAGGAAATTGTACCACTTCATACAATAATGAGAGCTGCCTTTCGGTGTTTAATATGGAAAGGAACAGTGTCATTATACGCAGGGAAATGCAAGCCCGTTCGGATACTGAACAGTATATAGATAGAAAATGGAAGAATCTATCCATCATGTGCGGCAAAGAAAGACCCATTGTCTATAATGGGTAAAGACACCTAACAACAAATTGTATATTCTAACCACTCACTTAATGTACAAAATGGAAAAAAAATAGTATTGGATAAGTGACATATAAAATTAAGTTATTTGTCAGGATACATTTATACAAGATTGTCCATGGAACCTTTGGAATGTAACGTGTCTTTTTACTTCCATTAAATGAGGGGAGATGGATTGCCTGACTAAAATAGATTTAGTTGATTATATTTATAGGGGAATACTAATGGGAAGTGAAAAGTGTCTGCCCCACGCGCATACTAAATAAGACCTGTTCAATCTTAGTTCTCATAGCTAAGTTGAAATTGCTGAGTAAATGTAGCACTATCTTCCCCCATTTCTACATTATTCAGCTTCCCTTCCCTCCCCTCGCCTCCTCTCTTAACAGGTGTTAGATTACATTGGCAGGGGGAAACTCAACCTTACTTCTTACTTTTTGACACCTGTCTTGCAATGGGTCACTCCCAATATCTGATACACAGTAAACCTGAGGGAACATTATCAGGCCCTTAATATTATTTTTGTGGGACCTGGCTGTGCGCAAATTGGCAGCTATGCTGCAGACTCAGGTGAGAATCAGATTTAATATCATCGGCATATGTTGTGAAATTTGTAGTGCAGCAGCAGTTCAATGCAATGCATCATAATAGAAAAAATACAAATTTTAAAAATATATATGTGAAATAAATCAAATAAGTAGTGCAAAAATGGAAATTAAAAAGTAGTGAGGTAATATTCATAGGTTCAATGTCCACTCAGAAAGCTGATGGCAAAGGCTGTTCCTGAATCATTGAGTGTGTGGCTTCTGGCTCCTGTACCTCCTCCCTGATGGTAGCAATGAGAACAAGGCATGACCTGGGTAATGGGGGTCCTTCATGAGAGAAGCTGTTTTTTTGAGGCCTTACTCCTTGAAGATGTCCTGGATATTGCAGAGGCTAAGGCCCATGATGGAGTTAAGTTTACATGTTGACCAATCAGTGACTGTGCTTCATTGGCTATAAAATACTGAGGCTGTGATACATCAGTAAAGACAAGTTGAATTGTAAAGATGAACAAACAGCTTTTTTTGTTTCCCCACGCAGCACCAGCCTGGAACTGAGGCAGAATTCTATGGGTTTCAGTCACTTCAACATCCCAAGGCTGAGCAATGGCTGACGGTATCCATGCAGGGAGAACTTTGCTAGTGGCTACCATGAGCAGTCCAAAATGCACAGAGAAAGACTCCAATACATTGCATTCAGTGCAGAAAATTCAACCTATCACCAATCCAAAGCTTACCAACTCAATACAAACTTGGAATAAAGATCTTCCACAATAAAGACCTTCCTCACTGAGTATTTGTGGCATCTGTAAGAAGGGACAATAATGCCCATCAAATATTTGAGAACCAAAAATAAAAATTCTGCAGACATTCAAGGTAAAGTCCACAGAAATGGCACTGAGCCATTTGTTACCTGCAGCTTCAATTCTCAACCGCACTCTCTTTCTCAGTCTATGGCTTCTTTTTCTGTTACAATGACACCCAATGCAAGTTTGAGGAACAACATTTCACAGTGCAGGCTTTTGGGCTCAGTCCTGAATTCTACAATTCCCAGTGGCCAAACATTTTAATTCCAATTCCTATTTTGCTTCCAACATGTTGGTTCATGACCTCTTCTTGTGCCACAACAAGGCCATCCTTAGGGCGGAGGAACACCACCTTATATTCCATCTGGGTAGCCTCTAATCTGATAGCATAAATATCAATTTCTCCTTCCAGTAAAAAGATATTTCCTCTCCCCTTCCCTCTTTTTCTATTCCCCACTCTGGCCTTTTACGTCTTCTCACCTATCACTTCCCCCTGGTACCCCTCCTCTTTCCCTTTCTCCTATGGTCCACTCTCCTCTCCTATCAGATTCCTTCCTCTCCAGCCCTTTACCTTTCTGACTCAACTGGCTTCAACTATCACCTTCTAGCTTCTATTTCTTCTCCTCACCCCACCATCTTATTCTGGCATCTTCCCACACACTTTCTAGTTCTGAAGAAGTGTCTCAGCTTGAAACGTCCACTTTTCATTTCCATTGAGATTGCCTGATCTGCTGAATTCCTCCAGCGTTCTGTGTGTGCAGCTTGATCTGCCTCCATCAGCCAACTATTTATGATACTGTTTCAGCTTGTTCGTTTTTCCTGTTTTCCCTTTCAATGTAGAGAACATGCTTAGTTAAACCTGCCAGGCATATCGTCCCATTCTGCATTTGGCAAATCCTACATTCTTTTGGCCATGTTCTCAATTTCTAACTGCTCTTATTCACTGTCAGATGAGACAACCTTGATAACAGCTAATCCTCATTTCCACCCAAGTTTTATATTTTCTTAGGCATCCATCGCCACATCCCCTCCCTCTACCCACTGCCTCATTCCTCATGTAGCTTAACGTACTTCTTTCATCTCCTTCTCACCTCTAACAAAGGATTATTGACCTGACACATTATCTGCCTTCTCCTTCCAGATGTGTGACCTGGACAACTGAGATTGTCCGCCTTCCTCTTCCACACACGTAATCTGACCTACTGAGATTGTCCATCCCTTCTTTTTCCCACAGATGTGACCAGAACCACAGTCTGTCCATCTCTTCCCCTTCCATAGATGTGACCTGACCTACTGAGATCGTCCATCCTTCCTTCTTCGACAGATGCGACCTGCTCCATTGAGATAGTCCATAGCTTCCTCTTCCACAGATGCAATTTGACCCAATGAGGTCATCCATCCCTTCCTCTTCCACAGATGTAACCTGACCTACTGAGATCGTCCATCCTTCCTTCTTCGACAGATGCGACCTGCTCCATTGAGATAGTCCATAGCTTCCTCTTCCACAGATGCAATTTGACCCGATGAGGTCGTCCATCCCTTCCTCTTCCACAGATGTAACCTGACCCACTGAGACAGTCCATAGCTTCCTCTTCCACAGATGTAACCTGACCTACTGAGATCGTCCATCCTTCCTTCTTTCACAGATATGTCCTGCTCCATTGAGACTGTCCATCCCTTCTTCCACAGATGTGACTCGACCCAATGAGATTTTCCAAATATTTTCCCTTTTGATATTAGAGAAGAATTCAAAGCTACTGTATGTTGAGTAACATGTTCAAAATGCTAGAGAAACTCAGCAGGTCAGGTAGATGGAAATAGACAGTCAACATTTTAGGCCAAGACCCTTCCTCAGGCAGGAAAGGAAGGGTGAAGGCTGCACTGAATTAATATTGCGTTTCCAATTACCCTTCTGGTTTACACATCCACTCCAAATTCAGTCATCAAGTTGCAACACAATTACTCAATTCTAATTTAAAGTTTACCAGCCTGAGTCATGCTGCCATCCAGCCTTGCAACTTCTTGTACCTTCTTGCAGCCTTACATATGAAGGGAAAGTCAGAAATAACTCCAAACACTCTCCAACATACCTTTTATGCTTCTTCTTTTGTTCTTTTGTGCTAATGGCGGCTCACAACTATCAGGAAGGTACATTACCGCCGCCTACTGTAATCGAGTATGAAGGGAGCTGTGATGGGAACCCATCCTACCTCCCAAACCTGTTTGAATTAAGAAGTTCACCAGGGCCCTACACGACTTAACCATTCCTACCTCAGGTGCCAGACTAAACTGCAAACTCATCACCCCAGATCTACCCAATAATTGCCTAAACAGCTTTCTGTGTTCTAACGAATATCTGTGGCATATCATGATCACAAGTTCCACTGTCTCTGGTTCTTTTCAGGTCGTACTACCCTTTCCCATGTTTACCAACAAGTTAAAAGTACGGTGCAAACCCATGTCCAAACCACAATCTCGCCAACCACACATCTTTCCTCCTAATCCAATAGGCACCTACCCTGAAAGAATAGAACCAAATTATAATACTACCTTCTTGTCCCATTCCTAACCCAGAAATTCTGCCATTTTCTAATCTGAGCCAAACTAATACAAGATTTGGTTTCGTAATTTCCTATATTGACTGTGATACGTACCTCAAGACTTAGTAAGTACCTGCTTTGCTATAACATCTGCCCTTTCATTACCTGATATATCCACATGTGCTGGTTCTCAACAAAATGGTACTACTATGCCTGCTGTCCCTAGAACATATAAGTTGTAGAACATGCCCATTACCAGGTCAGGTCTCCTTGAATGCTTTGATTCCAAACTCTGCAGTACTGATCTCAACTTTATTTGGCTTAAGCTCTTTGATCCATTGCAAGCTAATGATAACAGCCATAAATTCTGCTGTATTTACTGGCAACCCATCTATCAGACTTTTCCCCACCTCAATGTTAAACCAGGAGCATACCCTTTATGCTTAAAGCCATGCATAAGTAATAAAGCCATGCTCCAAGCCTCACCTAAGGCACCATGACCACCAACACAATCTTTTCCATTTGAAGTTAAATAGGCTCAAGGCCCAATGCATTTTCTAATCAACTTTATTGATAACAGCTTCTTATTGATTGCCTCCCTTTCCTGATTGGTCAGCAAACCCTTCAGTGAGTGTAATCCATAATGAAGCTCTTAAGCATATGTCCAAAATGGATTGGATGGTCGATTATCTTTCCACATCCAGGACTAAGGTTCAATCCAAATCACATTAGAATGTCCACTGCCACTTGCAAGAATTCTGACTGGCACAAGAACAGAACTTGCTCAAGTGTTAAATTTTATGGCATAGCTTGCCCAGATTCATTAACATCTCTGATTCCTCTATTTCACCACATTTGAAGACCCAACTTCCTGCTCCCTAAACAATTAGTGATTTATTTTGTGCCTCAAGAATCCAAGAAATTAAGAAATGAAAGCAGGAACTGTCTGCTTGATTGTTCAATACCATTTCTGGCGTCTCACTGCATTTCTGGATTTCCTGATTCCCTTGGAGCCAGAAACTCAGTCCCCACTCTAGAATATTCTTAATAACTCAGCATTCTCCAGGTAACAATTCAGGAGCGTCTGGATGACTAAAATTTGAGTCAGAGAGAATCCTAATACATGGAAAGAGGCCCTTTGGTTCAGGGTCTACGTCAAACCTTTATTTATATTAATCCCGTTTTAAGCTTCCCACACACAAACACATGAGATTCTGGAGATGCAGGAAATCTTGAGCAACATATTGCTGAGTTCCGCCAGCATTTTGTGTGTGTTATTCCCCTTATATTCAACTCTCTGCAGATTTTGCACATTCAGTTCTATGCACTAGGGGCAATTTGCAATGATCAATTAATCTACTAACATACGCACCTTTGGGATGTGCGAGGAAACCAGAGGACCCAGAGGAAAACACATTTGGTTACCCAGAGAACATGTGAACTCCATAGACACAGCATTAAAGGTTGGGACTGAACCAGGAAACCCAGGTGTTGTGAAGCAGCAGCTCTGCTAGCCTTGCCACAATACCACCCTCATTTTTCTCCCCACTCAGAACTAAATGGTTGGTATTTTACTTAATTTTATTTAGGGATTCAGCTTAGAAGAGACCCTTCTTGCCCAACGTGCCACACCACCCAGTGACCCACCTATTTAGCAGCAACACAAACAAAATGTTGGCAGAACTCAGCAGGCCAGGCAGCACCTACGGAAAAGAGTAAAGAATCAACAGCTCAGGTGAGGTCGTTCCTCAGGATTGAAAAGGAAGGGGAGAAGTCCAAGTAAGAAGGTGGTGGGAGGGGAGGAAGAAGTACAAGGTGGCAGGTGATAGGTAAAATCGGGAAAGGGGGAGGGATGAAATAAAGAGCTGGGAAGTTGATTGGTGAAAGAGACTGGAGAAGGGGGAATCTGACAGGAGAGGACAGAAAATTACTCATAACAAGGGGAATTGAGTATAAGAGCAAAGAGGTCCTTCTATAGTTGTACAGGGCCCTGGGGAGACCACACCTGGAGTACTGTGTGCACTTTTGGTCTCCAAATTTGAGGAAGGACGTTCTTGCTATTGAGGGAGTGCAGCGTAGGTTCACAAGGTTAATTCCCGGGATGGCGGGACTGTCATATGTCGAAAGATTAGAGTGACTGGGCTTGTATACTCTGGAATTTAGAAGGCTGAGAGGGGATATTATTGAAACATATAAGATTATTAAGGGATTGGACACGCTAGAAGCATGTTCCCGGTGGTGGGTGAGTCCAGAACCAGAGGCCACAGTTTGACAATAAGGGGTAGGCCATTTAGAATGAAGTTGAGGAAAAACTTTTTCACCCAGAGAGTGGTGGATATATGGAATGCTCTGCCCCAGAAGGCTGTGGAGGCCAAGTCTCTGGATGCTTTCAAAAAAGAGATGGATAGAGCTCTTAAAGATAGTGGAATCAAAGTTTATGGGGATAAGGCAGGAACTGGATACTGATTGTGGATGATCAGCCATGATCACAGTGAATGGCGGTGCTGGCTCGAAGGGCTGAATGGCCTACTCCTGCACCTATTGTCTATTGTCTAAGACGATGGAAGAAAGGGAAGGACCAGAGGGGTGTAATGAGCAGAGAAGAAGATAAGATGAGAGATGGAAACAGGAATGGGGAATGGTGATGGTGGGTGGGGGGCAATTACAGGAAGTTCGAGAAATTTTTATGTTCATGCCATCAGTTTGGAAACTAAGGTGTTGCTCCTCCAACCTGAGTGTGGCCTTATCGTGGAATGGGAATGGGAAGTAGAATTGAAATGGGTGGCCACCGGAAGATCCCACTTTTTGTGATGGACAGAGCGAAGGTGCTCGATGGAGCAGTCTCCCAATCTACCCTCAGGTCTCACCAATATACAAGAGGCCACACCGGGAGCACCGTATACAGTGGATGACCCCATTCGCAGGTGAAGTGTCACCTCAGCTGGAAGGACTGTTTGTGTGTTGCTTTGGATTTCCAGCATTTGCAGATTTTCTCATGTTTGTGATACATCTTATTTAACACTAGCCTAATCACAGGGCAATTTACAATGACCAATTAAGCTACTAATCCGTATTCTATTTGGAATGTGGGAGGTAATGACGGGAGCACCTGGAGGAAACCCTCGCGGTCACGGGGAGAACGTACCTATTTCTGACACACAACAGTAGAACTTAACCCAGATCACTGGTGCTGTAATAATGATGTGCAAATGTGCCACCCCTCTGAGTACTGTACTGTGAGATTATATCTCCTAGTTACAAACGCTTGGGGAAAACAGGTTTTCAACAACATCCCATTAACTGGAGGAGGAGATAGCAGCGCGCCGTGCGTGCGCAGCCCTCCAGTGAAAATGATATCATACCCATTAAATAGGAGCCGTGGACAGTTCTGATTTGATAGAGACAGATATGAAAGCACAGAGGAACATCTGAAGAAATTTCTGAAATGCAGCTTCGCTGCTGCTGTTACTGGGCGATCGAGAATCTTCCGAGGGAAGGCCCCAAAATCCCCGGCTTTGCTGGCGACCGAGATTGAGGGGTCGAATCGTTCAGATAGAGATGGTGCTCGGTACTCGCTGTCGGAGGCTCGAAGTTTTCGGACGACTCAGAGTCGGACTGTGGTCGGGCATGGCAGGGAGAGTTTTCTTCCTTCTCCTGTCTGCATGAGATGTGGGACATTTGAGAGATCTTGAACTTTTTACTGTGCCATGGACTGTTCTTCATCAAGTTATGGTATTGTTGCACTGTTGTAACTATATGTTATAATTATGTGGTTTTGTTAGTTTTTTCAGTCTTGGTCTGTCCTCTGTTTTGTGATGTCACACCGGAGGAAATATTGTATCATTTATTAATGCATGCATTACTAAATGACAATAAAAGAGGACAATCTAACTGTCTCTTAACCTGAAGCTCACTTAAGCAAAGACCTTTACAAATGTGGCACTTTACTCTTATGGATTAATACACATAAAAACAGGCCATCGATACAACTTGATCATGCAACCATGCTACACATCCAAGTTATTCCCATGTACCTGTTTGACCCATATCCCTCTGAACTAGGGAGGGGTTCCGAACTTTTTTTATGCCATGGGCCCCTATGATTAACCAAGGGGTCTATGGACCCCAGGTTGGGAATCCCTGCTCTAAATCCTTCCTAATTTGTACCTGTGCAAATTACTTTTAAGCATTATTCTGCAATACTTGATGCTAAATCATAGATTATCAATGCAAAGAGTAACTTCCATATTTCATCTGGACAACCGACTAAGCAAACTTAAACTTAATATCAAACGAAAAGACAAACGGCTACCCAATGATCCATACCGAAGTCACACTAGATCGAACTCTCATACAAGATCCACCTTCAAAAGGTGCAATGAAACTAAAATCCAGAACGTACATGATCAGGAAGATAGCATCTAGCCTAGCACTGTGTTTCTCAGTTGCTAAATATTGCACACCTACCTGGGAGAGAAGTACCATCCATACATCTATGAGAAGAATCTCAGGAGCCCTAAAATCCACACCTGTCCAATAGCTCCCAACAGTGAGCGGAAGAGCACTGCTGGGGATCCACAGAACAGCAGCTTCAGCAGAATTCTACAAGCGTATCTAAAGTATGCCCAACAAAATTCCAGCTGTAAACTCATCAAAATGCTCCTCCAACTGCCCAACTCAAATCCCGAAAATCTTTCTATAACTTGAAAAATCTCGACTTCTATGATGAACATACTAAACAGCACCAATGCTGGCACACCGACCACCCAGCTCCCCACCACCACTCCCGGTGCAGATCTGATCAATGACCCACCTCGCTCCTCCTGGGCTTTACTACAGCTAGCAAAAACAACCGGACAGCTGCAAATAGACTCAGAAGATGCTACTGTATTCCAAATCACTGTAAACATCACACTGAAAGGGTGTCCGACAACGCTCAGCTTGCCCCTGTGGTGTCCCAACCCAGGACGTCCTCCACCTGGTCCAAACATGCCCTCTCACCAAGGTCAAAGGTGGCTTTGTCGCGGTCCGTCGATGCGGCCATGAGCGGAAGTGGTTTGACAAAATCAATTATAAGCATGAAGAGAGAAACACCTGCCATACGAAACAACAATCCATGTAAACAAACTTTCTTTGTTTAGATATAGCCAGAATCTTTTTATTCCCCATGAAAAGAAATCGAACGCCGGGGGGCAGGAATTTAAGATGAGAGGGGGAAAGTTTAAAGGGGATGCATGGGGCAAGTTTTGTTTTCACACAGAGAGTGGTAGGTTCCTGGAACACACTGCTGGGGGAGTAGTGGAAGTAGATAAGGTGGTTTTCAAGAGGCTTTTAGAAATGCACATTAATATGAATGGATATGATCATGTGCCAGCAGAAGGAATTAGTTTAATTTGGCATCATGCTCAGCATGGACATCACAGCCAATATGTCAGTTCCTGTACTGCACTGTTCTCTGCTGTATAAGTGGGATTAGTGTAGATGGGCATCTTTATCAGCATGGACAATTTGAACTGAATGGTCTCTTCCTGTGCTGTACCATTCTATGTTCTATAAATGGGATTAGTGTCAATGGGCATTTTGGTCAGAATGGATGAGTTGGGCTGAAGGGCCTACTTCTGTACTGTACTGTTCTAAACTCTATAAATGGGATTAGTATAAATGGGCACTTTGGTCAGCAGGGACGAATTGAGCCGAATGGCCTGTTCCAGTGCTGTTCTGTTCTACGTTCGACAACTGGGAATAGTGTAGATGGCCATCTTGGTCAGAATGGACTAGTTGGGCCAAATGGCCTGTCCCTGTGCTGCTCTTACCCTATGAGTCAATGAAAGATAACCAGAGGACCATGAAGAAAGCCGGTGGATGCGGTAGAAGGAACGTTGCTGATTCTGATCGTGAGCCACTCTGACAGAACAGCTGGACCCCTTCAAGCCGCACTCCAAACATGTCAAAGGAAGCTTTGAATTCGGAGTGACGGGAATCCAAAATTTTTCACAACCTCCCTCAAGGGAATAAAAGGCAAGAGTGCAACTTTTGATTTGCAAACTTGCAGAATTCAGTTTCCAAATCATCCTTCTTAATCTCGTGAAAATCCCAAAAAATCTGAATCAAAACCAGAAAATGCTGTAAACACTCCAGGCTGGGGTATTGCAGCGGAATAGTAGCTAGCACAATGCTATTACACATCAGCAAACTGGGTACAATCCCACCACAGTCTGTAAAGAATTTGTACGTCCCATGACCATGTGAGTTTCCTCCAGGTGCTCTGGCTTCCTCCTACATGCAAAAGACATACAGGTTTGTAGTTTAATTGTTTACATGGGTAGAGTTGGGTGGTGGAGTCTCCTTGGGCTGGAAGAGCTTGCTATTGCCCCACATCTCTAAATATGGTACTGTGAAAAAGTCTTAGACATTTATTGCTAGGGTGCCTGAGACTTTTGCACAGTATTGCACTTCACAACGTGAAGCATAGAGCGAGTTTGTTAATCTGGCAGGATGTTGGGAATGGCAAGGGTCGAGCACTGTGGGGCAGGTGGCAGAGAAGGAGTGCCAGGGAGGGGGTGGTGCAGGTGCAGACACAACCAGCCCTGAGACACCAGGGAAGGTCACTTGATTCCAAGCAACTGGTTTATTGATCATTACAGAATGACTCTGGTGCTTCCCACTCCCTGTCCTTTCCCTTCTACTGTTCCCAAATATGATTCCCCTTTCCCTGCCCCTTTCCCACTCAGCCCGCAGATACGTCATGAAATTTGTTTTTTTTTGCAGCAACAGCAGTACAGTGTAATACATAAAAAAATACAGTACTGTGCACCCTAGCTCTATATATATATATTTGTGCGTGTGTGTGTGTGTGTGTGTGTGTGTGTGTGTGTGTGTGTGTGTGTGTGTGTGTGAGACTGAGACTTTTGCATTTTACTATAAATTAAATAAATACTCCATAGGCCACATCAAAGGAGAGAGAGTCCAAGTACAGTTCAGGACTGGAATCCCATGCTTTTGTTAAATCTCAGAAAACCACGTCATTCTTCAAGGACAAAGCTCCCCCTAATGTTTTCCCTTTCTCATCTGTTACCCTTCCATCGCCTCTGAGAGTTGGACAAGTAACCCCCCCAGAAGAAGCAAACTCTGCTTCAAATTAAAGATCTGTCAGCTTAAGAAAATCAGGGGTGCTGGTGGGAACAGGCATTGAAGTCATTTGCTGGAGACCCAAAGGCATAAATTTGAGTGGAACTGACAAAAGCTGATCCAAGTAAATTGTGATGTCTTGTACTCTTAATCCTGCGAGGAATTCTTTCACATCCCAGCATATAATAAAAAGAGGTCAGCTGTTTGAAGGCAGCACTGTGACTGTGATGTGAGATAGGACTGGAGGGTGCAGAGCTGGCCTGTCCTGTGGCGGAGTACCTGACGGGATATATGAACGGCAAGGGAAGGGGGTCTTGTTTTGCTGTTGTTATCTTGTTTTCTTGCTGTTGCTGCTGCTTGTGTTGCTCTGTGAAACACTGTGGGCCTGTCATGTTTGTGCCGGAATGTGTGACGAACTTGCAGGAAACAACCCCCCCTCCCCCCAGCACATCCTTGGGTGTGCAGGTCATTTAACACAAATAACATATTTCACTGTACGTTTTGGTGTATGTGTGATGAGTAAATCCTAGGCTTTGTTCTATACTGGAACAGTTCTGGAAGTCAGTTTTTTCGACAATTTCTAAAGCACTTAAAATTAATTTACAACCTAACAAATTAACTGTGCTTTTTGGAATAATTCCTCAAAATATCTGTGGTATCTCTGTGTCTGACCAACATGTTATTGCATTTGTTACATTGATAGCTAGGAGGGCCATTTTGTTGAAGTGGAAGGATACATCAGCTCCCACTTTGTCACAATGGTTCTCTCAAGTGATGCTATGTCTTAGTTTGGAGAAAATTAGAAGCTGAGCCTTTGAATCTTTATTTGATCTTGAGAAAAGATGGGGTCCATTTGCTCGTTATTATCATTTGAGTTAATTGATAGATTTCCTCCATGATCTAATCGTAAATTTTTGGTATTTTTTTTGCTTACTGGCGGTTTGATGTTTATCTTTAGAAGCTTTTTGTATGACGCATGGCTCCGGGTTGTACACCTAATGGGGTCTTTTCCCCACTTTTTCTGCTTAGTAGGTTTTTTTTATTACCACCAAAATTTTTCAATCCTTAAAATAATGTTTTTTTTTCCTTGAGACATTGTGTTTACATCGATGTACTCGTGTTATTTTTGAATAATATAATAATAATAAAAAGATTTTAAAAGAAACAGTAAATCTTTGGCTAACACAGTATATACTCATCTTTTTTTCACTTCTTTATACACTTGGAAGCTCCTTTATCAGTTACACTTACACATTCATGCAAACATCTAATCAGCCAATCAAACACTCAATCATACAGGAGGTACCTAATAAAGTGGCCACTGAGTGTAAATCTGAATCTGCCACCATCATTCTTCAACTGACAGACACTGAACTGATCTTATTTTCCACTTTATAAGTTCTGCACTGCTCCCTGACAAATATCCTGTAGGTCGTTTCTGAGGAGTACTTCGCTTTATTTGCATGTTGCTTTCTCCTGATTGAATAATCGGGAAGCAATCTTATGTGCAGCTTGGGAAAGTGGAACTTCAGCATACTAACAACAGCCAGCCCATTTGCACTGACAAAATATTCAGCTCAGTATAGTGCTTAGCTTGTTAAAGACCATTTTATGCAGGTGCATGGATTTTGTTCAGTCAGGAGAAGATTATTGTTCAAACACAGAGTAGTATGTACAAATAATGGTTAAAAATGCAAAGCTTCAGGAGGTTTTAGCACAGCTTATCATGGAACAGCATATTGTGGCTGCAAGACGATTCAATTTATCCAAGAAGACCAATATTTCAATGGCATATTATTCAGAGTACTGCTGTCATCCACAGTTATGCATACACTCACTGGTCACTTCATTAGTTACCTCCTGTACCTAATAAAGTACCCATCGAGTGCGTATTTGTTGTCTTCTGCTGCTGTAGCCCATCCACTTCAAGGTTTGATGTGTTCTGTAATAATCGATAAGCCAACTGTTTGGAATTAAAAGACCCTTATCTGGTGTCCCTCTCTGCCGCCTGTCCCTCACTCCTCCCATGGCGCTTCGCCCTCAGCATTCCCAACATCCTTTGCACAGTCCTGCACATCCCTTTAGAAGAGAGATGAGGAATCGCTTTAGCCAGAGGGTGATGAATCTGTGGGATTCATTGCCACAGGTGGCTGTGGAGGGCAAGTCATAGGGTATATTTAAAGCAGAAGTTGATTGATTCTTGACTAGTATGTGGAGAAGGCAGGAGAATGGGGTTGAGAAGGATAATATATCAGCCATTATGGAATAGCAGAGCAGACTCAATGGGCCAAATGACCTAATTCCGCTCCTGGCAATAATGGCCTCACGCCATCAGAAACAATCCCCTCATGTTATCCATCCTGCCCTTCATTTAATCTGCAACTGAGTGTTTTTCTCTCTTTTCCAGTTCTGCGACAGGGATATTAACATCAGTTATTAGTTCTGTTTCCTTGATTTGCAGACGCTGCCTGACCTGTTGAGTATTTCCAGCATTTTCTGTTTCTGTTTCTCAACAAACCTGGTTTTGGATGCAATGCCTTGCTGCTACCTTTTAAACTTGGAATGAGTTTTGATCTTCCGCCTGCATTATATTTCACACTTCTTCAGCCTTCTTATTGTGCTGTTCCCTCGACTCTGTATAATTTCACCCAAGTGTACTCTTGCCGAGAATTGGTGTTAGTAGGCTGCTCTGCACAGCTGATTTGTGCTTGTGCATGCTTATTTACCAACACCAACAGGCAACGTGTCTAGTGTTCTCCTTGTATGCTAGAGGCGTTGAAACAAATTAAAGACTTTTGTGCCACAGCAGTGGCTAAAATGATCCAACTTGTGAGAATTTTGGGTTTATATAAATGTGTAAATTTTATAAACTGAGCACTGCAAACAGTGGCAAAAATTCAACAGAATATTCCCTTGTATCTCCAGTAAATAACTTCAATGCCTGTTCCAGCACCTTATTTAAGCTGGCAGAGCCTTAACTTGGGGCAGGATTTTATTCTTTTGAGGTGTTATTTATACAAGTCAGGGACAGTGGGAGAGTAACAGCGATGAGAAAGGGGAGACACTCTGTCCTCGAAGAATAGGATTTTCCGTAATTAAATGAAAGTGTCGGAATCTGGTCTTGAACTTAATAGTTGGATTCTTGTGGCAAGAGGAGGCCAACCTCAGGGTGGAGGAGCGACAACTTATATTCCATCTGGGTTGTCTCCAACCTGATGGCATGAATATCAATTTCTCCTTCCGGTAATTTCTTTCCCTCCTCCTCCTCCTCCTCCCCTGTTCCTCTGTTCCCCACTCCGGCCTTTTACATCTTTTCACCTGCCTATCACTTCTCTTGGGTCCCTTCCTCCTCCCCTTTCTCCCATGGTCCACTCTCTCTCCTATCAGATTCCTTCCTCTCCAGCCCTTGACATTTCCCACCCACCTGGCTTCACTTATCACCTTCCAGCTAAGCCTTTTTCCCCTTCCCCCACCCCGCCCCACTTTTTTTTTATTGTGGCATCCTTCTCCAATCCTTTTCAGTCCTGATGACAGGTCTTGGCCTGAAACGTCGACTGTTTATTCGATTCCAGTGATGCTGCCTGACCTGCTGAGTTCCCCCAGCATTTTGTGTGTTTTTGCCTTGGATGATGTAACTATACTTAGAATACATTGAATTCTATGTATTAAATAGAATACATCTCTATTCTGGGAGAAATGTAAACTACATTGGAGGCATGAATTCAGTTTCAGTTATTCAGTCCTTTCACAGTAAGTATCCAAAGCGATGGATGATTGCTTAGAAAATCTATTTACTAATTATTCAAACTTCCTGATGCCATGTGACTTAAGGATCCATGGGATTCCATCAACTGTGCAATCCCACATCGCACTTCCTCACTAAATGCAAAGGATTGTTAATCTCAGCTGCTGCCGTGAAGCTGCACTTCACATGGCCTTTCCCTTTAACGTAATCGTTCAGGGCCCTGTTGAGGGAGAGCAATTTAAGTGGGAACGTATGAAGGACAAAACGTGAATAACTGCTGATTGACAGCTGCTTGTAAATCCCAGCTACCTGTCCTCAGAGAGAAAGCAGGTTATAAAACAGGAAAATGATTATCTTCCTTCATCTTTAGCACGACTTCACTGTTTTAGACATAATGCTGAAATATTCTAGTTTTGCACATAATCTTCAGGATTCACCTTCTTAGTGAGACTGTAAACAAGTTCATTAGGTAATGTGGACTAATTCTTTTTCAGGGCAATATATGTGATATGGAAATAGATATTTAGAGAGCCACACATCTGTGTGCACATACAGGGACAGAGAGATACTGTACAGATGCATCCATGCTCAGAAGTCCACAGTCTCTCACACACACACACACACACACACACACACACACACACACTCTCACTCACATGCGTATTTGAACAGATAAATTCACATTGGCATACAAGCATACATGCTCACAGGCACGTGTATGCACACATATTCAAACACATATTCATACATGGGTACCTGCACACACACAATCATAAGCGTGCACACACACGTGTATGTGAACATACGTGCACATGGCACACAGTCACATACATGTGAGCATGCCCACAGACATTCAAACACACACACACATGCATAAGTAAACATACAGCATGGATGTGAGCACGCACACACACACTCACATGCATAAACATGCATTACACACACACACACACACACACACACACACACACACACACACACACACACACACACAAAATAATTCCCCACAATTTGAAAAAGGTTTATGTCCCTGGAAATTGTCTTACTAAAGTGAATAAAAATGACAGGAGGAACTACAATATGGGCATTTCAGTACAGCGTGTTCATTGGAGTGAAAAATGGCTTTATAAATCGCAGATATGTACACCCAAACAATCACTGGAATTGCAATGAAAATTTGTAATCAAACAATTATTGTCCAAAGTATTACCGCATATGGACAGTAATTCTTTAATTACAAATATATATTATATAAATATTCACATATTATAAATTTAAAAGGTGAAGACTTGAGACAAGCTACATGCAAGTGCGATGACAGGTTTCTGACTCTGCTTCAAGTAAACTGTACTATTATTCACCACAGAGAATGAGAAAATTATATTTATTTTATTTAAAATACTCAGAATTGAATTAAAAGCTAGGATCTGTGACGATGGTCATGAAACAGGCGTTGATTGTAAAAGCCCACCCTGTTGCCGAAGCCTTTCAGGAAAAGAAATTGGCTGCTCTTACCTAGTTTAGCCAATATGTGACTCCAGATTCACATCCACACAGCTCTCTTTTAAATGACGAAGGGTCTCGGCCTGAAAAACACTGACTCTATTCCCTTCCATAGAGGCTGCCTAACCTGCTGAGTTCCTCCAGCATTTTGGATGTGCTATTCTGGATTTCCAGCATGTACAGAATCTCTTGCACTCTCTTAAACTATCCTGCAGCACTGCACACTAAGCAATCCAACTCAATGTTAGTCAGGGATCGACACCTGAGTGGTTAGACCCTGTGTGACCGCTTCAGTGATGCAGTGTATTGAATTGCTGCTACAATGATTGCAGACAAAGACAATTGTACTTATGTACAATTGTACTCAATTGTACTTATGTGTGTATTATGAACAGTAGAGGCTATCAGAGCTTGTAGGGCTGCTGTTTCACTGCTCCAATGAGCCAGGTTCAATCCAAATGTCAGCTGCTGTCTGGTTCGAGGTCGAACGTCCTCCTTGTGACTGAGTGAATTCCTTTAAGGTGCTCCAGTTTACTCTCGCAACACAAGGATGAGCATGTAGGCCGGATAATTGGCAGCTGCAAATTGACCTAGTGTGTAGGTGGGTGGGAGAATGTGTGTTGATGGGAATGTGGAGAGAACAAAATTAAGATCAGTATATGATGAATGTAAATGAGCATTCCATGGTTGTTGCAGACTTGGTGCACCAGATCTGTTTCTATTCTGTATGACTCTACCAACTAAATATACATCATAAAGATGCACTCAGTGGCCACTTTATTAGGTACACCTGCTCGTGAATGCAAATATCTAATCAGCCAATCCTGTGGCAGCAACTCCATCTATAAAAGCATGCAGACATTAATAAGAGATTCAGTCGCTGTTCTGACCAAACATCAAAATGGTGAAGATACATGATATAAGTGACTCTGACTGTGGAATGATTGTTGGTGCCAGATGGGGTAGTCTGAGTATTTCTGAAACTGCTCATCTTCTGGGATTTTCATACACAACAGTCTCTAGAGTCTACAGAGAGTGGTACAAAAAAAAGCAAAAAACAGAAGTCATCCAGTGAGCAGCAGTTCTGTGGGCAATGATGCCTTGTAAATGAAAGAGGTCAGAGGAGAATAGCCAGACTGGTTCAAGATGACAGGAAGGCAACAGTTAATCAAATAACCATGTGTTGCAACAGTGGTATTCAGAAGAGCATTTCTGAATGCACAACACATCAAACCTAGAAAGTGGATGGGCTACAGCACAGAAAAGCATGAACATTGATACAGCGGCCACTTCATTGGGTATAGAAGATACCTAATAATTAGCCTCTGAGTGTATATTTAGGAACAAAATAAGGATTGGCAATAAATGCCCATGATGCTTATATTCTGTAACTGAATAAATGAATGAACAGAGTTTTTAGCTGCTTTTTGTTGATATACAGTGTGTAGCTTCATACTGGAGCCAATATGAAATGCCTTAATGTTACTCTTTTCAAGCATTTAACTCAGCTGACCCCCATTTAACTGTTAGCTGAAACCATAGGAATTTTTGCAAATCAACTTAATTTTATGGCCCCATTCCAACATGAGCCAGGCAGATGAGCCTTGAGACAAAAAATGGACAGGATGAAGAATGAGCTGGCACCTGCAATCTTGAAACAAATCATTCCTTTCTGGGATCTTGTTCAAGCTAACACTTCTGCCATAACGAGCTAAGAACGATGGCATTCATGATCATTTGAGTCTAATTTTTCCAGAACAAGTTGTCGAGAAAGTTGGGGCTCCTAAGAGATTACTAAGATTATATTTGCAATGGAGTAAAACAATAATGTAGCGTTTTTTCCCAGAGGGTTTACTGTGCTGGCACATTAGGGGGATTGGACTACTTTTGTTCACTGTCTTGGAAGTGAACTTTGTGCATGGATTCCAACGGACATTGACCATGCTGGACGTGTCTCCCCTTCTCGCTTGCCTCTCCTGAGAAGCCCACAGTCATAGTTTCTGTTTCTCAACAACCTACCATGCTTTTACCTTATCTGTCCAGTGGAAGACTAAGTTTCATATGGTGGAAGCCATAGCCCCAGACACTCGCCATCTGATGGCCTTCTGAACTCTCATGCACCTTCTCCACTGTTCCTAACCATCTCTGAAAATCAGAGATGTTTAGATACAACTGGAAATCTTTTAAATAACATTAAAAATTAAATGCTAATAAAAAATTTAAAAAACATAATAAATTAATTTAAGGAGATGTTTAGCATACAGATTAATTAAAATATTAATAGTTTTATTAACTGTGTGGGAAAAACATCTTCACTTACCTCTCAGAAAGCTGCATTCAGCTGAGTGTGGTTGAGCCCAGTCACAAGCTGTGACTGGTGTAAATCTGAGAGCCAGTGATAGAGTCAATGGAAAGTACAGCACGGAAACAGGTCCTTCTGCCCATCTAGTCTGTGCCAAGCCACTTAAACTGCCTATTCCCACCGACCTGCACTGGGACCATAACCCTCCATAAGCCCCTACCATCCATGTACCTATCCAGACTTCTTTTAAATGTTGAAATTCAGCTTGCGTGCATCACTTGCGCAGTCAGATTGTTCCACACTCCCATGACCTTTCGAGTGAAGAAGTTTCCCCTCATGTTTTGCTAAATTTTTCACCCTTATGTGGTGTACATGGCAACTTGGTGAATTATTAGATCACCCAATGAGGAGGCCAGGGACGGAGCAAGAGATCAGATGTGCTATTATCGAATCTCTGAGTGTCCCAAGGATCTGCACTGGTAAATAATTCCTGAACAAGCAGTTGTACTCAGAACACCTAGACAATAGTTGCACAGAGAATTGTCAGCGTGAACTGATGCAAGGCAAATAAGTGCGCAGGAAGAGAATACAAAGGTGACCAAATTAGTACTTAGAGCTGGCAACCAAAGATAAGTTTTTTTTATCCCCTCTTGTGTGTGCCTGTATTTACTTGGATATAATAAAATGGGGAGCTCAAAAGTAGTGGCAAAATGGAACTGCTTACACTGCAAGCAAAGGATAGGAAGTCGTGCCTAGTGGGTAGAATTAAAATTAGATTATAACTTAATCTTCGATTAACTTCTTTTACAACTGTAGGTAGGAGACTATCAGCAACATAAGAAAGCAGCTGGGCTCATGAATTCATAGTTAATTTACTTGCTTTTTGTCTCATATCAATAGTGGTCCTTTCAAAGAAAATTATCTGGGACACGACCTAGTCTGTCCTGTCTAATAACAAATTACAACACATACAATGAGTAGCCACTTTATTAGGTACAGGAGGTATATGTTTATGGTCCTTCTGCTGCTCTAGCCCCTCCACTTTGAGGTTTGATATCTTGTGTATTCAGAAGTGCTCTTCTGCACACCACTGATGCAATGCATGGTTATTTGAGTTAATATCGCCTTCCTGTCAGCTTGAACCAAGCTGGCCTTTCTTCACTGACTTCTCTCATTAGCAAGGTATATTTTCCCACTTAACAGCCATTCACTGGATGTTTTTATGTTTATTTTTTTCTGCACCATTCTCTGTAAGCTCTAGAGACTGTTGTGTCCGAAATTCCCTGGAGATCAGCAGTTGCCAGGATGCTCAAATCACCTCATCTGGCACCAACAATTATTCCATGGTTAAAGTCACATAGCTCACATTTCATCCCCATTCTGATGTTTGGTGTGACCAGATGAACCTCTTGACCATGTCTGCATGTTTAATTGTAGCCACATGATTTCCTGATTAGATATTCACATAGGTGTACCTAATAAAGTGGCTTCTGAGAGTATTTAACCAGACATCTTTTCCGTCTCTATTTCCTGAGGAGACTGAGGTTCTTTAACATCTGCTGGACGATGCTGAGGATGTTCTACGAGTCTGTGGTGGCCAGTGCTATCATGTTTGCTGTTGTGTGCTGGGGCAGCAGGTTGAGGGTAGCAGACACCAACAGAATCAACAAACTCATTCTTAAGGCCAGTGATGTTGTGGGGATGGAACTAGACTCTCTGACGGTGGTGTCTGAAAAGAGGATGCTGTCTAAGTTGCATGCCATCTTGGACAATGTCTCCCATCCACTACATAATGTACTGGGTGGGCACAGCAGTACATTCAGCCAGAGACTCATTCCACCGAGATGCAACACAAAGCATCATAGGAAGTCATTCCTGCCTGAGGCCATCAAACGTTACAACTCCTCCCTTGGAGGGTCAGACACCCTGAGCCAATAGGCTGGTCCTGAATTTATTTCATAATTTACTGGCATAATTTACATCTTACTATTTAACTATTTATGGTTTTATTACTATTTATTATTTATGGTGCAACTGTAACAAAAACCAATTTCCCCCAGGATCAATAAAGTATGACAATGACTATAACTACTATCTTCTAGATCAGCTGAACAACTTATCACTCCTACAAGTAATTAGAACTAAAATTAAAAACCTATGATCTTCTTCAGAATAAACACATCAATACTAATACATTGAAGCATAAAAAAGCTTAGATTTTGAACGTTTTTACTCCTTTGCCATGAATACTTTAACTGGAATAACACTAAATGATATAGTGCATCTTTTCTGTACTCCAGAATGTCTTTGCCCACATTTTCCAATGTAAAAGTTATGGTGTGTGATCCAAATCCAACAGGTAACTATAAACAACAGGAATTCTGCAGATACTGGAAATTCAAGCAACATACATCAAAGTTGCTGGTGAACGCAGCAGGCCAAGCAGCATCTGTAGGAAGAGGTGCAGTCGACGTTTCAGGCCAAGACCCTTCGTCAGGACCCTGGAGTCCTGACGAAGGGTCTCGGCCTGAAACGTCGACTGCACCTCTTCCTACAGATGCTGCTTGGCCTGCTGCGTTCACCAGCAACTTTGATGTATGTTGCTTAGGTAACTATAAAACTTAGATTGACATTATTGCATGTATCAGCTGTGCCTCAGCAGGAAGCTCTCTCTTCTGACTCATGCAATTGTGGGCTTAACTCCTACTCTAGTGTAAAAGTCTTAGCCAGCTCTCCAAGGCAGTGCTGAGGGGTTGTGAGGGGTTGCCTCCCTGCTGGAGGTGACATCTTGTCAGATGGGGGATTGGCTTCTTCAGCTGGCGACTGTAATATTTCCCCATGTTGCCTGGAACTTACAACCTTCAACTGTCATTGGCAAACAGATTATCTGCTCATTATGCCACGTACCTAAAATGCTGGAGGAACTCAGCAAGTCAAGCAGCATCTATGGAGGGGGAATAAACAGTAGACGTTTTGGACCGAGACGCATCTGAAATGTCGACTGTTTATTCCCCTCCATAGATACTGCCTGACCTGCTGAGTTCCTTTAGTATTTTTTGAGTGATGCTCAAGATTTCCAGCATCTGCAGAATCTCTTGGGTTTATCTGCTCATTATCATGCTGCTCTCTGCAGCATTAATTTGGCTTTTGCATTTCGTACAATAGTGACTACATGTCAAAAATCCTCTGACAAAGTGGTTCAGGACATCTGGACGGAGCCAGTCAAGGCACTACATAAATGCCAGCTTTTTTTCTTTCAATATTGCACTGCAGGAACTGCTGGGTTTTGGTCAAGACATTAACCCAAGTTCCACGTCATTGCTTACGGTGTATACAAAAACCATCCTTTTGGCATAATTCAAAGATTTGGCAGCCCTTCAGAAGGTTCCGATATCATCTTTTTCCTCAACTAAATATAAGAAGTGTGCTTCTGCTGCTGTGCAAGACAGCGGCAAGACCTTTAGTATTGGTCATCGTTATAGTGGCATGCTGAGATTCTATGAGAGGGCTGTAGTCCTATTGAGGATGCCCTCCAGCAAAGGCATCAGGAAATTAGCAGCAATGAAGGTATATTAATTGTTCATATCCCACCTTTACAGAATTTGGAGGGGGCTTGCATACAAATCAATGCACAACTAGTCACTAAATACTGGCGGGGTGTTTCGGAGTTCATATCTTTCCAGAGTCATTCTCCATACAACATCCCTGATCAAAAACAAGAACTATGCACCACTTCTTCCCTTCTTAGTTTCAGGTTAACCCAAGCAGCAAATTCTGTGTGTCTCTCTCTCTCCGCTGATGCTGTCTAGCCTACTGACCATATCCAGCATTTCTTGATTTTATTTCAGATTTGTGTCATCTGCAGCATTTCATTTTCATGCCAGGCTACTTTTGAATTAATGTAGCCAAGACCAGGACCAATTTATGTTGCACTGGACTAGGTGTTGAAACAAAGATGCCTGGGGAACTGTACTTTTAGGGAAAAAGAAATTATAAATAAACAGCCTGCAGTTGATGGAATTCTGAAATAAAAGCACCACATGCTGGAAGCACCTAAAGTTCAGGAAGCATCTGCGAAGAGAGAAACAGAGTTAACATTTCAAGTCTGACGAAAGGTCTTCAACCTGAAACAGCTCTGTGTTTCTCTTTCCACGGAGGCTGCCTGGCCTCCTAATGTCCCATTTGCAATAGAGATGTTAACCAAAGCAAGTTGATGTACAGGCATCTATTATATCCAGGTCCCTCGCTGCAGCTTCCTCTTCATTGGTGAAACCCATTGAAAATTAGGCAACCACTTTGTTGAGCACTTCCTCTCCATCTACCAAAAGTGGAACTTCCCAGTGGCCTGCCATTTTAATACTTATTTCCACTCCTCTTCCGACATCTCAGTTCATGGCTTCTTCATGTGCCATGATGAGACTAATCTCAAGGTGGAAGACCAACACCTTACATTCCATCTGGGTAGCCTCTAATCTGATAGCATGAACATCAATTTCTCCTTCAGGTAAAAAGAAAGTCCTTTCCCCTTCCCTCTTCTATTACCCACTCTGGCCTGCTACCTCTTCTCACCTGCCTATCACTTCTGCCTGGTACCCCTCCTTTTCCTCTTTTTCCCATGGTCCACTCTCCCCTCCTATCAGATTTCTTCCTTTCTATCCCTTTAACTTCCCCTCCCACTTGGCTTCACCAATCACCTTCTAGACATCCTGCTTCACCTCCTCCGCCTTCTTATTCTGGCATCTCTCCCCTTCTTTTCCAGACCTGAAGAAGGGTTTTGGCCCGAAACGGCGACTATTTATTCCACTCCACAGCTGCTGCCCGACCTACTGGGTTCCTCCGGCATTTTGTAAATGATGCTTTGGATTTCCAGCATCTGCAGGATTTCTTCTGTTTTGATATGCAGGTGTTCCATCGCAGAAGGTCCCCATACCATTACATTACTTCGGCGCCAATTCCATTAGGCAGCTGTTGCATGGTCTGTTTATAAGAATGACTCCAACTGCAACTGGCCTACACAACATGCTAAAAAGATGGATTCATGTTTATCTGATTGGAATTGTTCACGTGTATCTGGTCAAGTCACTGCCCTTTCTTTGTTAATGGAAAGTAAGATCTGATTCTGGCAAATAAACAGGCTGCATGAAAATAATAAAATGACAAGCTTCATTTGCTTGATGTACAGTCGCCACTCCTGCACTGTTTAATAGATGGTTGAACATCAACACCCAGGGTACTGTCACATCACGAGTGATTGACAGGCACCTTGGCAGATGGATTAATACATTTTCATTAACAGGGCAGAATCTTTTTCAGGGCACTGGCATGAAACTGGATGCACGCACGTCACTTCTGCTCCCACCTCAACTGCAGAAGCTGCCTATAGGGACGGGATTTCCTTTACCATTCGTTCACAGGGAGGGGGCTCTCCTGGGCAATTTCAAGCATTGGAATAGAGGGCCAAATTACCTCCTTCTGTGTCAAAACAAGAAAACTGATTTGAAGCCCATGAATGGCCTGCTGCTCTATTCTGGCAGTCAACCATGTTGGGACTGGAGTCACATATAGGCCAGACCCGGTAAAAATGGCACATTCCTGCCCCCGAAGTGAGCCAGATGGTTCTTGATGACAATCCAGTAGCTCCATGGCTATCACTGCCTTTTCAATTATAATTTAATTAACAATTATAATTTTAATTCATGCCTTGGATGTTTGTCCCTCAATTGTTATAGTATCATTATGCCATCATACCACTGGCTACACAGAAGGCGTGCAAAGAGGACAAAAAGCACCAGTGTCACACATGGAACAAATTGGCAAAGACCTGCCTGACCAATTCCAAAGAAGGTGGAAGGCATGGAGAACCTTTACCTGAGTGAAAATCATTTGAATTCTATTTTTTTGTTTATTAACCACAAACTTGTAGTGTACTGCATTCAACCACCACCTTGTAACAAGAAATCTGGCTAACAGCAGTGTGCAGGCTGTGTTACTCATTTGATATCCCACCTCTGCCACACTGTTGATACACCAGACCATGGGCCTGTCATCTGTTGGCAGAAGTGGCTGAAAGTTGGCACTGATTCACACACTTGTACCCGAATTGTACGTTCAGTAGCAGCAACAACGCAAGACCAGGTGTTCACAACTGTAGATGGGGGAAGTTCAGACTAAGATGCTCACACCTTACCCCCAACCAAAGCCTCAGAGGCCCTCCTCCCCAAGGAAAATACTGCCTACCTCACATTCCCTTGAGCCGGGTCTGTAGGTGCCTGCCGCCGTTCCATTGACCAATACGTCCACCGTTTCGGAGTTGGTTGGCTTGTAGTCCACATAGTACTCTTGCAAGGGAGAGTTAATTTGTCTCTCGCACTCTCTCTTCTTTTTCCGGCGCCTCTTCATCAGGGACCGCTGTTGCAGCTGCTTCATGCTGGCCGGGTACCTCTTCCAGGAGACGTAGATCACCAACAAGATCATGGTTACGGACAGGAAGAGCGCCACACTCCCCGCAATTATCTTGTGAAAGGAGACATGTTCAAAGTCATGCTCCAGGTCAGGGATAGATTCGTTGGAAGGATGGATGGAGACAGGGGGCTGAGGCTTACTGACCACGGCAGTCGGCTTGGGAGTGAGAGCCCTGTGGGTTGTCTTCGAGCCTTGTGGCCTCTGGGTGACAACCGGGGTGACCCCAGCACAGATTTTGTAGTGGTCAACGGCTTCCATGACGTTGTAGCCCTGGAGAGACTTGGGCCCTGCACAAATCATGGCACTCTCCCTGTAGCCTTGGAAGTTTTTCAGCCAGTTGACCAGCGAGCAGATATTCCTGTTGCACTCCCAGATGTTGGAAGAGAGGCTGATGGTTGTCAGGGAGTTCCAGGAGCTGAGGATCTCCTGGCTGATGGTGGTGAGCTTGTTGGAGTTGAGGTGGAGACTGTGCAGGTTGGGCACACACTGGAACACGCCGGGCACAATGGCTTGGATCTCGTTCCCGGACAAGTCCAACTTCTGCAGCGAGCTCCATGTCCATGACATCCCTTGGCTGAAAACCCTGATCCTGTTCCATTGGAGATAGAGAGTCCGCAGGCTGGACAAACGTGGGAAGTGCGCGAGGTTGACCTTGGAGAACTGGTTATGCTCCAAATGTAACTCGGTTAGCTTCATGAGGCCGGCGAAGGCATTCCGCGCCAGACTGCGGAGCCGGTTGTAACCAAGGTCCAAGAACTCCAAGTTACGGCAGTCCTGAAAAGCCCGGACCGGTATAGCTTTCAACGAGTTCGATCTCAGGTGCAGGCTCTGAAGTTTCCTTAAACCCTTGAACTGCAGCGACTGCAAGACGTGCATCTTATTGTAGGAGAGATCCAAGTTGCGTAGATTGGGCACCGGGTGGAAGGTGCCATTGTGCAGCCGAGTGATCTTGTTAGAGCTGAGAATTAACTCTTTCAGCCGGCGGATGCCTTGGAACGCGTTCTCGTCCACCGCGTTGACATAGTTGTGATCCAGATAGAGCCAGGTGAGTTGGTTTAGCCCGGAGAACTGGTTGGGTTTAAGGGACTTGATGCTGTTGTACCGGAGGGAGAGACCGAGCGACCCCGAGGAAATGTTCCTCGGGATTTCTTGCAACGCCTGGGACTCGCAGTAGACTATCTTTCCATCGCAGCGACATGTCCTCGGGCACACTCTCTCAGCACCGGACAGCGCCGTCAGTAACACCGCGGGAACCAGGACCAGCACAGATCTTGGAGCAATGATATATTTCATGAAACCTGCAAGGACGGGAGTGAGAGAGAGAGAGAGAGAGAGAGAGAGAGAGAGAGAGAGAGAGAGAGAGAGAGAGAGAGAGAGAGAGAGAGAGAGAGAGAGAGAGAGAGAGAGAGAGAGAGAGAGAAGAGCGCCGATTAGAGAGGGCAAACACAAGCCGTCGGCGCAATATGTGTTGCATTCAGATGTCCCAGAGCGCAAGATTAGTTAATGAACGCCGGTTATTATTTTGAGCAGCCCACGACAGAGGGGGAACCGCGCCAATCAATGCACTGTTTATTTTGTTAAACGATGCAGATGTCAAATCCGGCTACATAGATAATAATAATGGAAAATACGACTCCTGGTTAGGAAAGGGGTTAAACAGGTGCCTCACTCACCCATGCTGTTGCCGCGGGTCCCAATCCCTGCTGCTTATTCCGCTCTCTCTGCTATTCCACCGGCTGCATGATAGCTTGTAACTGGCAGAGAGTCGGGGTCGCTGATATCCATGAATAGCAATGAGTTCCCCAGGGAAGCGGAGCGCCGTGCACTGGGCAGCCCGTCAGGCTAGCCATGGAACGGCACGGGAAGGCTGGGGGCGAGGCGAAGTTTGCCCGGGTGATGATCCCTCCACGCCCCTGCCTTCGGTACCCATTCCTGGGCTGGCCCAGCGCCGCGCCGCCTCCCTCCTGCTCTGCTGCCCAGTTCCGAGGGGGGGCTCCTGCCGTTTCATCCGAACCTGCAGCTCAGGCTCAGCAACGCTCCCGCTACCCTTCCCCTCTCACAGACAAGACTGGAACTTCAACAGCAACGCACACGCGCCTTTCCCATCCCAGCGCGCCACTGTGTAGGTCCGCTGCTTCTGACGCGTTCTAATAAGAACCCCCCCCCCCACCACCACTACCACCACCCTCCTCTCCCCTCCGCCTTCCAAAACTCCCCTCCCTCTGAGTTTCACGCTGATCTGCTCTCTGTATCAGCCCTACTGACAGCTCTCCCCTTCCTCCCTCTTAACCCCCTCCCTTGCAAAGCGAAGTAACAATTCTTGACTCAGTGCCCCCCCCTCCCCTCGAACGCCAAGGGTCCTTTGGAGTTATGCGCCCTTGCTGCATTACGACATGCCAGATTTACTTCTTGAAAACATGCATCAACGTAATTTTACTTAATGCAATTTCTCCCAGAATCTGAATGGTGCGTGTTTAAATTGTAGCTCTCTGTCTCTCTCTCTCTCTCTCTCTCTCCCTCTCCCTCTCCCTCTCTCTCTCTCTCTCTCTATCTCTCTCTCTCTCTCTTTCTCTCTCTCTCTCTCTCTCTCTCTGTCTCTCTCTCTCTCTCTCTTTCTCTCTCTCTCTCTCTCTGTTTGGGAAGGTTGGGGGGAGAGATGAGGCTGTGGCTGGTGGCCATGCCCCCGGGTCTTGCCAAGTGCAACGGCAACTTGGAGATGGGGGCGGATGAGAATGTGACTGGGTGAGTAAAAAAAGGGGGTTGATGTTCCGAGACGGCACTGAGACGCTGTTGTGTGCTCCGAAGCCCGAGGTCTGCGAAGACTGAAACCATCATCCCTGTTTATTCCGCGGGTGCCTATTTCTCTTTTGTGCCTTCGAAGACTTGTCACTGTGTAAGGCGAACAGCTACAAGTACACCCGGCCTGACCACCACCAGCTCTCGGCCGCACCCTCCGGGAGCACACCACAATGTTTGCAGCTCCATCACCGTTCAGTTGCTGAAACTTAAAATACGACTCTCTTCTTTTACCCTCCCGATTTATAAGTAGTCTGTCAAAATCACTTGGAATTTGTTAACCACAGTGGCAGTGCTGTTAAAAAATCGTTTGCTGTCTCAATTTATTTCACAGTTCGTATGTATCTGGAACTCTTATTGTAGATAACTGCATCTCCCATGAAATGGAATATTTTAGCCTGTTTTCAGTTAGTAATTGTTTCATTTTTCAATGGGAAATAGCGATAGTTAATTTGCCCCCCCCCCATTCTTATTGAAGAAAGACCCTCCCTTCCCTTTGCAAGCTGATGTTGGAACTGTCTATATCATTAACAACCAGTTAGATGTACCCAAGAAGTGGGTGAGTCACAAACTGTAATAACACTATTCAGATAGATGATATTTAGTTTTGGTTAAGCTCCTATAGAGTTTCCAAGATCAGTAAGACTGGTTGAGTTTGACTGCCGTGTCACTTATCAAAGCTTCATTTGACACCCACAGTTGGACTTGTGAGGTCATCGAGAGTTCTTCGGTAGGACCTCCAAAGCACCCATCTCACCACCTTTTCGATCTCAGTCAATCTGAGGCAGATCCTCAGGATGGGAGATGCATGCTTTCTTTCCTGAGACAGTTGGTAAGCAACATCCAGCACTAGGTTCACACCATCTGGACACCCTGTTCTCATTGCTACTTTCAGGCAGGACGTACAGGAGCCTGAAGGCCCACATCTCAAGGTTCAACAACTGCTTCTTCCCTGCTGCCAACAAATCCTTAAATGGCAGGAAAGGCCCTTATTCTACCTTGGAACATATTTTCCCCAACTTGCACTAATGTGATGTTTAGTTTTGTCTGTTGAGTAAGTTATATATAAATTTAAGTTTGTGTAATTTATATTTGTAATGTACTGTGCTGCGGATGCACACAACTAAGTTTCATGGCAGTTATACACTGGTAAGTATTCCAGAGATAATAAACTTGAACTGGAACTTCAATACATGGGCCTGGATATAACTGGTGGCATGAGTAGTTTGAGAACATGAGGCTGCTGTTTGCTCCCAGTGGATGGAGGTAAGGTTGTCATCTCCCCTCCCAGAATGTCCCTCTCCACTTTGAGCGTTCCTGGGCTGGGGATTCCCAGGGATGAAAGTTTAAAGTTCAAAGTAAATTTATTATCAATGTACGTATATGACACCATACATTACCCTGAGATTCATTTTCTTGTAGACATTAACAGTAATAAAAAGAAATACAATAGCGTCAAAGAAAAACTACACCCAAAGACTAACCAACAACCAATGAGCAAAAGGAGACGAACTGTGAGAATACAAAACAAAAACATATAATAATAACAACAATAAATGAACTAGTAAATAAATAAACATGAGAAAGACTGCTGATGCTGGAAGTCCAAAGTGACACATGTTGGTGCAAGGCTTCCTCTTGTGCCAAGATGAGGCCATCCTCAGCATGGAGGAGCAACACCTTATATTCCGTTTAGGTAGCCTCCAACCTGATGGCAAAGATATCAATTTCTCCTTCCAGTAAAACATCTTTTACCCTCTCCCTCCCCTCTTCTTCTATTCCCCTTTCTGGCCTCTTATTTCTTTTCACCTGCTGATCACCTCCCATCGGTTCCCTCCTCCATCCCTTTCTCCTATGGTCCACTCTACTCTCCAATCAGATTTGTCCTCTCCAGCCTTTTACCTTTCCATCCAACTGAATTCACCTATCACCTTCTAGCTAGCCTCCCTCCCCTCCCCCACATTTTTATTCTGGCATCTTCCCTTTTCGCTTTCAGTCCTGAAGAAAGGTCTTGGCCCAAAATGTTGACTGTTTATTCATTTTCATCGATGCTGCCTGACCTGTTGAGTTCCTCCAGCATTTTGTGCGTGTTATTTTGTTAAATACATAATACTGAGTTATAGAGTCCTTGAAACTGAGTCCATGAGTTGTGAACTCTCTTCTGTGTTCAGGTAAGTGAAGTTATCCACACTGGTTCAGGAGATTGATGTTAGAAAGGAAATAATTGTTCCTGAACTTGGTGGTCTGTGACCTAAGGCTCCTGTATCTCCTTCCCAACAGAGGCAGCAAGAAGAAAGCATGACCTGGATGATGTGGGGCCTTGATGATGGATGCTGCTTTCTTGTGGCAGTGCTCTTTGCAGATGTGCTCAATGGTGGGGAGGGCTGTTCCTGTGACGGGCCAGGTAGCATCCACTGCCTTTTGTAGGTTTTTCCATTCTTGGGCATTGGTGTTTGCATACCAGGTCAGAGAAGGACAAGGGTAGCAGGTGCACGTGAACACCATCCCTGTAGGTTCCCATTAAGGCACAGACATCTGACTCGGAAATACACTGTAGTTCTTTCATTGTCTTTGGCTCATGATCTTGGAATTTATTAATTACATTTGTCATTGCGATTCAGTTTGCATACTGATAATTAGTTATGTATCTTTATGATTAAATTTGTGGTTGACGACATGACACCAGTAGAGTGGAGTATTTTAACCTGATTTCACCCACAGTCTGAATTTCAATTACAAATTGTCAGCAGAAATGGTTTATTTTTCCCAATCTTATTCATTAAAACCCCTCTCGCTCGCTTTGCGAACTGCTTTGGAAGCTGTATGATCACCCACACAGCAAAATGTGTCGAGGAAGCGGGTGAGTCACAATACAAAATGACACCCAATACCCAACGGCACTGTGGGAGCACTGTAAGTTTAAAGTGGCTTACCATCACATTCTCAAGGACGTTCAGGATGGGCAGAACTGCTGACCCTGGCAGCAGCATCTTTTCTGCAAAGGAGACATGATAGTCCCTGCTTTAAATGTATCCTCTGATTGAAGTAGATACTAAACCACAGTTAAAAGGTGAGGCTCCAGCACCACAGACCTTCAGACTGGGCATATGCCAACACTGAGTGAGTTGACTGTAAGGGATGGGAAGGAGCGGACAGCCTCACAAGCAACACACCCATTGACCATCTCCCGCCCCAGCACGTTAAGTACCATCACAAAGAAGGCACATCCGCACCTCTACTGTCTTAGAAGTTTACATAAATTTGGCATATCACCTAAAACTTTCACTAACATCTACAGCAGGGTGTCCTAACCTGGGGTCCATGGACCTCCCATCCCTCCAGTTCATGGTAAGGCTCACTGGTATAAAAAAAAAAGGGTTGGGAATCCCTGCTCTACAGTCTAATGCATCACATCCTGGAGTGGAAACACTAATGCCCATGAACAAAAAGTGGTGGACAGAGCCCAGTCCATCACAGGCAAAGCCCTCCTCACCACTGAGCGCATCTACAAGGAGCACTGGCACAAGAAAGCAGCATCCGTCATCAAGGGCCCCCAGAATTCTGGCCATGCTGCCCTCTCGCTGCTGCCTTCACAAAGGAGGTACAGGAGCCTTTGGTCCAATACCATCAGGCTCCCAAGCCAGCATAGATAACTTTACTTAACTCAATAGTGAACTTATCCACAATCTATAAACTCACTTTCAAGGACTCTAAAACTCACGCTCTCAATATTACTTTTTTTATTTGAACAATTTGTCTTCTTTTGCACATTAGTTTTTGTCAGTCTTCGTGTAGAGTTCTTCATTGATTCTATTGTATTTCTTTCTCCTACTGTGAACGTGAGCAAGAAAAGGAATCTCAAGGTAGTATATGGTAACGTATACATACTTTAATAATAAGTTTACTTTGAATGTTGAACTATGTACATAAGAGGCATCTCCATCACCGTCCCATCTGATTCACCTTGGAACCACCTGAGCCCCAAATATTGAAGAGTGACAGATAAATAGTTGTTTTGTATTATTTTCAGTAAATGCTAAGGACTCTGTTCCTTCTGGTGACACACAAGACAGCAGATGCTGGAATCTGGAGCGATGAACAGTCTGCTGCAGAGACTCAGTGGGTCAAGCAACATCTGTGGGGAAAAATGAACCATTGACATTTTTGGTCAATAGTGTTTGGATACCTATATCCTGATGTAGGTTCTCCTCCTGAAATGTCAGCCATTCCTTTCCCCTCCATGCTGTTCAACCCACTGATACCCACCAGTAAACACCAGGAATTCTGCAGATGCTGAAAATTCAAGCAACACACATGAAATTTGCTGGTGAACGCAGCAGGTCAGGCAGCATCTCCAGGAAGAGGTACAGTCGACGTTTCAGGCCGAGACCCTTTGTCAGGACTAACTGAAAGAAGAGCTAGTAAGGGATTTGAAAGTGGGAGGGGGAGGGGGAGGGGGAGATCCGAAATGATAGGAGAAGACAGGAGGGGGAGGGATGGAGCCAAGAGCTGGACTGGTGATTGGCAAAAGGGATATGAGAGGATCATGGGACAGGAGGCCCAGGGAGAAGGAAAAGGGGGATGGGGGGAAAAAACCCAGAGGATGGGCAAGGGGTATAGTCAGAGGGACAGAGGGAGAAAAAGGAGAGAGAGAGAGAAAGAATGTGTGGATATAAATAAATAACGGATGGGGTACGAGAGGGAGGTGGGGCATTAGCGGAAGTTAGAGAAGTCTATGTTCATGCCATCAGGTTGGAGGCTACCCAGACGGAATATAAGGTGTTGTTCCTCCAACCTGAGTGTGGCTTCATCTTTACAGTAGAGGAGGCCGTGGATAAACATATCAGAATGGGAATGGGATGTGGAATTAAAATGTGTGGCCACTGGGAGATCCTGCTTTCTCTGGCGGACAGAGCGTAGGTGTTCAGCAAAGCGGTCTCCCAGTCTGCGTCGGGTCTCGCCAATATATAAAAGGCCACATCGGGAGCACCGGACACAGTATATCACCCCAGCTGACTCACAGGTGAAGTGTTGCCTCACCTGGAAGGACTGTCTGGGGCCCTGAATGGTGGTAAGGGAGGAAGTGTAAGGGCATGTGTAGCACTTGTTCCCCTTACAAGGATAAGTGCCAGGAGGGAGATCGGTGGGGACGGATGGGGGGGACGAATGGACAAGGGAGTCGCGTAAGGAGCGATTCCTGCGGAAAGCAGAGAGTGGGGGAGGAAAAGATGTGCTTAGTGGTGGGATCCTTTTGGAGGTGGCGGAAGTTGCAGAGAATAACATGTTGGACGCAAAGTCTGGTGAGGTGGTAGGTGAGGACCAGGGGAACCTGATTCCTAGTAGGGTGACGGGAGGATGGAGTGAGAGCATTCCCATTCCCATTCTGCCTGCTCTGGATCTCTTTATTGCTAACTGCTGACGGGACATCAACTGTCCCGACTTCACCACACCTTGTTCCCATTCCAACCTTACTCCTTCCGAACGCTCTGCTCTCCACTCCCTCCGCACTAATCCTAACCTCACTATTAAACCCGCCGATAAGGGGGGTGCTGTTGTAGTCTGGCGTACTGACCTCTACCTTGCCGAGGCACAGCGACAACTCACGGATACTTCCTCTTATTTACCCCTCGATCGTGACCCCACTAAGGAGCACCAGGCCATTGTCTCCCACACCATCACTGACTTTATCTGCTCAGGGGATCTCCCATCCACTGCTACCAACCTTATAGTTCCCACACCTCGCACTTCCCGTTTCTACCACCTACCCAAGATCCACAAACTTGCCTGTCCTGGCAGATCTATTGTCTCAGCTTGCTCCTGCCCCACCGAACTCGTTTCTGCATACCTCGACACAGTTTTATCCCCCCTTGTTCAATCCCTTCCGACCTATGTTCGTGACACTTCTCACGCTCTCAAACTTTTCGATGATTTTAAGTTCCCTGGCCCCCACCACTTTATTTTCACCATGGATGTCCAGTCCCTATATACTTCCATCCCCCATCAGGAAGGTCTCAAAGCTCTCCACTTCTTTTTGGATTCCAGACCTAATCAGTTCCCCTCTACCACCACTCTGCTCCATCTAGCGGAATTAGTCCTTACTCTTAATAATTTCTCCTTTGGCTCCTCCCACTTCCTCCAAACTAAAGGTGTAGCTATGGGCACCCGTATGGGTCCTAGCTCTGCCTGTCTTTTTGTTGGCTTTGTGGAACAATCTATGTTCCACACCTATTCTGGTATCTGTCCCTCACTTTTCCTTCGCTACATCGACAACTGCATTGGCGCTGCTTCCTGCACGCATGCTGAGCTCGTTGACTTCATTAACTTTGCCTCCAACTTTCACCCTGCCCTCAAGTTTACCTGGTCCATTTCCGACACCTCCCTCCCCTTTCTAGATCTTTCTGTCTCTATCTCTGGAAACAGCTTATCTACTGATGTCTAATATAAGCCTACTGACTCTCACAGCTATCTGGACTATTCCTCTTCTCACCCTCTCTCTTGCAAAAATGCCATTCCCTTCTCGCAATTCCTCCGTCTCCGCCGCATCTGCTCTCAGGATGAGGCTATTCATTCCAGGACGAGGGAGATGTTTTCCTTTTATAAAGAAAGGGGCTTCCCTTCCTCCACCATCAATTCTGCTCTCAAACGCATCTCCCCCATTTCACGCACATCTGCTCTCAGTCAATCCTCCCGTCACCCCACTAGGAATAGGGTTCCCCTGGTCCTCACTTACCACCCCACCAGCCTCCGGGTCCAACATATTATTCTCCGTAACTTCCGCCACCTCCAACGGGATCCTACCACTAAGCACATCTTTCCCTCCCGCCCCCTCTGCTTTTCGCAGGGATCGCACCCTACGCGACTCCCTTGTCCATTCGTCCCCGCCATCCTTCCCCAATGATCTCCCTCCTGGCACTTATCCTTGTAAGCGGAACAAGTGCTACACATGCCCTTACACTTCCTCCCTTACCACCATTCAGGGCCCCAGACAGTCCTTCCAGGTGAGGCGACACTTCACCTGTGAGTCGGCTGGGGTGATATACTGTGTCCGGTGCTCCCAATGTGGCCTTCTATTGGCAAGACCCGACGCAGACTGGGAGACCGCTTTGCTGAACACCTACACTCTGTCCGCCAGAGAAAGCAGGATCTCCCAGTGGCCACAAATTTTAATTCCACATCCCATTCCCATTCTGATATGTCTATCCACAGCCTCCTGTACTGTAAAGACGAAGCCACAGTCAGGTTGGAGGAACAACACCTTATATTCTGTCTGGGTAGCCTCCAACCTGATGGCATGAACATTGACTTCTCTAACTTCCGCTAATGCCCCACCTCACCCTTGTACCCCATCTGTTATTTATTTATATACACACATTCTTTCTCTCTCTCTCCTTTTTCTCCCTCTGTCCCTCTGACTATACCCCTTGCCCATCCTCTGGGTTTTTTTCCCCCCATCCTCCTTTTCCTTCTCCCTGGGCCTCCTGTCCCATGATCCTCTCATATCCCTTTTGCCAATCACCTGTCCAGCTGTTGGCTCCATCCCTCCCCCTCCTGTCTTCTCCTATCATTTTGGATCTCCCCCTCTCCCTCCCACTTATAAATCTCTTACTAGCTCTTCCTTCAGTTAGTCCTGGCGAAGGGTCTCGGCCCGAGACGTCAACTGTACTTCTTCCAAGAGATGCTGCCTGGCCTGCTGCGTTCACCAGCAAATTTGATACCCACCAGTGAATTGCTTGTTCCTCTGGTCTTCCTTCTAGGTTGATAGAGTAGAGGAGGTGAAGACAAGGACAAAGGCTTTGTTTGGTAACACCATAAAAATAATGGCCCGAGGGAGTGCTACATTGTCAAAGGCACCACTTTTCTGATGGAACATCTAGATGAGGCTTCACTTACTCTCTATAGTTTATCTAAAGATTCCATGGGTTTACACTCATGGGTTTATTAGGTACACATGTACACCTGCTCATTAATGCAAATGTCTAATCAACCAATTATGTGGCAACAACTCAATGCATAAGACCATGCAGACATTGTGCTAAGGTTCAGTTGTTGTTCAGAGCAAACATAGAATGGGGAATAAATGTCATCTAAGTGACTTTGACTGTGGAATGATTGTTGGTGCCAGACAGGGAGATTTGAGTATCTCAGAAACTGCAGCTAATCTCCTGGGATTTTCATACATAATATTCTCCGCCGATTTCGGGGAATGGTGCAAGAATTCTGAAAAACTTCCAGTGAGCTACAGTTCTATGGATGAAAATGCCTTGTTAACAAGACAGGTCAGAAGAGAATGACCTGTCTAACCTGGTTCAAGCTGTCAAGCAGGCAAGAACAACTCAAATAACTATACCACAGTGGTGTGCAGAAGAGTATCTCTGAATGCACAACACATTGAACCTTGAAATGGATGGGCTACAGCAGCAGAAGACCACAAACATACACTCGGTGGCCTCTTAGATCCAGGAGGACCTAATAAAATGACCATTGGGTATATTTTGTGTACTAAGGATAGGTGACTGAAATAGAAAATGTTTCATTGTTTTAGAGATCAGACAACATATACGGGAAGAGTACCCATAAACTCTGCCTTCCCTCTCCGTAAATGCTTTCCAACTGCTGAATATTTCCACCAATTACTCTCCAATTTCAGATTTTTCAGGGCCCTGGATTTTACTTCTCAGTACTTTATGCTATGCTAGACACCTGAAACAGGCACGAGAGAAGGCTGGAAATACTCAACAGAGAGACTGATAACCACAGATGAACAGAACAGAATAATGTCCCATTGCAAAAGGGTTTCAAGTGGCATATTCAATTAGTTTAAACCTACTCATCTTGTTATTGACCTCACTGCAATGAGAAATGTTTAGCCCGTCTACTCATCTCATAAGTTTAAACAACCTGGTTTATTACAGCACCCAGTACTCCACACAGCATTTGCAGAAGAACAATGCGATAATGGGCAAATAAACTAATGCAAGTGATTGGTCATTATCCCATTGATCTTTGGGCAATAGGCAATGTGAGAATTATAAATAGAACTGTTTGGGCATAAAACATTCTACAGATGCTGGAAATAAGGGACTCAGCCCAAAATTCTTCTCCACAGATGCTGCCTATAAATTCTTCTCCACAGATGCTGCTTAGGAAAGCGGAGCAGAGGTACATCTCTAGCAAAGGAGGTGTAAGGCGCTCCTCTTTCACTAACCTGCCGTTCACTTTGGGAAAGGTGTAACACTTGCTTATTCCCTCCCCCCACCCCGCCACCGATCAAGGTCATGTGAAACCGTGGGAGCAGGTGGTGGATGGTCGTATGGGAAGCTGGTGCACATCACAAGACCTGCTTATGGCGCCAGGCAGACAGTCTCTGAAGAGTATTGATAATGGTTGGGGTCACCCACCTTGTAAAGACACTGCCTAGAAGAAGGCAATGGCAAATCACTTCTGTAGGATAACTTCCCAAGAACAGTCAAGGTCATCGAAAGATGACGATCGCCCACATCATATGACTTGGCGCATAATGAAGATAATGATGATGAGAAGCTTCTTGACTTGTGGAGTTCCTCCAACATTTTGTGTGTAATGCTCTGAAATCCTTTAGAATTGAGTCTATATAACTGATATATGTTGTGAAATTTGTCGTTTAGCTCTGTTCTATCTCCTACAATCAGGTTAGAAACTTTGCGTGTTGGGATGTCCCCAGTCTGTGAAAGGTGCTATAAAATGGAGCCCTGCTCCTGCTCTTCTTATCTCCGGGTTGCACACTATATTGCGATACTCATTCATATTTGGCTTTGGGGAGAAGCGTTGGGCAGCTGGAGAAGGTGTGAGTAGTAAGGGAGTCTGTTGAGATGATGCAGAATATGAGGCTAAATAATGGAGAATTCAACCTGCTTATAAAAAGCCAACAGAACAACGCTTTATAGTTTTTTCTTCCCGAGAGAAGGACTGTTAAAACAAGGGGGCATACGGGCTTAAGAAATTTTAATGCGACGTGAGGGAAATCTTCTTCTCGCAAAAGGTGGTGTGGATTTGGAACGAGTTGTCAGAAATAGCATTTGAGGCAGACGCATTGGTAACATTCAAAAACTATCTAAATACGTACAGGGATAGTAGAAGCTTAGAGGACAGCGGGCCAAAGGCAGGCAGATGTGATTAGCTCAGAGGCCGACACAGTCAGTAGGGATGAGTTGGGCAGAAGTGTTTGTTTCCATGCTGTATGACTCTATATCTCTATAACAGCATAACCTTGGAATTAACATTATCGTCCCACGAGACTTCAGTTTGATTTTTAAAGAGTTAAGATCAGTTCAGAATCAAAATCAAGCAATTCTGCAGATGGTGGAAATTTTAAGTGAGTTGGTTCAAATGTTCACAAAATAGAAATTTGTGGGTGTTGCTCAGGTTTATTATCACTGAATTATTATGATGTGTAAATGGTTGTTTTGTTTGGTATGTCATATGCCCTGGTTTTTGAATATTCTGTCATGAGGATTGGTTCCCTCTATTCGACCTGTCTAGACATCTTATCACTTTATACAGATTGCTTAAACCTTCTCTCTGTGTCCTTTATTGCCAGGGAAATATTTGTTCTAAATCAGGGGTTCCCAACCTTTTTTATGGTATAAACTCTTACCATTATCCTAGGGGCCTGCAGAGCCCAGGCTGGGAACCCCTGCCCTAAGCAGTCTCACCTCAAAACCCCAATTCTCCAGCCCAGGCAATACCACAAGTTTCTTCCCCAAACTCTCAAGTGGTACTGCACCCTTCTTGTAGTGCCCTCACAGGAAATACACACCAGCTGAGGCTTAACTGATGTTTTATTAAGTTTCAGCCTGACTTCACACTTAGGCATTATGCCCCCTTTGCTCTCCTGTCTCCCATCTCTTATCTGCTGTGTCACCTCCTCCCTCCTCTTCCAGTCCACCTCCAGATTTCCTAGTTTGGTTCCATTTCAACATTCTCCACTCCAGCTCCCTATCATCCATTTTCATGCCAATCTCTCTCCTGGTTCCATCCACCAGCTACCCACACATTGCATCCACTCCTCCATCTGCCTTCCCTCTCCCTTCTAAATAGCTTCCATAATCGCCTTCCTTCCTTGCTATATGTCAACATTGGCAGTCTTTGTGTCTCTGCTTGTTTCCCTCCAGCAGCTGTCTCCATCTTCCCCCTCCAATCTCCCACCTACCACTTGGCTTAATCTTCTTATTCCTTTTCCTGTGTGCTTCCACCTCTCAACCACCCCTACGTTTCCCAACTCTATTCATACTTTTCCAGCTCCAGCTGCCCTCTATTACTCACCTCTCCTCAATCCACCTATCACCTACAGCCCACTGACTCACACACACAAAATGCTGGAGGAAGTCTGCAGACCAGGCAGCATCCAAGGAGAGGATAACTAGCCAAGATCTTTGCCACCAGCTTATACCACATGGTAAGCTCTCTCCCCTCCCCACAGCTTTTAAATCTCCTCCTCAGCATTTTTTGTCCAGTCCTGCTGAAGGATCTTGGCCCAAAACATCGACTGTACTTTTTACCATAGATGCTGCCTGGCCTGTTGAGTTCCTCCAGCATTTTGTGAATGTTATTCGGATTTCCAGCATCTGCAGATTTTCTCTTGGTTATTCAAGATTCCAGATGTGTGGGCATGTGGCCAAGTGGTTAAGGCATTCGACTAGAGACCTGAAGGTCGTGAGTTCGAGCCCCAGCCAAGGCAGCGTGTTGTGTTCTTGAGTAAGGCACTTAATCACACAATCCTCTGCGATGACACTGGTGCCAAGCTGTATGGATCCTAGTGCCTTTCCCTTGGACGACATCAGTGTCGTGGAGAGGGGAGACTTGCAACAGGGGCAACTGCCGGTCTTCCATACAACCTTGTCCAGACCTGGACCCTGGAGAGTGAAGACTTTCCAGGCACAGATCCATGGTCTCGCAAGACTAACGGATTCAAGATTTTGGGCTGAGACATTTCATCAGGACTGGCCAGCTGCCCGATCTGCTGAGTTCCTCCAGCATTTTGTGTGTGTTACTCTGGATTTCCAGCATCTGCAAAATCTGGTGTTTATGTCTCACCCGACCCTCCCCCCTCCCCTCCTTATACTAGCTTGGGTGGCACAATAGCCCGGTAGTTAGAGTAACACTATTACAGTACCAGCGATCCAGGTTCAATTCCTGTTACTGTTCGTCAGGAGTTTGTGCATTCACCCCATTATCCTGTGGGTTTCCTCTGGGTGCTCTAGTTTCCTCCCACAGTCCAAAGACATATGGGTTTGTAGGTTAATTGGTCACATGGGTGTAATTGGGCTGCATTGGGTCATTCAGCTGAATGGCCTGTTCCCGTTATCTATTTTTGCTAACTAAATAAATACAAAGTCTGTCCTCTCCTCTCTCACCCTGACACTGGGTCTCAACCTGAAGCGTCGGCAACTCCTTTCCCTCCCAGAGATGCCGTCGGAATCGCGGACCTCCTCCAGCAGTTTGCTGATTTTGCAATCCATCTCCCCTGCTCCCTTTATCACCTGACTTCAAGGATAGGACTTGTGGCAACAACTACATTAATCTGAGAGTCAATATTTTATCATTAACTTACAAAACAGTTTGTTAAATTTGTCCCTACAAGCAGCAATGATGCGACACCCGGATCGGTCTGCCTGGAGGCACTTGTGATATACCATCTGTTGACTATGCTGAGTAGTGCCAGCATGAAGCAGCAAACACATCGCAGGGAATCTTGGCCAACACCAAGAGAAAGAGGCACCAGCAGAGGATGGGAGATGTTGAACGTGGGAAAGTCGATGCACTGAAGGTTGCGCCATGTGTGTGGTAACTGGAACCATGAATTTGGACCAAACTTAACACAGGGTGTGCCCTTCGGCATACTGAATACCTACGTCAACTTGAAGGGTTCCAAATGATTTACTTCTAACACTATCACAACAGTAATGTTGGGAATCTAATCACATCCATGTACCCAACACCAGAAAGGTAAGAGGGGAAAGTTTAAAGAAGCGGAGGGCGATTTTTTTTTTCCACCCAGAGAATGGTCAGTGCCTGGAACTGGAGTGGTATTGGAAGTAGATGTGATATTGT